>NC_141044.1:28581666-28898333 GCF_052040795.2 Danio rerio
TAACGAGTGGTTATTTGTGTTACTGTTGCCTGTCGCTCGAACCAGTCTGGCCATTCTCCTCTGGCCTCTGGCATCAACAAGGCATATGCACCCACATAACTGCTGCATACCTCAGCTGTAACAAGTAATTATTTGAGTTATTGTTGCCTTTCTGTCAGCTCGAACCAGTCTGGCCATTCTCCTCTTGCATCAACAAGGCATTTGCACCCACATAGCTGCCACTCACTGGCTATTTTCTCTTTTTCGTACCATTCTCTGTAGACCCTAGAGATGGTTGTGCGTGAAAATCCCAGTAGATCAGCAGTTTCTGAAATACCCAGACCAGCCCATCTGGCACAACCAATCATGCCACATTCAAAGTCGCTTAAATCACCTTTCTTCCCCATTGTGATGCACAGTTTAAACTGCAGCAGATCGTCTTGACCTTGTCTATATGACTAAATGCACTGAGTTGCTGCCATGGCATTGACTGATTAGAAATTTGTGTTAATGAGCAGTTGGACAGGTGTACATAAGAATTAAAATGTGTCTGTACTTTTTTTTTTCTCCAGGATTACATTTGGAAATCACGGCATGTAGGAAGTGAGATGTATCATCAACAGAAGTGTGAGTACTGAATAATGTCTTTATTTTTGTGATGGAGATGAGCTTTTCAACAAGGTTTCTATGGTTACAAATCACACCTAGGAAAAAAAGGCTTAAACAAAAAGAACAGTGGTGCACTTTTATTTTTACACATCTACCTCTTTGTCTGTTTGCTCTTTCTACTTTATAATTCCATGGTGGATAGAGTTCATTATACAGTTGAAGGCAAAATGATTAGCCCTCCTGTGAATTTGTAATTATTTTTCAAATATAGTAAGGACATTTTTGCAGTGTTTTCAACAATATGTTTTTCTTCTGCAGAAAGTCTTATTTATTTTAGTTTGCCTAGAACAAAAAGCAGATTAAAAACAAACACATTTTTAGTTCAATATTATTAGCCCACTTAAATGGAATGTTTACACAAAAATGAAAATGAAAATTATTTTTAATTTTCCTTAAGTGGTTTTAAGTCTTTATGAGTTTCTTTCTGCTATTGAACATTAAAGACGGTATTTTGAAATAAGTTGAAAAACAGTAGCCATTGACTTGCATTGTAGGAAAAACATACCATGCAAGTCAATAGCTACAGGAACGTTCTTCAAAATATACTATTTTGTGTTCAACAGAATAAAGTCAGGTTTGGAACTAGTGTTAAAAAAAGGTGAGTAAACGATGACAGAACTTTCATTTTTAGCTGAACTATCCTTAAAAATATATATATACTTTCTTGCCTAGTTAATCCAATTAAGTCTTTAAATTACTGAACACTAGTTGCAAAATAAGTAAAATACTATGTACTGTCATCACGGCGAAGACAAAAAAAATTATTAATTAGAAATAATTGATTAAAACTAGTGTGTTTATAAATGTGCATAGAAAAATCTTCTTTGGCAACACTTGATGTCTATTTGAGTATTAGTAGACTGTCTGCTTAATATCTGTTGATACTGCTCCTTCAACAGACATTTAACTGACTATATGAAACTTTGCAAGTTCATATCAACTTACACTAACCCTAACCTAACAGTCTACTTATAATCTAATGAGAATTAGTTGGCATGTAGATGCAATGTAACTAAATTCAACATACGCACCATCAAAATAAAGTGTGACCCCTTCTTTCTGTTGAACAGTACTTGGAAAAGAGTTCACTTTCCTATTAAAAGGCATTTCCATTGTCAGGTGTTCTCTGTAAATTCTGGTGGGAATTCTTGGGAATCTTATAGTGGCAGAGAAAAAATTTACCTGGACAAAACAGTATTACATTACTTTAGTAAGACGGCACACCCATCGATATCAGTGTCCTGTTCTGTAATCTCTGCTCTTGATCAGCCTCTGCGGGCTTGATTTAAACCCCCCCACAGCAAATTAGAACTAAAGTTTGTGTTTGCCACACAGGTCATATATTCAAATGGCATTATGCGTCACGCTTGGCGCCCTTGCAAAGTGAAGACAAAAAAAAAACAAATAGCTATTTTCGGAGTGTCTATTTAGGCTCAGTGCAAATAACACACCTTGTTGGCAGAAGGTATTTTCGCTATCTCTGCACATCAAATGTCTGTTCGACATAGACAACATTATATAAATATGCACTTCTAAAAATGTCTCTTTGTTGTAGATCGAAAAGCGTCTGGCAAAAATGTTTTACACAGTGTAAAATGAACCTATTGTTAATAGCGTCTTGGTAATAAAATTCAAAATAGATTACATTTGTATTTACATTTTTGTAGTCGGTGCATTGTTTTTTCCTTCATTAAATTATGGATGAACTGATTCCACTTTTTTACAAGCCAATACAAATACGATTATTTGAATTTGTGAATTCCCTGATACTGAGTACCGATTCCGATACTTCTTAGATTTGGTTTTAATGAAAGTGCAATTGATTTGAAAGGAGATTTTATTTTTTGCCTGTAGCAAGGATAAACACAAAAATCTCTAACAGAAGGCTATTCCAAGCCAAAAATATACACAAATGGTTGATAACCCTGTACATCGATAGACCTCATCGATTACAGATTAAGCTTGGACATTTAAAGGATAAGTTATCCTTGTGCTGACACGCGTCCACGTCTTCACACATTACTTAATCAAGTGTGTGTAGTTTATGTTACCTCATGGAGACACTCTCATGACATTACATATGGGGAATGCGTAAAACCCTGTAATGCGCAGTTCTTCGTTATATTCACAGGCCCTGCTGTTAATTCACGGGTCAGGTCATCAAAAAGTAGGCTACATGATGCTTAACTGTGGTTCGGAGGCACTTGTATTTAATTAACCTGTAGTCTACTATATAGTTTAGTTTTTTTTAGGGATGTCCCGATAAGGTTTTTTTGCCCTTGAGTCCAAGTCATTTGATTTTAAGTATCGATACTGAAACCCGATCCGAAACTTCTATAATACGCAAAGGCTTAGTAGAGACATGGAAGCTACGGACAAACTCCTTATGTCTGCTTTGAATGAAACACGGGGTACATCTTGTAAAAGAACAAGTTATTTGTCAGAAATCTACTTTTAAAGGGCTGGCAGAGCTTTCTCAGTGTAGTAGTGGAGGGACAGCATTTTAAATTGAGGTTCTATGTTTGTTTTTTGAGTTGTCTTATCAGGTTTGTTGTGTTAAATGTAGCTTTGTCCTTTCCACCTCTTGCAATGCCAAGTTTACACTTCTCATAATGTTGACAGTGGCAATGTTGGCAATAGTATTGTTGTCATCATCAACTTTATAATACCTCCAAAACGCAGACATACATGCGCTTTCCGAATTAAGCTGCTTCCATGTTCTACTTTGCCGGCGTTTAACTAATAGCATCTCTGCAACAAAGTGATGTCATGCAGCACGCGTTGCTGTTTCTGTGTGAAGTCAAGAAAGAGGTCTAATACTGTGCCACCGCATAACTATAGATGTGTTAAAAAAGAATATATACATATAGTCGAGTGCTGATCGGGAGGTAACGTCCAATTCCAATTGCCGTCTGAAACCCCGTGATCGGGCCAGATTTCCGATCATTTGATCGGATCTGAACATCCCTAATTTTCTTTACATATAATGTTCTATTACTTACAATTTCTTTAATGTATATTTACAGTTTATATATAACATGAGCACGAGCTTGTTTCGCTGCATGTGATCATTATGCAAGGATCACATTGCACATTCGGTTTATTCTTTAGTAGCCTATAGATTTGTTAATAATGTATTTTATAAATGGATTGCTTATGAGGACTAAGCTAAGCTATTAATATATAACATTAATTAATACATTAAGACATTGAAGTAAGGTTGGAAAACGAATCACATCCCTGTAGTGAAATACTGTTGAGTGGTATCGGTGTGTGGTTTCATGTACGATTCGAGTATGAGTATTTTAATCAAGTATCAACCTGATACTGATATCGGTATCGGTGCATACCTAATAAAAATACAATGGTAAAAGTTATAGACTATAAATACACAAAAAAGTATTTTTCTACTTCAGGACTGCTTTAGTGCACTTAAACAAGTATTCTTAATACCACATTTTCATTAGTTTTATTAGTATATTTCTTATAAATAGGTTTAAATGCTATAAAAAATTAATTGAATGTATATAGACTATAAAAATACAGTTTAAGTAAAACAATTCAGTGTGTGGTTTTCTAATTCCACCTGAAGCAGGATGAGAAGAACTGGAAAGATTACGTGTACAATCTTAAAACTGGGGTTCTTATGCACGGTAATTGCTAAATGTATCTCAAAAGTAAAGAAAACAATTATACTGATGACATACATTATCATATTAAAGTAAATCAAAGGAGTATCAACATAGTTGCACTACATTTTAAATGAATTATTTATAATAACAAAAAAAAAGTCAATACAACCGATTTATTGTATATTTCATGATGTATCTTATATTTTAATACATAGGTGTAGTGGGGTCCAACAAGGCATTGTACTAGGGGCCCTATGAATTCTTAATCTGGGCTTTTTGCCAAAGCCACAGCATCTGCGTGACTGCAAGTGGCGTTAAACAGAAGGAAATGTGTCATATGAAATGCAATACACTGTGTAATATTTCTCTCAAAGAAGTGAAGGCTCCCCTATTCATGTGCCTTTTTGTGCACACGCTCACAGTCATGCTCATATAGCTCTTGTTGCTGTAGTAATGAACCCTTTACTAATGGTAATGACAGCCTAGCAATTTTCACAGCTCTCTACACTAAAGAAGTCCTCTGAGATTGTGAGCGCTCTCAATGTTGGTAATGCCACACTGTGGGAGTTGTTTCCAATTATGTCTGTGAGTTCATGTGGTTATACTCCAACACTATTAACCTTTATGTAAAACTTTCGCATGGTGTTGTATTTTTAATGCATCTTTTGTTTTAAACATTTAAAGGGATAATTTACACATAATTGAACAGTCTGTCATCATTTACAAACTCGTTTACAAGAAGTAATTGATAAATGCTAAATTGATAAATGATAAATGAAAAAAATGTAAACCCACATGAGGAAGAATAAATTAGGTACATTTAACGTCTACTTGTCATAAAAATGTTATGAACACTAGATGGCAGCATTCTGCTAAACTGAAATGGAGCATAACAATTTATCCTAATAATAATAATAATAATAATAACAATAATAAAAATAATAATAACACAAACAAATGATGATTTAAATTCACCCTCTTTTATTTTAATTCTTCTGAAATTTATAGAAACAAACTTAAAAAAAACAACAACAATCATCTCCAGAGGCATATCAGTCAGGTAGAATGCATGTACTGTAAGCTAAATTTGTGTATGTGTGCAAACCAGTGTGGGTGTAGCATATATTTTTTTCACTCATTCTTCCCACTGGCTTTGACATCTTCAAAGGGCCTTGTGCCAATACTGCTTCACAGCAATCACATTTGGACTGAATATAATAGTGGAGGTGTTATACAAACAAAATAAAATGATGTAAGCCTGAGTGAATCTGTATGAAGGCAGAGGTATGTGAACAACTTTGCATTGAATGTTCAAATCCAGCAGTTTTGACAAGTCAAGGAGGACAAATAAGAGACCATATTAGACATGAACTTTTAAGCTTCATTTATAAAATGAAGATCATTCTAGGTTCATGATATTTCTCTTTAAGGGCACACACTTTCAAGTACAGTCAAGTACAGATAACAGAAACATTTCACCCACAAAAAAGAAGAAAAAAAAAAAACCCGCACTGCTGACTATGAAGACTATGAAGATAGATGGATATACTGATTAAATTGAATTAAAGGGATAATTTTCCCACCCTTTTTTGATCAAAACCTATTTCAGTTTCTTTCTACAAAAATATATTTATTCTGAAAAATGCTGTTTGCTGGCACCCACTGACAGATCCATTGAATTTTTTTTTATTTTCCTACTATTAAAGTTGATGGGTGCTGGCCATAGACTTATACACTAGATATTGCATGCATCAATAGCGCCGCCATATTAGTACAGTGCTCCCAGAACAAAATCCTTCAACCGCACTTGTCAAGACTAAAGCCAATCTGAAGATGCTGGACTTTTGAGCTGGGTACGGGTTTAGATAAAGCATAAAGGCAGAGCATTTTATAGGTAAGATTTCGTTTTTTTACTATTTTTATTAGTTACAATCTTTTGTGCTAAACAAATCATGTTATTGATGATAATACAGTCACTTACTGCACCAACCATAAGGCAAAGTAGCCCCAACCTGCACTAAATTCTAGGCTTATGCTAGTTTTGTTAAAAAAAATCAGCAAACAATGTAAATAAAATATGACAACAACCAAGCAGGCACACAGCATCATATGACGTTAATATTAGGTTAGATTTAGGTCATGACATCAGGTGAACAAAATTCAATGTCTAGCCAGCGTCTAAGGACAACGTTATTTTGATGTCCAATAACGACGTCAAATTACATTGATATTTGGTTGATTTGTTGTGTTGGAAAGTGACCAAAATTCAACGTCTGATAGATGTCATAGTGATAACGTCCACACAACGTCAAGGTGTAACATGATTAGACGTTGATATCGGGTTGATTTTACGTTGGATGTTGGACATTGACATGGGCCTGATGTCGGGTTCTGATGTCAACCTGATTTTCATTTCCAATCACCATCCAACGTCCCCACGACAGTGGGGTACAACGTCAATATGACGTCATATTGACATCCTGTGCCTGCAGGAAAGATTCTGCGCTACCAGAAACTTCAATTATTATTAATGTTAGTTTTTGAAGTAACTTATAAGGGTGTCTGATAACAGTGCCTGCACCTCAATTTAATATTATAATTTTCATACCATTTAGATGAAAAAGGTAGATTTGCACATTGAGACGAAGGAATATCACACGAGTCATTCATAATGGAGATTCATTCATAAAGGAATTGCTCCCTCCGTTAGGATTAGAAGTGGAAAGGGGGTGTGTTTCAGGACATGGATTAGATCAAATTTAACATTGAGGGAGGATAATACATTTCCGTGCACATAAACACATGCTCATTGTCAGCAATGCCTGTGTGATCACTTATCCAGTAATAGAGAAAAGTCATGTAAAATTTGAATTTTCATAATTTAAAAAATATTTGCATACTGAACACCAGGAAAACTCCCAATCATAGATATATGTATATGTGTTTATATCTATGGCTCCAGATGGCCAGCCCTCCACTACACCTTGGTCCCACATTTATTTCAATGGAGCGCTACCCTGTACTAAAATGGTGGCTGTATTGACACATTCCTTCCAATCGACAACAACAACGTAGGCGACATCTGATGTAAATATCTATAGGTGTTAGCAACCAACATTTTCCAAAATATCTTCTTCTGTGTTCAACAGAAGAAAGCAAATAATAAATGTTGAAGCCACATGAGGGAGAGTAAATGGTAAGGTACATTTTGGGGTAAACTATCCCTTTAATTATTAAGGTTTTATAAGACGTTCTTGGAAAAGACTGATGTTCTTATTCCATTAGCAAACTTAATATTTTGCTCACTTGTGCTTTAAATTAAAAACTAAAAAATAATAAAACTGATTTATTCTTTGAAAACAAGCTTTAATATATTATGCTGTTTTTCGTATCGTGCAAATCTATCTTAATTTAAGAAAACTTAGATAAATAAACATATGAATTAAGTATAAATGATTTGGGCCTGTCAAAATAGTGCTGAACAAAAAGCATGAATTGATGTGTTTCAGAGTTTTTCAGAAATTACCAAGAGGCCTATTTACAGCACTGTTCTGAGATCAGACAGCTGTCTGAACACTCACATTACATCAGTCAAAGTTTCTGTTGGGTTGCTGATCTGGGGTCACTCAGAGATCGTAAAAGACTTTAATTAAATTGTTGAGAGAATCTTTCAGAGCACTATCCTTAGATTAGTCAGAGAGAGTATTGAGTACTGGCTACTGCACGGAGATCAGTAAGATCAGCTGTGAGAGGCTTTAGCATGGTAAATATATATGGGCTGATTTAATTAACCATATAGGTGTGGGAATATCTCCAGATGATTGCAGGCTGAAGTGCTACTTAGGAAGAGAATGGAGTAGGTGAGCTCTAGTGGTCAAGTAGATGGGCAATGATCAAAAACTATTTTGCAGATGCCAGATTATAATTGCGAAAGTATCCGATCATGTGTATGTATTTTCCCTTTTCTTGGTCTTTATATTTGTAGCTATAATCAGCACCAATTCACAAGCTGCCAAACACATAATAAATGTCATTGTCGCAGTCCACATGTTTAAAAAAAGAGACTCTTTCTCCACACAAATACAGTCTGTTAAACCTCTTGACTGATTTGACATCAGTTGCTTTTGGCTTAGAGGAGAATTTGAAAAGTAGATTTGATCGCCAGATGCTCCTTTCCCTTGCTCTATTTCTGCCCCAGGTCTCTTTATCTTTCTCTCTCTCTTTTTTTACAGAGGGCAAAGGAGGGTGAAAACGAAGGGACTCTAGCTCATGCATATTGATGAAGAGCATTGTCTGTGACAAGGTGATTTTCAGCATTTTTAGAGACAAACAGAATAAGCAAGGAGAAGCAGGCATGAATCCTTCAAAGAATATACTCTCCACTGTGACTTAATTGGTAAGTGATGCTCTAATTGAAATCAAACATGCACTATGCAACTCAATTGTGAGTATGAATTACCCTGAAAGAATTTCACATCATACCAACCTGTCTGCAGAGGCTTGCTGCTTCTGTGTATCTCTAAAGCTCATCCCCACCCCCTTCTGTCCTTCACTTTCTCCAATCCATTTTTTTCTCTTTTTACGTTCTATTTAAAAAGACCAGTCATAAATGTCTCCAACACATTGGTCATTGTGGGGGAGGTGGCTTTCATCTTATCTGGGAGTTTGAAAAGATACTATCACTATATCCCATAATCCCACAAATATACGGTGTTACCAAACCTTTTGGAGGAGGTGACACTGGGTGTATCAAAGTCATGGCTATCAGCAGGTACAAATATGGCTGCTTGGCCCCTGAATTTATTTGTATGGTTCTTGGGGCATCAGAAGTCTCTATCTATGCCTTGACAGAGCAATAGCTTGTTACAGTTTCCGCTTTACTGCTGCTGTAATACTGCAGACCAGAGGAGCCCTCCCTCTGTGATTATCTGCAACTGTTCAGCAGTGTGGTTCATCTGGCCTTCCTCGCTCTCATTTGAGCTGCAGCAAAACCTGCATAAGGCTTTTGCCATCACAATGATACATCTCAGCATCAATAACTCAATCTTTAACTTGTCAACTGCATTTATGATCAAACAAAAGCCTTGTTTAACATGTAGGCTTGTACCTGTTATGCTTAAGTACACTTGTAAAGTACTTAAAAGTCATCTTTGCCCATAAACTTCAAAGCCCAGCTTTCACAGGTCTCTTTCCATCGCCCCCTGGGGGTGTTTTGGCTTTTCCTTTCTTGTACATCCTTATCTGCCTCCCTTTTAGGCATGCGGTCAGACAGTGGTAATCTGATCAACCACACGAGTGCTGTCCACCATCTCCACACACTCAATTTCTTCCCTGTTTTCTGCAGCATTTTTTCTTTCTCGCCGTTTTTTCTTGGAGGGAGGCAGGAAAGTGAGCAGGACAGGAAGAATGGCCAAACAGTGGAAGGCTGTGATTATGGCGGTGAGAAAGAGGCACCTAAAGAGCGTTCGGGTGAGGTTTGAGGGCACGGCTGCAAGAGGAAGCAAAGCTGCCCCGTAACACAAGTAACTCTGCAAGGCAGGGACCCCATGTTGCTCCAGAGCCAGTTTCACCCAGCGTGTTCGAGTGGATTCACGGCCTAGAGCAAATGCTGATACCAGTGGAGCACTGGAGTCCACAGCATAGTTCACCCCGTAGATCAAACACAGTACTGAGACGCAGTCCAACTCTACCCGCCAGAGCGTCATGAAACCAACCAGTCCAAACTCAACCGAGGCTACTGTCACAGTCAACCAAGCATTCACCAGTGGGTCAGCTGCCAAGAAGGTGGAAAAGAAAAGCAGAAAGAGAGCAGCGATGCAAGAGTTCTTCAGCGGTGCTCCAACTGATGAGGCATATCGGTCCATATACACAAAGGATGGATTGAAGATGATGAATTTTACCCTGGAGGTCAATGACAGTTTCCTCAGTGTGTCCAGTAGGATAGACATCTCCTCTCGTTTGTTTTCAGTTGTTTTAGCAATGAGAAACATACGTGAGGCCACCACGTCAAATTCCCCATCTGATCGTTTGGCAAAGATGATATCATCTGTGAAATGCACGTATCGGGGTTGACGCAGAAAGCCAGAGCGCAGGCGCTCTGTAAAGTTGCTGCGGGACAGGCTAGTAGTGATGTTCAGCCCATGAAGATAGTTAAGGTAACTCTCGAACCAGGAAATGCGTTCAAAACCTTTAATGTACTCTAGTAGGTCCTCTTGCACACTGGTGTTCCAGTACTCAATCGACTCATAGATGTAGAAGCCGATCACAGGACTGTAACTACTGAAATACCGCTGTTGGGCACGAGTATAAGCTATAGTGCTTGTTTCTGTGGCAACCACATTACTAAGATCTGACCCTTCGCTGACCTGAAGGTAGCCCATGAGGGCAAAGGAAACATAGACTAAGTAGAAAAGAACCACGAATGGTTTGACATAGGTATTAGTGATCCAGTCACAGTAGTACCGCTTCATAAAGGCTACCAGTAGGTGGCTTTCATAAGCACACAGGGGTCCTGCTTCCGTGGCCTCCTCGTTGTAATGTGTGTACATAAGAAAGCGGTACCATGCTGGCTTCTGCTGCAGCAGCTCGGGCTTCGGTACACGCCTGCAGAACAAACTGTGACGATAGTTGTTTTCCAGGTATCCAGCGAACACCAGGTTGGAGCCATAGAAGGTGAGGATGTAGAGGTAGTTGAAGAGGACTGAGATACAGGCGTTCTGACAGAAGAGTCGCACAGCTTCAATGTTTGTGAATGGACTGGCTCCGATGCCAAAGGTGACTACATGCAGGGCTGTGCTAGCTGTGAAGGGCAGCATACAGTCAGAGAACACAGCAGCAACTCGCTCCTTCACATGCTGGTCCTCGCGGGTCCGTCGCCAAGACGACAGCATCTCAAATGTGCCAAACAAGCCATGACCTACAAGAGATGAAGAGAGAAAATATGTCTTTCAGTGATTTATGAAGATTAAACGAAAAACGTGATGTGAACTGGTCTAAGCATAGCTTAGAATGATTTTGGCAGGCAACTCTTTCAACTGACATAAATGGCTGCTGGGAAAAAAGGAGACGTAAATAATTTAACAAAACGGTGACAAGACAGTCATTCTGCAGCTGTACCGCAACAATATATGTGATAGAAAAATAGATGCTCTCTTTAGCCTTCTGACACTGATTTTTTCAATCGTTTAATGCACAATGGAATACAAGGCATTAATTGCACATTGATCAATGAAATTCTTGTCAGCCTATACATTCGTGCTAGAGACTATAGAAAATCACATTTCCTTAATATACAGCTCATCAGAATCAGCAATGCAATTTACTAGAAAATCTATCAAAATAAAGAAAATATTCAGTCTTGAATGCTGGGCAAAAAAAAAAGCCTCTTGGCCATCACCACCTCTATTTACAGAGCGCAGTCTAACTATAGCCCACTCTCTCCTCCTCCATCTTCCCAGCTGATGAATTTGCAGCTAAATAAATCTCAGTCACACTCACACACGATAGCCACATGTCATGTAAAATTGATCTGATGAAAGGAGAAAGCCTTCTGGATGTAAGGAAGGCTGACAGCCCCTGTAGCCTTGGGACCTTGTAGAAGCACAGAAGCCCAAGACATTAGGCAAACTGGGTCAGCCTAGTTTTAGGAGTTGACATAAAGGAAGCTTAGAACTAAACATTGGTGTCATAGAACTAAACATAAAGTCAGGATCTAAATGAAGCTCTGCAACATATATTTAGTCATGCTTAACACATGCATTCACCTCATGCGGGTATTTTTTTCAGATTGAATGTAATTTCCTCTCTAGGTTTTTGCATCACTTGCTCGTGCAGGCAGAGTGAGCAGATGGCTCTCACCTACAGAGTTGCCACGGCATCAGTGACTCATCATTCATGACGGAGGTTCCCTCAGTCAGATAATACCAGCACTGCCTCTCACACAGACTTGGGATGTGTGCCCGACTCAATATCTAGCAGTCACCAAACAGCACTGACCCGAGGTCACCGCCTCCCTGACTGGATACAAATGTGGGGATTTTTCCGCAGAGCTAAAAGTCTCAAATTAAACTAATGGAGCGGTAAGAGAGGAGTGTTGCTAAACAGAACAATCAAGAGTAAACAAAGTGAGAGTAACTAATTTATATTCTCTGGCTGTTCTCTCACACTTTCTCTGCCACAGTTGTTTTTCTCTTTATTAAAAGAGTAGACTATTTCACTTCCTCTCATCTCTAAACAGAGAGTTCCAGGCGACTCACCCAGCAGGCACAGGATATCAACATGACGTCAGATTGACATTGTACCCCAACATCGTGGGACATTGCATGTAGTTTCAAAATGAAAATCGGGTTGCCATCAGGCCGACGTAAATGTCCAACGTCGGACAGACATTGCATTATAGTTACTTTCCATTGCAAGCTAAAAGCAACAAAATATCAACGTCTAATGATGTTACAGCTTGATGCTGAGTGGACGTTACCACCAGGCATGGGCAAAAGTACATTGAAATGTATTAAAATAGTTAAAATAAAATACCAAGTTTATTTATAGACAAATTTCGAGAGGATCACGTTCTTATGATTGTTCTTAGCTGTTCCAGCATCAGCTCAGGATCGATTATCCTATCAGATGATTCCTAACTCACTATAAATAACCAGTTGAAGAACAACCCCCACCCAACCCTACTTTCCCTCCTTTTCAAACGGGCGACATAGCAGCCCAGTGATTAGCACTGTTGCCTCACAGCAAGAATGCCTCTGGTTTAAGTCCCTACTAAACCAGGCAACATTTCTGTGCGGAGTTTCACTTGTTCTTCCTGTGCTCGTGTGGGTTTTCCTTGGGTTCTCTGGTTTCCTTCCACAGTCCAAATAACACGGACCCTAAGTAAATTTAACTCACAAAATTGAAACCATAGTCAAGCTCTCAGCAAGTACACGTCTTCTCAGTCATCCATATCCGTCACTTAGCTACAAATAGGCCAGGGGGAATCATCGAGATCTACCTGCACTCAAACTCCCCTCTCGCCCTGCAAACGGGAGGGAGCCCAGGGCTTGAGGATCTAATAAGCTCAGGGCTCTCTCCTGGGACAGCATGCCAAACAAGCTTTATTATCAATCATCAGCTAAGTGTGAACTCTTGAAACTACAAAACACAGCAGCCACAACACAAGTCACAAGTAGCATCATAAAATACTGTATTTTGTATTTTAAAAATTCTCCAAAATACTTTTACAAGGTAGCATGACATTTCTTTGCAAATCTCCCATCAATTAGACCTATTCGATCAATCCTTCCCCATTAAATTGACTTGTAAACAAAAAAAAAGTGAAGTAAACAATGTTTGAGAGCAAATGTGGCCAGAAAAATTGCCATCATCTCTGTACAATGATTATTCAAACTCTTAATAATTTAAAAGGGTGTGAAATAAAAAGTGAATTTAAATTTTTGTTCACATAATTTTTCAGAAATCGAGTTTTATTTTTTTGCTATTGAATTCTTCAATACTCAACGTAAAACTGTATTAGTTTTTTATTATTAAATATTTGTGTTTCATTTGTTGTGACATCCTAGGACTTATATCTTTCCTCTTCATAAACTGATCTGGACCTTTTGATCAACTACTGGCATTTGAAATAGCCAATGAAGTGCTACTGTAAAGCAGGTCGCACACCAGAAGCGCCGCGCAGCGCCATGCATTTTAGAATTCTAAACATGGGTTTCTATCAGGATACACACACCGGCACCGCAAGTCGGCGGCTGTCGGCGGCGCCCGTCCACGGCTCAGGACGCAGTTCATTGTTTAGCCGCGCCACAGAGCGCCATCTGATTAGTTTCATGTTAAATATCATTCGAATGTGCGCGTCTGGTGTGCGATACTTTAAACTGTCATGTGCGCAGCGCCGAGCGGCGCTTCTGGTGTGCGACCTGCTTAAGACTTATTTTATGTTGTTTGTTTTAACAACAAACATTTGGCATCAGCAATCCATCCAAAACTATTATTATTTGTACAGTATTCTCTTTCTCCTTAGATTTTTTCAATTCTTCTTTCAATGGAAGAGTCAATAACATCCAACCCATCTGAGGCCACATATTTATGATGTCATCATGTTGACTTCTTACAAAGTATTTTACAGTATTTAAAAAATAAATGACTCTAAAGTATTTTCATACAAAATATTCAGACATTTTCATCCGCCCTGTCAAATACAAATGACAAAATACTATTTTCTAGAAAAATACGTATTTGACATATATGTATCATAAATACTGCCCATCCCTGGTTACAACTATGATAGACGTTAGATTTTAGTTGCCATACCTGACGAAGAAATGTTAGTATTTGAAGACAGTATGACGTGGGTTTTAGATGTTGGCTTGACGTTGGATTTTGCTAATTTTCTAACATTACTTAAAGTCAACAAATTAACTACGCCATTTCACGTCATTATTGGGCTTTAAAAAAAATGTTTTCCTTAGATGCTGACAACCTAAATCTAACCTATGATTAACATCTTATGACATTTTGTGTCTGCTGGGCAGTATGCGCATCCTTTATCAGACGAACATCTTCACCCATCTCCCAAGACACAGTACAGTCTCTTTCTCTTTATAAACACGACATTAATCATAGCAATTATGTCCTATGATATCTCCTCCTCCTATCTTTCCATTATCATCAGAGGACTGTCAGATGGTCTCAGTTGACAGCTAATATCCTTGTAATGGAATTTGTTTTAAATAAAAGGCCAGTGGCTTACAGAGATAAGGCTTATTGTTTTGTCTGACATCCGTCATGTCGTACATATTGCTTGGTGCTCTTCTCTGAACCTTGTTCAACCCAGTATGAGCAACATGCAATGACATTTACATGAAGCGACACTGGGTGGTTCTTGCAAGTTCTGCTTTATTCTAAGAAAATCCTCTGCAGGAGAGCTTTGCTGTCACTCTTGCGACGCAATTGGAAACCAGCAGGGTGAATTTAGAGGTAGCTGACATAGAGAGGCACAATTGCCATGGTAAGGATTGAACTGTAGTGTTATAAGAAGGACAGCAATGTCACTGTTCTCAAGATAGAAATACAATAGTAATTTTGTGGAGTGGGTGGCATGGGGGTCAGTCTAAACGCATTGTCTCTCAGCCCTCTTGTCTTCAAGCCTTTCTTCTCCATTTTTTTTGCTTCTCATTTCTCTGTCTTGCGCTCCAGCCTGTTATTTTCACAACAGAAGCCTCCTCCCACACGTGGCACTAATTGCTGTGTGTAAGAGATGGCCAACAGGAGCGAGCTAGATGGATGTGATCTGTCAGGATGCATGCATGTGTGTTGGTAATTAGTTGCAAGAAATCTGCTTGTGTAAATCTGTTCCACAGGGACACAGCTGATTCACCAGAATGGCTCATGGACAAAAGAAAGAATTGGAATTCCTCTAAAGGCTGTCTTTAGGGCTCTGTTAGGAGTTTCTTTGATGTCGAGCAGTTCATTTTTAATGATACACCTTGACAAAGGGCAGCTCAGAGCTTCACGGTCAGCCAAACGGTGTACTCGTTTAACCTGACAGGCTGTAAAACTACAAGCAGTCAGAGTATGGAGGATCAAAAGGATGCAATGAGTATGCAAAAAACGATGGTGACTCGTGATTCAAGAGAAAAGAGCACATTGGAAGGATGCATATACACTTCCATTGAAAAGTTTGGGGCTAAAGTGTTTTATCTTTTGAAAGAAACATATGCTTTCCTTCTTTTCAAGAGTTCACACTTAAATAATGCTCGATTATGATAGCAGGTTTGGTTTGCTGAGCTCAGAGCCCAAGGTTCCCGCCTGGTCAATGAGCATTAAGAGGGATATGAGATCAAGTATTTCTCAAGAGCCCCCCAGTTAGTTTTTTTTACCAATACTTTAGTTAATATGGTGGTTCTAATTGATTCAGTATGTATACGAAAAGTGCTTGTAACTCTTATTATAATTAGCTTATGTACATGTTTTTAGATTGTGGGAGGAAACCGAATATGCGGAGAAAACCCATGCAAACATGGCGAGAACATGCAAACTCCGTGCAGAGAATACCAATTAGCTCAATTTGAACTTGAACCATTGGCCCTCCCGCTGCGAGGCAGCAGTGCCAGCCATTGAGCCACCGTGTCGCCCGATCATAGAATTAAGGAGGGGGAAGATGGGGAGATTTTCCAAAGGGAAGATAGGGAATGAATTTTAGGATATTTATAGTAGTTTTGGAATGATCTGATAGGCTAGCTAATGATTAGCAATAAGGATCAGCTGTAGTTGATCATATCACGTGCTCCTCTCGAAATTAGTTTGTGAAACTTCGCTTCTGAAGAAAGTGATGAAGACTTGTAAGATTTGTAACAAAAAAATCTGTTAAAGAATTCTAATTATCTAAGAGAAAACGCAAAGAATATTAAGCAGTACTGAATTGTTGATCAAATATGCATAAGAGGCTCTGTTTACAAACATTTAAACCCCAAACTTTTGAAAGGCAGTGGTCATTTTTGCATAATGCAAGACAGAAGAGTATAATCTCACCTAACATGACAAAAGGGATCCCCAGGTACGTTGAGTTGTATTTCCCTCCAGTGAGGTTTAAGATGCCAGCAGAGGTGAGTGTGGCAAGGCTGACGGTCACCAGAGCCAGCAGACCCAGCCAGGGCTTTGTACGCACACAGTCTCGCATTGAACAGCACAGCATGGCCAGCGAGAGACACACAGCCAGGCTGAAGAGCAGCGGCCGCTCTGATACCCGACTGGTTCTTTGAAAGTCCCTCTGAAGGGAAGAGGAGGTGAAGGGGTGTAAACTAAGCTCCGGATGAGCCTTTCCAAAGTTCTCCAGCTCCCTGCAAAACAGCAGCTCCCAGCTGGCCGCAACCACTTCATTCAATGGACTGACCGCCTGCAGGTAGTATGTGAGTTGAAGGGCTCGAGCAGAGCGCACCCCGTCTCTCCCTCCGCTTGCCAGGACTCCACCCAGTTGGTGACCAATATAGGCCTCCCGTCCATCTTTGAGCTTGGTGATGGGATAACGCAGAGGGGGTACTGAATGGTTGGATGCCCGCGCCGATCTCATCTCTTCCAGAACCCGCAGGATGTCGTCCACAATGCAGCTCTTGCTCTCATCCAGCAGACAGAGGTGGGCAAATGTGTAGTTAAATCCCAGCATAGGAACCTGGATCTGAGTGATGGTGTTGTGAAGCTTGGGGTGGAAAAAAGAGGCACAGAAAGTATTTATTTCACTAAGGTAAATTCAAACTAAATTAATGATTAGTAATTAATGATGATTAATTAATGACTATTTAAATGTTTAAAGTTTTTTTTTAAAGAAACTTTTTGTGTTTGCCAAGGGAGTATTTCATTGGTCAGGAATAGAAGGAATAGTCAGAATATTTCATTCATTAATTCATTTTCCTTCGGCTTAGTCCCTTTATTCATCAGGGGTTGCCAGGGGTTGCCATTCAGCTGCCCAGTACTGGGAAAATCCATACACACTCATTCACACACATGCACTACTGCCAATTTAGTTTATTCTATTCACCTACAGCGCATGTCTTTGGACTGTGGGGGAAACCCCAAAGAACACAGGGAGAACATGCAAACTACACACAGAAATACGCACTGACCCAGCCAAGGCTCAAGCCAGCAACTTTCTTGTTGTGAGTCAATCATGCTACCCACTGTGCCAGCATAATGCTGGAATCTGTTCAGACTTGTTTTAAATGAAAAACTGTGACCTATAGGCAAATAACAAACTCATTTCCTCAGTCAGATTTTGTCCATTTGAATATTTAAAAATGTAGTTTATCTTAAAGACTTTTACAGCTTTTGTATATTTTCACAACTTGACAGCGTAGTGAAAAATGTCACAAATGAGCAGCAAAATTCTGACGTTAAGTTCTGACGCCAACCGATTTTCATTTCCAAACAAAATGCGACACTTCTATGATGCTGAGGTACAACGTCAATCTAACGTCGAGTTGACGTCTTGTGCCTGCTGGGTGTTTAAGGCCATTGCAGTCATCATACAGTCTCATCAGTGACATGCATCTAAACAGTCTCTGAGTCAATGCATGTTTGGCCATCTTCTTGGACAATTTTAATACTTACAAACAGTTTGCTGCAGTTATAAATCGCCCATGTCTTGAGGTAGGTCATTATGATGCAAATTACTTTCTGATTTTTCTAATCCCCATAGATAAGAAAAATAAAGTAGTGGAGTAAAGGTACCGATACTGCTCTTAAAATATACTAAAGAGAAAGTAAAAGTACACATTTTTTTAAATACTAAGTAAATTACAGAAAAAAGAAAAAAAAAACTACTCATTTACAGCAACATACTCAATTTGAGTATTTGTAATTTGTTACTTTACACCACTGGTGATCATCAACATTTCTTTGTATTTAGTTTAACCAGAAAGCGTGTTGCTGAATGTGCCAGCAGTTTACTTCCTGCTTTAATGCACTTCAAGACAAATGCAATATAAAAGGAAAACTTTTTAAACTTTCTTCCACACCACCCATGCGAGAGGAGGATTGATTGTCCTCTGAGGTCAGTCTCTCTGCGTTGTTAATGTCAGACTGATTAGACCGTGTCAGACTCAGATCACCGGGGGAGGTTGCCTCCTTCAATGCTCCTTCGGTCTCCTCAAGAAGCAAAGAAATGTCAGACACACACCAATCAGACCTTAATTGCTCAAGCTTGATAATTGACCCTCCGTTGGAGACTAAAGCATGACATCTGCATGCCCACAATCTCTGACCTATGTGGATGTGCTTTATGCAAAGGAAACAAAAGGCTTCAAAAATGTAGTGTATATATATATATATATATATATATATATATATATATATATATATATATATATATATATATATATATATATATATATATATATATATATATATATATATATATATATATATATATATATATATATATATGTATATTTAAATAGAGAGAGTCACTGATTCGGGCCTCGGATGAGTCTGTTGGCATTTCTATGTGGAGTTTGCATGTTTTCCCCATGTTCGCATAGCTTTCCTCCGGGTGCTCCGGTTTTCCCCAGAAGTCCAAAGACATGCGCTATTGGTGAATTGGGTAAGCTAAATTGACCGTCGTGTATGTGTGTGAATGAGTGTGTATGGGTGTTTCCCAGTGATGGGTTGCAGCTGGAAGAGCATTCGCTGCATTAAACATATGCTGTATAAGTTGGTGATTTGTTCTGCTGTGGCAACCCCTGATGAATAAAGGGACTAAGCCAAAAGAAGCTGAGCGAATGATACACTTTATGGTATATATGCTTTTCACATTGCAGTTGACTCTATTAAACCTCTTTCCCAAAGGTGGTCTATTGCTGTGATACAGTGAACCTGTTGTTTTATGGTGCAGAAAGAATATAAAGAAGGTTCTATTTCTGGAAAATACAATGCTACTTGAATATTAAAAAGATGTGCTTACTGCCCACAGCTTGGGCTTAGTTCGATTAGCTTAGGAAAATTGAAATGAATGTTTGACTTAGAAAGGATGAGTCTAAAGGCACATGAAGCAAGTACTTTGCATTTAGTAATAAAGTGTCTACGCTTGCAAAATGTCAATCTGAAATGTGAAGCCAAGATTTTGCATAAAAAGAGGTGAGGCGCTTGTTTGCTTTTTGCCTGCAGTTAATATTTCTTGGAAGTACAGTGTTAGCAGAAGTTGCCAGCAACATATTTCATGTTGGTGGTGTCTGGGGGAGTGAGTTTTGAAGCTGGATTGGGAAGCTGTTTTACAGGATGATAAAGTAGGCCACAAGCTGAAATATTTTCATTGCATGAATTATTTCCACTCTAAAAAAATACATATATATGTGATCCGTTGAGACAGCTTTCCTTGAAATCCACTTATTATCATAGCACTATTCCATATAGAACATGCACACACAAAAACTGTAAATCAGATAAAAACGAAAACTTATTAATTAAAATATGTTTATATGCAAATAGGGTTTATTTTGCATTTTAAATATTGAGAAATCTAGCACTTGAGTGTTGGATGATCACATTGTTTGATCAAATTGAAGTCACTGTCAGAAAGAAACTTTCCATGTTTACACTTGACATTGTAGACAAAAATAAACAAATATTTTGTTAACTGCAATGAATTTCTTAATAGGAGCTTAAACTGCAAATCATAATGGCAAAATATTTTGTACAATTTTTGTAATGACTACTGTTGAGGGCAAAACATTTAAGCATAACCTAAATCTGTCAAAAAATTTAATACAAAAAATATATTTAAAACACTTTTAAAATTCATGACATCTGATCCAGTGACTTCTGTAAAAAATCTTTAAAGAACAATGAATGACTTTAATATTACATAACGCACGCGCGCGCGCACACTCGCACACACACACGTCTGAAAGAGTTGGAAAACTAGATACCAAACAGGATACTGAAATATCACAAAACTATATACGCTCCATGCAGGATAGTGCCTCTGAACTTGCCCAAAGTAGCTAAATGAAAAACATATTGATTCATGGAGTTCTGACAACGTTTTAAGATCGTTTTTGTAAAACAAAGCATTTTTGTTTCTTACCTTTAAGACTGAGTTGACGTGATGAGGGTCCAACACGCTCCCCCTGCGCGAAGTCACGATGACCCGGCCATATCTCCCGGGTGTTTGCAGGTCCGAGTAAAGCGTGTGTTTGGACCGGTTCACTGGGAACAAACTATCCACCAAGTTCCCCTCGATCTTCGCCAGGCTGTGTTTGGGAGCTAACAGGTACTCCACGTTTTCCTCAATGCGGTATCTGCTGAAGCTCGCGCCCAGCAGGATTGAGATCAGCACGGGCGCTGAGGCGAAAAACACCGGGTGATTGGCGACGAAGTGGCCCAGTTTGTGGAATGACGTCCTGAGCCCTTCGTGCAACACTTGTCGCAACATCCTAGAATGCAGCAACAGCGCAAGGGCGATGAACCAACATCAGCATCAGAGATTCGGAGCATCAGTGTTCAACCCACGCAGCTGGATCACTGAAATGATGAAGCGTAGCGCTGAATCTCATCAGGTCCTGCTAGGTCAGAGACACTTGGTTAGTACTGTATTTACTTCAAAGGAAACAAAGTCAGATTTAAATTACACTGGACAGTTGTGGGTGTTTTTATGCATTTGCAATGCCATGGTGCGAAATACTCAAAGACTTTTCAGAGGGCACGACTTTTTCTTTTTGTCAGTAGGCTAATTATGGGGCGCAGTCAGCGCAAGCCAGCCTAGGTTACAATTTGCTACCCTTTTAATAAAAAGACATCTAATCTAAACGCTAAAATAGTGTATGATATGTAAATCGACAATGAAGTTGTCAGTTTTGAGGCTATGATTAATGTTCCCACATCGAGGACCAAAACGTTGCTATGGTTATTTTCGGACCACCGTGAAAACGCATGTTTGCGGACCTGCAGTTTATTTCAGCTGAATTTGAGAAATGTATGTGCTGATGTAAATAACGCATGCTTTTAAAACCCATCCAACAATTGCTCTGAGTTGCATTGGGGTTCAAGCTTTGATCATGGGGTCAACATCAGCTCTCACATTATTCACACCCTTTGCAATAATGGTCACTTTTTAAGGGTCATATATTCTTAGACTTTAGCGCAAAATAAAACAACAATGTTAAACCAGCCTGATGAGATGAAAAATGTAAACCCACTGATTTAAACTGTTATTTTATGACAGGGAAAGAAATTATTACCAGTCACGTCTTTGCAGTTTCATGTCATCTGAGAGACCCAATTTCCATAAATACGTCGTTGATCCTAGTGCCAGAGATGATATGCTCATGTCTTGTAATAGAAGCGAATCACTTTTCTCTTTGGATATCTCCACAGCTTCTTTGATATGATGAATCCAGTAGGTACAGATCGGTGTATTTTAACAGTGAACTGGTCATACTTACAAACAGTTCCAAATGCGCAAATACAGTTTTGTGTATTCCATTATCTATGAGGTGTGTGGCATTGATCCATAGTAATCCCGCACCGCGCCCAGCACGACCGCTATCCGCTGTTACCAGTCTGAAAACACGAATGTCCACCACCGACCCGCGGTGCAGAATGCGAGGGGCTCCGCGCAGCTCCAGCCCTTTCACTTGTGTGCATTTCCTTCCCGAGTTAAAGCATTTGTTATTGCGCGGAGCACAACACAGCTCCACATACAAAACAGCACAAATTAGCCCGATGCGGCACTTAATTGCTCAGTTACGAAGCAGATTCTGAAGTTCCAGTTTCTCGAGGAGCCGGCCGGTGAATGCCGGTGTTGCCCCCACCCCCACTACGGCTTATCACGGGAGTGGGGGTTTTAGAAAGACGAATGGAAAGCTTTTCTGATTGGTTTGTTACAAGAGATAATAACACACATTAAGGCAGCGATTATATGTGACGGAATGTTTTTTGCGTGCCAGCAACATGTTTTAAAATGACGTCTTTAGAAACTATTTGCATTTACTAGGATTTACTATGCTGATTTATTTACACGTATTATTGTACACGAGGACAGACACAGAATATTTTATGTGATTAGGTGACTGAGCATTTAACATGGATTTACTATGATGGAATAATACCCTATACGTGGGATATTTCCGATGACTCTTTAAAGGCAATTTGGTAAAAGGTAAAATGTTCTCTTAAGAACTGACAGATGAAAGGTTTGGTGGAAACCAACAAGTATCTTTAACCAAATGCAATAGAATAACTATTCTGGGTTCCCAAAGAACCTCAACATTTTTTAACAGAGCCATTTGGTGTAAGAATCAGAATCTTTGTCAATGTACAAAATACAACGAAATTTACATATGCCCTTCCCTTCAGATCAGTCCTATTTATCTAAAACTACAACAATAATAAGAAGATATAAAAAGGTAAAATGGCAACAATAATTAATCATTAAAGGAGTAACAATACAATACTAAAAGTGTGTATGATGTGCGTATAAAGTGGCAAGTGCATTTTCTAGCAGCAAGTTAAAAAATGAGCAGGATTTAAACGATTTTGGCCAGAAACACATTCAATTTAATGTCCATTCATTATTGCAACTGCCCTTGAATATGTACTTTTTTTTAGTCTGTTTGTTTTGACACCCTTTCCATCACACAAATGTTTTTTTTGGACATTCTTGGAACCACCTTTCATCAAGTCTTTAAAACTGGAGCATTTAACATAATCGTTTTGCATTCTCTCAGGAAATTTTTATTGAACAATAAATAACAATTTGAGTGTTGAGCATTTTAACAAACTAAAGGATCTTTTTCCAATAAAAAAGAGTCATTTGTGCAATGCAGAGGTTCTATTGTTTTTAAAGAGAACATTGCACATCTTTATTCCAACATTTGACGTGGAACAACAGGTTGCAAATATGAAGTAAACTACATTTAACACTTGCTCACACTGGACGTTGATCCCACACCCAAGTCTTTCAGATGGGAGCAAGTGCTCTGAAATTGAAGTCCAGTTTCAGCACCTTGGACAGAGATGAATGAAGTTCCACTCCAGTACTTTGGTGTTTTTGGATGATTCAGAAAACCTTTGAAGGTGGAATAGTAATCTATTACGTCAATATGCTTGAAAGTTTACCATGAGCCTTTCCTTTTGATGTGCTTTTGATATTTTTGGCACTTTTTCAATTACCCATCTTTTCTCTGAAATCGACTCAATTTTTACAGCTTGCATCCTCTTATATTGAGCGGGAAGTTCAATCAGGGCCAGGGTTAAACGGTCCCTTCTCTCTGAATTCCTCAGACAGACAGACAGTCTCTGGCTGACAGATCATTTAATAACCCTGGAACAGTCTGCTGGAGTGCAGGGGCATGGTTCTGGATTTACCCATGCATGTCTAATCAAGAATTGAGCCCATGATTGAACACAGCTCCCCTACCTGAATGATCCAGTACCTTCTGCGCTCCCTTGAAAGATATTTCTTTTCATATAATCAAATGTGCATGACTATTTTGTATGTGGTTAATCTGAAATCCACAGTTTTTTATTTTATTTATTTTTATAATGAAAATGTTATGCTTTTTCTTCCTGCCTCTACCCTTTGACCTGTGCTGTAGAGACAAAGGCAGGGTTTGTAATGATCATCACTGTTTTATGTGGTTATTGCCATGGCAACTATTGCTGATGCCTCCTGTAGTCCATGCTTTGCCATATCATTCCAGCAACCCAGCAAAGACTGGTTTCCATGGTTACAGCTTTAGGGCACCATTGTGACTAAACAGCTAAAAGTGCTGGTTGTGTTATTGTCTAATACCTGCCAGAGTAAATGTTTGGACTCGTGTTGGATTATTGCTTCAACAGTAAATTATGCTGGCAACACATGTCACTAGCAGCACCAAAGCAATAGATTAGATTCGACACACATACCTGCAAATGTTCAGCTTGAATGCATAAGTTGTTTTGATAAGAGCTTCTGCAGAAATATGGATAGGACTAAACTGGCTAACACAAACCACAGAAAAGTCTAGGCTGAGTTTATTTTAGGCGACAAAAGAAGAACTGATGTTTGTTACCGTAACAAAGTAGAGAAAGTTGTGTTTTGAAAGAGAGGTGGGAGTGTGTCTCTGGTTGTTTGGTCTGCTGCAGTGGAAATGTACAATAGGTTGTGGATGCAGTCAAAGATCAGAGCTCAAATCTCACTTGAGCTGTTCGGTGTTCAGAGGAAACCTGAAGTGAATAAAGCTCAGTGTGCTTGCTGTGCAGAGGAGTCTGGGGAAAAGTTGATGTGAGAGGAAGGAGGAGGAGACCTGGATTGAGAGGAGAGGAGAAAGAGAGCAAGAGTGATGGCAGGGAGATGGAGAAGCAGAGAGACGGAGGAAAAAAAGCAGGGAGGAGAGATGATGTGAGCTGAATGTCAATGATGTCATTTTCCTTTACTCAATCGTTATCCTCAGTTTACCTCAAACTTTCACGATCCCTTTAGTAATCAGAAAAGTTGTCCTGCTTTCAAAGAAAAAATACAGAAGCTAAACTGTCACTTTGAACTACAAACCCAGTCATAAGTTTGGATATTGATGTGCATTTATATACACCCACTTGTCACTTTATTAGGTTCGCCTTTATTAGGTTCCAACTGCTCGTTAACACAAATTTCTAATCAACCAATCACATGGCACCATCTCAATGCATTTTGGCATGTAGACATGGTCAAGACGATCTGCTGCAGTTCAAACCAAGTCAAACTACTGATCTACTGGGATTTTCACACACAACCATCTCTAGGATCTACAGAGAATGCTTTGAAAATAACGAAATATCCAGTGAGTGGCAATTCTGTGGGCGCAAATGCCTTGTTGATGCCAGAGGTCAGAGGAGAATGGCCAGACTGATAATGGCCAGAATGGTTCCAGCTGATAGAAAGGCAACAGTTACTCAAATAACAACTCGTTATAACTGAGGTATGCAGAATAGCATCTCTGAGCGCACAACATGTTGAAATTTGAGGCAGATGGGCTACGGCAGAAGACCACACCGGGTGCCACTTCATCAGCTAAGAACACGAAACTAAGGCTACAATACTTACCAAGGCTCACCAATATTGACAATAGAAGATTGGAAAAACATTGCCTGGTCTGATGAGTCTCGATTTCTGCTTCGACATTCAGATGGTAGGGTCAGAATTTGACATCAACAACATGAAAGCACAGATCCATCCTGCCTTGTGTCAGCGGTTCAGGCTGCTGCTGGTTGTGGTTTAATGGTGTGGGGATATTTTCTTGGCACACTTTGGGCACATTGAGCATTGTGTCAACGCCATAGCCTACCTAAGTATTGTTACTGACCATGTCCTTCCCTTTATGACCAGTGTACCCATCTTCTGATGGCTACTTCCAGTAGGAGAATGCGCCATGTCATAAACAGCGAATCATCTCAGACGGGTTTCTTGAACATGACAATAAGTTCACTGTACTCACATGGCCTCCACAGTCCCCAGTTCGCAATCCAATAGAGCATGTTTGGAATGTGGTGAAAGCGTTTTGCGTCATGGATGTGCAGCCGACAAATCTGCAGCAGCATGCGTTATGCTATCATGTCAATATGAACCAAATTCTCTGAGGAATATTTCCAGGACCTTGTTGAATCTATGCCACAAAGGAATAAGGCGGTTCTGAAGGCAAAATGGGGTCCAACCTGGTACTAGTAAGATGCACCTAATAAAGTGGCTAGTAAGTGGAAATAAGCTAATATATAAGCTTTTTTTTATGATAGGACAATATCTGGCTGAGATACAACTAACTAGAAAATCAGATTATTGAGAGTCACCTTTAAATTTAAGTTCTATAGATTTAGTTCTTTACAATACATATTACTATTTAAAAATGAGGTTTTAAATATATTTAAAGCAAGACGATTAATAAATATCCTCACATAACTCTTAATTAATATTCTAATGATGTTTTGGCATAAAAGAGTAATTAAACATTTAGATCCAGAAAAAAAGCATACTTGGCTATTGTCAAAATAATATACCCATACAACATATGACTTGTGTATTTTATGGTCCAGGGTCACAATTGTGTTCACAGCCAATGAACTTTTTTTTCTTATTTTAAAGTCTATTGTTTTTACAAAATGAAGTGTTGTTTCCAGATTAATTTAGTAAAAATACAGTGAATAAACAACTTATCTGTTTTACAGGTCAGAAAATGAATGAACATTAATAAATGTCCTGTTAAATTATTAAATTTACCTATGCCAAGGAACAGACTGTTAATAAATATTAGTTTTTTTAACATTTTTATTACAAAATTATAATAAAATCATTTATTTTGTTTGTTTTTATTTAGATATATTCTTTAAAAAGATGGAAGACTTTTTACGTTAAAAGCATTATAACTGTAAAGATCACTGCAGTGATTATACTATATTAGGTCATACTACTAAACAAGCTATGCACACTTAGATTGCTAATTATACACTTAATCTGCCATTTTATCATCCTTTTTGTCAGCTTTAAATCCTCAAGCAGAATAGTTTATACTATCAGATCTAGTGACAAATATTGCACTGAGCCACATCAGCTCCTGTTTAAATAGGGGAATGACTGAAATTCATAAAAACATCCCTCCACTCCTACATCGCTCCATCTGTCTTTCCTTATGACAATTTCATCCCGAGAGGGAAAGCGTAAATAAGAGAGAGATTGAGGGTTATGTGTGTTTACAATGGCGGTACTTCATATCTCAAGGCAGTAAAACCACTCCATTTGAAGGTGAACAAGGCAAGACAACTGATAACCAACCACAGAAGGAGAAATTTCCACTTTCTCAGAATGTAAATCCTAAACTCAAAACTAGGCTCAAGAATTGCTCTGGTAATCCTACCACACACTCATGTGAAATACTAGACATTTTTACACATGAGTGGATTCAAGAATCACACAAATACACACTGATATCTTCAGAAAAAACAGTATATATATATATATATATATATATATATATATATATATATATATATATATATATATATATGTGTATATATATATATATTTATATGTGTATATATATATATATATATATATATATATATATATATATATATTTTTTTTTTTTTTTTTTCCTTAGATATCAGTGTGTATTTGTGTGATTATTTCATATTATTTCATATATATATATATATATATATATATATATATATATATATATATATATATATATATATTGACATGATAGCATAACAGTTGTTGCAGATTTGTTGGCTGCACATCCATGATGCGAATCTCTCAATCCACCACATCCCAAAGGTGCTCTATTGGATTAAGTCTGGTAACTGTGGAAGCCATTTGAGTACAGTGAACTCATTGTCATGTTCATAAAACCAGTCTGATATGATTCACGCTTTATGACATGGTGCGTTATCCTGTTGGAAGTAGCCATCAGAAATGTGTACACTGTGGTCATAAAGGGAAAGTCATGGTCAGCAACAGTACTCTGGTGGGCTGTGGTGTTGATACAATGCTCAGTTGGTACAGTACTACTGGGCTTAAAGTGCCTGAATCTTCTATTGTCCAATTTTGGTGAGCCTGTATGAATTGTAGCCTTAGTTTCCTGTTCTAAGCTGACAGGAGTGGCACCTAGTGTGGTTTTCTGCTACTGTAGCCCATTCGCCTTAAGGTTCAACATGTTGGCATTCAGAGATGCTCTTCTGCATACCTCAGTTGTAACGAGTGATTATTTGAGTTACTGTTGCCTTTCATTCAGCTGGAACCAGTCTGGCTATTCTCCTCTGACCTCCTCAACAAGGCATTTGTGCTCACAAAACTGCCGCTCACTGGATATTTTCTCTTTTTTTTTTTTGAACCATTCCCTGTAAACCCTAGAGATGGCTGTGTGTGAAAATCCCAGTAGATCAGCAGTTTCTGTAATACTCAGACCAGCCCATCTGGCACCAACAACCATGCCGTGTTCAAAGTCACTTAATTCACCTTTCTTTCCCATTCTGATGCTAGGTTGCTGATATGTGATTGGCTGGTTAGAACGAGCAGTTGGACAGGTATATAAAATAAAGTGGCCAGTGTGTGTACATCTATTTTGTATATATACTGTATACATATGTAGAGAGTCAACATAGCATACAGGTTTGATAATAGTTTAAAATTATTAGCGTTCTTGTAAAAGTGTAGTTCTTCAAAAAAAAATTCCTGTTTATATTTTTTTTATCTTTTATGCTGTTTATATCCGTTTATATTGTTTCAATTTATAATCAATTATAAACCCTTGTCTAACAAAGCAAAGACATTTTAAAAGTTTTTCGTATCATGTTTGTTGTTTTGAAGAAAATATTTTTTCTTTTAGTTTTGTTGGAATAAAAGCAGTTTTTAAAAAAATTAATGAATTTTTAAGGTCTTTGTTATTAGGGTCCTTATTTTTTTAATTAGCTACAAAACAAACTGTTCAATGACTTAGCTAATTAACCAAACATGCCTAATTAGCCTTATTGGTTAAGCACTTTAAGCTAACATCTTGCAAAATTATTAGTAAAAAATTTTCTAATTATCATGACAAAGACAAAAGAAATTAGTTATTAAAATTAAAAAAAAAAAAGTGTTAAAAATATTTGCTCTATTTAAAAGCTCTTGGGAAGTAATTGATAAAAAAAAAATGTTACAGGAAAGCAAATAATTTTGCCTTTAACTCTATATAATTTTATCATTATTCATGTTTTGCTGCTGTGTTATTGTGAGTTGTTAAGAAGACTAGCTTTAAGTGTAATACAAATAAATTGTACATTGTGTGCATTGAGCTGGTATTGATCACTTACAGCCAGTGCTCCAGCATTAAGAATTTTTACGTCAATACTGTTGAATTCTTATGCACATCTTCCAAACACATATGTTTACAGCATACCGAGAGCTCTCTGTATCCACTCAAAAAGTAATAGTAAATTCAGCACCTCTTCTCTTTCTGTGCACTCTGAATTTTACATTTCTGTCACATACTGTTCAGCTCCCTAAACACTAATCCCTACAAAATAGGCAGATTTAAATTCCCAATATTTGTTTTCCTGGCTTTGCAGTTTAAAGCAGAAACAACAACAGAGGCACAGTTTGAGAAAGTGCAGTAAAGTGGGTTATAATAATACTAACAGCTTTGCTTTCATTGGCCAGGCAGATACAGTGAGCTAAAGCAGAAATGAGAGCGAGATTGAGACATCTGTGTGAGCAGCATGGGGAACACTGGGCCAATGAGCCAAAGAGTGTCTTTATCTTCATTATCCTTACATTTCTTTTAGGGGATTAATAAGACAGTTATTAACACTTTACCATGGGGAGCAATTCACACTTTTCACTGGTAGCTGATTACCCGACATAGGGTATTTTCAAAGCACTTAAAATTGAATTCAATTCAATCCTTAGCCCTCCTGTGCAGTTGTATTTAAAAAATAAATCTCTCAAGTGCTGTTTAATGGAAAGATGATTTTTGTCAACACATTTTAAACATAATATTTCTACTAATTTCCAATAATGTTTTGTCTTTAGCATGATGTCGGTATATTAAGTCATAAACTTAAAGGCTTATCTATATGCTAGTAGGCCCACATGGAATCTGCGCGCGCAGAATTCCGCAGATTTTCCGCAGATTTTTAGCCCATCATTAATTCTGTTTGTTTACTTGAGTAAATCTAAGTTTATTCAGTTTTTATTTTTATTAATTACAGTAATATTATTGACTACTATGAAAATGTTTATGTGATTTATGTACAATGCAGTTTGTAAATCAATATTTTCTGTCTTTTAGTAGAAATATTATATGAGAGACTTGCTTTGTTTACCAAATAAAGTGAATCTAATTGGATTTGCATTTTAAACATCAAATAAAAGTTAAAAAGGTATTATTTTTTTTATTTCACATATTAATGTTTTAGTCATGATGCTCCCAAAATAAATCCGCAGATTTTTACCAAAATTCTCTGCAGAAAAAGCAAAAAATGTCCGCAGATTCCGTCTGGCCCTAGCTATTAGGTTAACTAGGCAAGTTTAGTTAATTAGTCAAGGTATGGGATAATAGTGGCTTGTTCTGTAGCAATCAAAACAAACAAACAAACAAAAAAAAATCTTAAAGGGGCTAATAATATTGATCTTAAAACTGTTTAAACGTTTTTAAACTTTGTTCCAGGCAAACTAAAATAGGTAAGACTTTCTCCAGAAGAAAATAAATGTTAAAGGAAATACTGTAAAATGTTCTTGCTCCATTAAACATCACTGAGGAAATTTTTGAAAACGAAGATACATTTCACAAGAGGGCTGAAGGCAAAACATTTACTGTAGTCTTTAACTGTAAAAATGCCTTTTTCTGCAAGACCCATTGTGGCGAGGGGGCGTGGCCAAGAGCCGTGGGAACGGAATGAGGCCGCCGTGTAAAGCCTGGTTTGGTGGATGCACCTGTGGTGCGCACCGGCCTCGAATCCCACGGAAGGAGCTCTGGACTATAAGAGGAGGAACGATGGCAGAAGAAGCCGAGAGAGGACCGTGAGGTCCGTGAGGAGCTGCCGTCGTTTGTTTTGGTTTAGACAGCAGTCTCCGTGAGGAGCTGCCATCCCTGTTATTAATAAATAATTTAAAACTGCGTCGCTTCTCCGCCTCCTTCCCGGCGGCCAAAGGGCCGTAAACTTCATTACACCCATATTATTCATCCCTTAATAATTTCCTACTGTACATCTAAACTTATCCGCTTATAGCAAAATACCTTACTAATTATTAATAAGCAGTAAATCAAAAATTTATGAAGCAAGGGTTTATAGTCAACACTTGTGTAATTGACTACCCCTTCATTATGTTTGTGGCCGTTTTTGCCCTATTGACTTCCATTATAGCCATGGCATCACATATAAACATGCATCTTGATTGTTGATGGTTTTCCCTGTTGGGAAGAGGTAAAATGTGTCATTTTTAGTGTTGATGATCAGTTAGCACCATTAACCCTTCAGATAGGCCTGTGCAAAAAAGTTTCTGGCTTTTATATAGAGTTATAACAGCAAATTATAGTTTGGGTGCATAAATGTTTTGAAAGGTGAGGTGCCTTTTTTGATTTTCTCTGACACTATAATCCAGATATCTCATTATAAAAACCCAAGACTAAGCTTTTTTTTTTTTTTTTTTTTTTGCATTGCAACTGATGATAAACAGTGAAAATTACACATTTGATCTCTTTTCTAAGAGGAACCCACCAATTATCAAAAACCAAAAAATGTCATTATAGAGGATGTCAGTAGGGCAAAACCAGCCACCCACATATCAAAAGGGTAGTACATTTGCCCAGAGTGTATTGTTAAGTTTTTTTTTTAAATTTCAAAGCATTTTCGCAAAATATGTGTCAAAATAAGATTGGTCACCAAAAATCACTTAATTTACTGAAACACAGAGAAAAGATGTGGCCAAATTAAGACCCCACATCATCCCAGATAAAAACCTTCCCAACAACACACAAGGGTTAATTGAAAAGTCTTACCAAACATAATTAAAACCGTTTGGAGAACCCCTTTCATTTTCCGTGAGGAGCTGCTGTCTGTTTGGTTTTTTGCTCATTAAAAATTATTTAAAAGTTTGTCGGTTCTCCACCTCTTCTTCCTAATGGCCAGATGGCCATCTAACTTCATTACACAAATAAATAACAGAGTTCTTTAAAGAAGCACTAGAAAAGGCTTACACGCATTTAACCTTTGACCATCCTGTTAGTGCCGTCATTGGGCTAATAGATGGACTTCTACACGTTAATGCACAAATGTGTTAGTGAACATCAGATTGGCAGACAAACTAAATTATTAACTAAAGCTGCTTTCATTTTTTTTTACAGTGCAGAATAATTCATAACTATCAAATTTGCTGAATTACTGAATTCCAAATAAACATATCTCATTGACTGCATTAATATATAGTCTAGTCATGCTATACAGAAAAATACTTTCTGAGCAATTTACCTTCTGGCAGCAAGACTTCTTTCCTCTTAGCTTTCTGTCCAAATTGTTCGGAACTAATTTGGTGGCAGCGTTATAAGTGGCGTCTAATTTAAATGAGTCACTCTCCAGCTCACTGAGACAGTTGATGTTCTTGTTTAATACACCACCTGCATTTGTAAAAGAACGAGCGCGAAAAGGTAATTCACTGTCTCAGGAGGGGCCGGAAATCAGAGTCCATTAAGAGAACGCAATTAATGCTTAATAAGTTAATAAGCAAGATAACAAGCAAGTGCGTGATTGCGATTGGGATATTGCAGATTATGCACCTTTTTAGTTTATAGCACGGGGACTGAGGGACTGTATGTGCAGCCTTCCAGGTCGGGCTACAATAAAACAGACGGAATTAAGCCATTCGTCACAGTAATTCACTTTCTATCCGGAACCTTTAAGTCAGGCTAATAATTCACTGTCTTATTGTCCTATGATTAATTCAGGTTTGTTTGGAGGAGAGCACACCCGTAGGGACTGTCTGAGCGAGTCGATGAACACGAGCATGAAAGAGAGGAAAGCGAGAGGATGGATGGATGAAAAGATGGATGATATTCTGGAAGAGCTCTAGGGCTTTTCTGAGAGGAGACACCGCTGTTACATGATCTCCAGCAAGCCAGAAGCACGCACAACGAGGTACTCTGAGCTGACATAATTTACTCACTCTTATGTGGCGTTAAACCTGCGTGGTGTTGTGTTTCATGCGCAAGTTTTATTATATTCATGGCAGCTCATAGTGAGCAAAAAGGAGAGAAATGCATTACAGGGCACCTATTTTACCCTATTTTCAAGATTGAAGATAAGTCTTTTGTATTTCCAGGATGTGTCTGTTAAGTTTCAGCTCAAGACACCCATCAGATTCTTTATTATACCATTAAGAATATTGGGATTTTCTGCTCTGAACACAATGTAGCTGTTTTTGTTGCCTGTGTCTTTAACTCTAGTTCTCCCTGCCCACTTTTCTCACATGCCTGTCACAGTGTCCCTGAATCTCCGCCTCGGCTGCATCAGATAAACAGCACAGTGACAGACATGAAGGAAGCAGATCTCATGTAACGTTTGTGAGAAATACTACAGTAAGAACTTGACCAATCATTATTTGATGTATTTGTCGTGGAGTTGCAACGATGAGTCACACACAATGTCATTACAAAGTTCACACACATGTGAATTGTACTGACACATCCTGTAGCTGTAATTTATTAAAACATGCACTGTTGTAAAAATGTTTTAAACTTGTAAAATTCATTCTTGATCATATTTGATGATGATTGATGATCAAAGAGAGTTGAACAGATCTTTTAATCCCGGTTTGTTTATGCACGTCCTGTCTTGTTGATATGATTTTACTTGTTACTACAGAGATACAGAGTTAAAACGTGGCTGTCAATCAATTCGGTGGGCGGAGAAACTGCACTCTTACGTCACATTGTGTTGGGCCTCAAAATTGGAGGGATTTGGGTCTTATTTTAACATCAGGAAATGTAAAAAAAGAGACTTACTGTCTTTATATCACCCCAATATGACTGTGGACACACTATACTTGCACACAGTAAAAGTCTTATAATAGTAGTAAAAGTAGATTATTTAACTTGTATTTTGGGGCTCAAGTATTCTAAACCTATATCAGTGTCAAGAAAATAACTTGCACTAACATTTCCAAAAAATGCATTGTTGAGAGAAAGGGGGATTTATAATTATTATTTCTATTTTGTATTTGTATATATTTTATTTCTTATGATTGTTATTTTTTTAGTACTACTTCTATTTACTTTGTTTACTATGTATTTTTTTTTCAATAAATATATACTGTATGTACATTGTTTTAAATGGGCGGCATAGTGGCTCAGTGGTTAGCATTGTCAGCTCACAGCGTGAAGGTTGCTTGTTTGATTCCCGACTGGATCAGTTCTGTGTGGAGTTTGCATGCTCTCCCTGTGTTTGCGTGGGTTTTTCTTCTGATCCTCCGGTTTCCCCCATAGTCCAAAGACATGCCGTATATAGTAGGTGATTTGGGCCATAGTGTATGAGTGTGTGAGAGTACAGGCTTGCGGCTGGAAGAGCATCCTCTGCATAAAACATGTGTTGAAATAGTTGCAGGGATCATTCCACTGTGGTGACCTCTGATAAATCAGAGATGAATTGATGTTCTTTCAATGTGAACTTTATAAATGTTTGACAATACATTGAATTGAATTGAATTGAATCGAATCGAATCGAATCGAATCAAATCTAATTAAATTAAATTAAATTAAATTAAATTAAATTAAATTAAATTAAATTAAATTAAATTAAATTAAATTGAGAGAAAGACTTAGAGAACACTGATAAGTCTAATCGATGTATAAGCCATATTTTATAAATTGGATCTAAAATATAAAATAGGCTACCAGTTGTCTAATGGTAAATTAATAATTGATATATGTTAAATTTTTTTGCAGGAAAATATTAAAATTTTTTGCAAAACTTGTCAAACTGTTTACTAATTATAAGCTAATATAATCAATGATACTTTGAGTGTGAAAACAAGTGAATATGACAAAATATAAAATATTATATGTAAAAATATTTAAATAAAAAATGTTGAAATGTTGAAAAATATAAACAATATAATGACAGTACAGATACTCAAAAATACAATATACAGTAAAAATACTTACTGTCCACCACTGGTCGCAGCATGTTTAATGTATGTACTGAAGAAAATATAGAAATGGTTTCTGATATTCATCTGTTTCTGTTTCTATTTCTGTTAATCTTGATCTTCCTGATGACTAAATGATGACAAATTAAGCAAATCCTTTTATTGTCAACCAGTGGCCTATTATTGTACCTGTAAACTGGCACTCAGGCATTAGCTTGTGTGTGTCACAGTAATGATTAAGTCTGGTGCTTACTGTTCTAATTGGCTAGAACAGATAAAAATGTAAATGATTCAGCTACAGTACACACACACACACCAACACAAAGACTCACACAGTTGCACACTCATACATAAAACAAATAAACTATTTGAAATACATTTTATATATAATGTGTCCCGCCGCTTCTGCATTAGTCACCATTACTTCCAGCTGTCAGTTTTTAATGGAGAAAAACTACAACTGAAGCACTGAGAGAAAGAGATCTATTCTTATACAATGACTCAGCACATCCAGTCTTTTTCTCTCTCACACACACGCACACTGCTGCATTTGTACATTACACTTTCTTTGTCCTACTTCAAATGTTTCTTTCTGTTTGTTGAAGTGTCAGGTTTAAAAGCATTATAGAATGCTCATAATTGGAGCAGCGTTATCTCTGCATGCTGGTGAAAATCTGCGAATAGACAATTGTAAAAAATATAAACATAAATCAACCCAGGCTCATTCTGAATACATACCCCTTTATATTTCTGGAGAGCACCAAATAGGTCCCAGGAGCTATGTTTTTTTTTTTTTTTTTTTGCAGTTTTCGCAAATCCACCAGAGGTCGCTGTGTACACTTTTTGAGATCTTAAATTTCTCTCGCGAGTGCCATTCGTGCCTGCTGTTCTCGCGTAAATTTAATAAAGGTTGCTGTCAACTGACTGACTGACTGACCGACTGATTCCCCCACCCTCCTCCTTTACTAAACCCAACTAGTAGTGTTTTCAAAAGCACAGATTGACCCGATCACTGCCTTACCTAAACCCAACCAATAGTGTTTTCAAAAGCACTGATTGACCAACGTCCACCCCCTTCCCTAAACCCAACCAACAGTATTTTTGAAAGCAATCCGGAAAAAGAAAAGCGTTTTCAGATTTTACTACATTCTCACCGTTATTTACTGTTTGTTTGTTTTATTTTTTGCCTTTTGTTTTTTTTTCCATTTCTTGCCGAACTTGAACCTTTTCCATGTCCCCTGACATACACAGCGAGCCACAGGACTAACGTAACAGCGGAAAAGCTGTCCATACAGTGGTAATCGGTCAGCTGGTAAGCGTGAAATGGAACTACGTCTGCCCTGTAGAGCAGCCATACGTAGCTCTGGCTACATAATATGTGATCTCCGGAAATGTATATAGGGGGTACGTTTTCAGAACGAACCTATGTTGCAACCAATAGTTATAGATATACAGATATGGTTAAGATATAACCAGGGCTTAGTTTGTGCCGAAACACACCAGATCCGGATCCGGCACTTGTTTTACCGGTCCCCCTCCTCAACCGCCCTCCTCTCTCGTCCGCTGTTCACTTTCATTTTCTTGCGTGACTGCCCAACCCTCTTCACTTCCGTCCGCGACAACTAACTGCAACAACCCCACCCCACCCCATTTAATTTTTTTGTTAATCCTAATTTTATTAATCAATGTTTCAAGTTCAAATTTTTTTGTTTATTTTAATTATTTAATTATTATTATTATTTATATAATTTAATTAAAATAGAAAAGTGCTTTAATGTAATTTACTATCCTAATAATATAATTTGTAATTTCTTTATTAAATTACTTTTTTTGTATTCCTTGTGGACTCAAAATCTCTCTTGGCATTTAATACAATAATTTATAGGGTTTTTTTTTTTTAGATGCAGCGCTAACTTTTCTAGTTTTTGCATTAGTCAATAAACCTGACATAATTCAGGTAATAAAGACCATCAATATCTCTCAATATGAAAATAACCGAGGTTTGAAAAGTCTGTCACAATGTCAAAGAATGAGAAAGAGCCAGAGAGATGGTCTTCTGTTGTTCCTTTTCTTTCAAGTGAGTGGGCACACGCTCGGCCCCGTCGCCCACCGCCTGCCACGTTATTTCACACCATCCTCACACACTGCCAAGGCTGAGGTCACCAGGTTTTTTTTCCATTTGAAATTCCTGTGCGTCGTCACACCAGTGCCTGTCTTTGTGGGTCTGTGTGTGTGTGTAGGTGTTTGATTCTATGGAAGAGCGTGACTCATATGACTCTATAGAAGCTTCTTGCTGCCTTATAGCACAGCTCTGCCTTCAAAGCACACGATAATCAACTTCTCAAGGCTTTCTGCCGGCAACAGTGATCAGTGGCACAGAAAAAGACAAAGCACAATAACAGCACTCAAATGAAACTCGGTTATGTGTGTCGAGATTGTTAAGAAGATGGAAAAATGTGAATTGCTGAAGGTTGAAATTTAATATTGAATACAGTTTCTTCTAAGATGGATGAGGACAGTCAAAGATTTGTTACAGGGATATTTTTTTAGACAGAAGATGATTGAGATTTGATTGTAACTTCGATATAAATTGACAGTCAACAATTAAGAAGTTCTGCAACCAAACGAACAAATAAAATATACTAAATGATAAAATCACAAAATATATTGCTTGTAACTAAGTAAATATACAGGGTGGGCCATTTATATGGATACACCTTAATAAAATGGGAATGGTTGGTGATATCAACGTCCTGTTTGTGGCACATTAGTATATGTGAGGTGGCTTGTAAATAACTCATGAAAGAATAAAGATAGGTTAAATCCAAGCACACCATTGTTTTTTCTTGTGAAATTCCCAATAAGTTTATTAAGGTGTATCCATATAAATGGCCCACCCTGTATATCACTATTAACTAAAAAAGAACTATAAATAAAGAGTTTTTTTCCATGTGTCATTGTTATAATGTATTTATAACGTGTGTTTATCATAATTAGAGTGAGTTTTTATTGTAAATTTATTTATGATTGTAATTTTAGTTGCTTGTATATTTTTGTCATTTTAACTATAATTTTTCTTTGTTTTTAATATTTAATGTCACAAAATGCCTATATAATTATCATGAATTCTTTAGTTTGGTTAACAATAATTTATTCTATATTTTGGTAAAGGTATTTGAATTGGCTTCAGATTTTATAAGATATATAAGATATAATTTCATGTTTTAAATAATTAAAATGATTAATTTTTTATTTGGCTATTTTCATTTGAGATATTTTAGTTTTTTAGTTCAATGTTTATTTTATTTCAGTAATAACAATAGTAATAATAATAATAAACATTTGGTTAACTGTAATAACCATTAAACATGTTTTTTTCTAAATCCTGTATATTGGAACTGTTATGAATTGTATTCATTTTAGTGTTTACCATGCTTAAAATGGAAGCATAAATTCATAGTTTATAAAATAAATGTATTGGCCTGACTCAAAATCTAAACTCATTTTGAAAACGAACCACTATATACATTTCTGGAGAGCACCAAATACGTCCAAGGAGGTTTGTTTTTTATTTATTTATTATTATTATTTTTTTGAATAGTTTTTTTTGTTTTCACGAATCCACCAGAGGCTACTGTGTATGCTTTTTGAGATCTAAAATATCTCTTTCACGTGCCATTCATGTCTGCTCTTCTTGCGTAAATCCACCGGAGACCGCTGTCGATTGACTTAATTACTGACTGACTGACTAACCAATTGATTGACAAACCCTGTTTCTTCCCTAAACCCAACCAATAGTGTTTTCAAAAGCACTGATTGATCCGTCCAACCACTTCCCTAAACCCTACCGACAGTTTGAAAAAGCTATCCAGAAAAACAAAAGCCCTCGCCTGATTTTACCACATTTTCAGATTTTACCACATTCTCACCCTGTTATTTACTTTTTCATTTTATTTTTCCCACTTTCTGGAGCCATTCTTCACCGAACATAAACCCTGTCGTCGTGGTCAACTCCTCTCTGCTTGTCAAGTCCGCCAACGTACGTGGTGAGCTACTGGTCAAACTGGTAACAGCAGGAAAGCCGTCGATAAGGTGGTAATCAGTCAGCTGGTAAGCATGAAAAGGAACAGCGTCATACCACATCCTAGCATTCATTTTAAAGACAAAATGCAGCCATATGTACTTCTGGCAACATAATTCTCGATCTCTCCTCAAATGTATATAGAGCTATGTTTTTAGAATGAGCCTGTGTTACCTAAAACACACAAGATTTGGACTTTTTCAAAGCAATCTGGAAAGCAACATCTTGAGTCCAAGTCAATATTTCAGCTACAGAACTCTTTTTATTTAGCAATTGATTCACACTACTGTATATTCTTCAGTCAATCTGACTCAGAGTTTGTCATTTTTCATGTAAAATGCATCAGACTTCATCTGTCAAACCCATCTGCACAAACAAACGCATTCAAGTCATTAAAAGTTAGAAACTATAACAAACTATTCAATGACTTGTTCTTGCTTAACACTCGCTGTTGTGTTTTGTACTCTTTGGGAACACAATGACTGATCAGTCTTGTCAGCAGGATCAACAGTTTGCTGTGTTAACAAGTGTGTCTGTGAGCGTGGTGTTTGTAGTGTGTTAAAGACGGTGGGCGTTCGGCTGCTCAGAGCAGAAAAACGCCTCATTATAGCGGCTAATGGGCAGGACTCCTAACATGAGCCCTTCGTGGGGGACCGGACATGGTCACCACGGCAACCATCCCCACAGCAACCACCATCACAACTCGCACGCATTTCCAGCGGTTGGAGTGAAGCACTGAGACCATATGATGCTGAAATTACAACAAACACTTCAAGTGTCAAAGTCACCTTGGTCACAACCAATATTTTGATTATTTATTTTTGCTGCTTATGTTATGAGATTTGCAAAGAAAATTTCAAGCATTTCTTGTAAAAGAATGAAATAAGGCTTACTGTATGTCAGCAACTGCCTCAATTGTGTCTGATTTTATTTTTTCAGAGGAAAAAGGCAGGGATCTCCCACATTCACACCTGTCGATCTTTTAATGTATTCTAAAACTGATTTAAAAACTGTTGCAATTTATTATTATTTTTTTAAATTTTTTTATTTTTACTAGGCCACAACTCTAAGACCCGGTCCCAATTCTATTTTATAACCCTATACCCCTATGTGTTTACCTCTTCTTCTTGCTCTTGAAACAAAGTGTGAAGGGGTAGAGAATGAACATAATCCACTAAAAAATGGGACAGCATTCTCTAAACATGGCATCTTAAGTCCTGCTAGCTCATGTCACATAATGTCATTCCAGAAGGCCCAAGCATGTTAAACAGATTACTCGCTCACAAAGTTGTTTTGCGCTGTATTTTTATATGAACACTGTTCGTTTTTAGCTCAAAAGCTTATGAGCCTCCGGGTTTCCTCAGGCATCCCTATTATGACTGGTGAATCATGTTGCAAGAAGCACGAAACTGTACTGTGTATTTACACAGTGCTCATATTTTCATGGATGTAACCACAAGAAACAATATTAATGTTTCATCAGACGTGATATAAAAATCGAATTCCCTGCCACTAGACTTATCAGACAGATTGGCCTATTCTGTCAAGTAATCGGGTAACAGTGTCAGAATTTTAACTATGTTGTGTAATGTTTTGCGACAGTTATTATAAAAGACTATTGTCAAAGTCCCTTTAAAGCAAGTCATTTCACTCGGTGGCCATCTTTGAAACGCCTCTCGAGCAGTATGCTTGGGCATCCTATCTAAATGGGGAAACATCAAATTCTCCAAGCCAAGCTTGCGATTACATTACATATTTGAAATCACCAATATAATTAAATAACAACTGTTTCTTACGTTTAGAAACTAAACTAAACGTCAGAGACAATTGTTATTTAATTATATTGGTGCATGCACACTTGAAAGGAACCTCATTTATGACCGTTCTACACATTATCATCCTCTGGATAATGATTGTCTGATTGCACTGCTCTTCTGAAGTAACCCACAACTTGGTCTTGATAGCAAATCTCCTCCAGAAATGACAGCGACTCTGTTTACAAGTGTGTGGGCATTTGAGTAGTTGCAGCTGTCATGTGATGTGCCTTTGACAGGACGAACTGTACCTCGAGTTCATTTCATACAGATTACAACACCAAAAAACTTTTGTTTTCAAGTGCACTTGGTTAATTTAAAAGTACTGATTTGGATATATATCTTATGTCTGTGAAGCAAGTATTCGCTGAGATTCCATCGTGTTTGTTGACCACATGAACTGTCGTAAAAGCTCACGTCTGGTCTGAGCTTTTATCCCAGAGAGTCGTCAGTCTATTGCGATCGATAAAAGGCTTCTGTACTAGAAGGCGGGACTTCGTTCACCATATTGACGCTACATTTTTTCCCATTCAAAACTATACAAGTGACACCTCTGTTGTATTCTATAGACTTGTTATTGTTAGCAAAAGTGATTTAAAAAAAAATGTTTCTTTGAAAGTCTTGACCATAACACGTTAATGCTGTTATGAATGGGTATGCTCTTCACTAGATCGGCCTTCAGCAATGACATTTGCATTACACTGAATTGAACTAAACTGAACTGTACTTGAACAGTGACATTTATTCTGAACTGAGCTGTTTCGGTGTACTAGAATACACCAGCATTCCACACTCTCCAGCCTGCCTAAATTTCTGAAATGTTCTACAATTTGAAAAATTATGGCTTTTTGTCTCTTTTTCATCTATGTTAAGCTGCTTTGACACAATCTACAATGTAAAAAAGCACTATAGAAACAAAAATAACTTTAATTGGATCTATTGATTTTAATAAATCAGATGTTTGCTTGTAAAAATCCTTATTAATTCATTTTTTGTGGGTTTCCTTGCTCTCTTTATTTTGTCGCTGGTTTATTCCGGGAAATTTTTCATACCCTTTATTTGTAGTCTGGTTCTGAAAAATCTTCATCTAAAGTCCTATATGGACTTTCCCTTACCCCTACACCTCATTTTGATGTGGAATTGGCGATTGGGCCTAAATAATAATGCAGAAAATTATGTTACCCATGATTCTGTACAGAAAATTCCATCATTGTTATTAAGCAGTGTGCTTTCAATTTTTGTTTGATGTGAGAATTGTTGTGCTTAAAAGTATATAGCAACAGCATCTTGAAGAGGTGGGATACGTCATATATCAGAGAGCATTTGATTGGCCAGAAGATTAGATGCTTTTTGACCACTCTAGCTTATGCAGTGGTGTAAAGTAACAAATGATAAATACTCAAATTACTGTAATGAGTAGTTTTTCTCAGGAATCGTAATTTACTTAGTAGTTGTAAACATGTGTACTTTCACTTTCCCTATGAGTACATTTTTTTGTGCTGTATTGGTACTTTTACTCCGCTACTTTCCTTCAGCCTGCAGTCGATACTTTATAATTTCTTGTCTATGGGATTGACTGAGTAGTTTTGTGATTCCTGTCTAATCACACATCACACATAGAAGGTTAATCGCATCATAGGGAACTTCCTCAAGACATGGGTCTTTTATAAGTGCAGCAATTGTTTGAAAGCATTAAAAGTGTCCAAAATCTTTACACACATTCACTAGGGCTGGGCTATACTGCAAAATTTGGTATCGATCCGATACCAAGTAAATACAGGGCCTGTATCGCCGATATTGATACAGTTACTGATACTTTTACTTTAAAAAGCATGCACATAAACCTAAATGTACTTTTCTAGGTGAGAACAGTGTGTGATGATTTATAAGTTGAATGCTTTCAAAGCAGCTATAATTAAATGTATATGTTAAAACCCAGGACAAATTTTAAACGCTTTTAAGCCAAATTAAAAAATTGTATTATTGTAATGATCTGGATTTGCAAACACAAACTTATTACTAGTGAACAATGATTTTTTATTTTTTTATTTCATTCAGTCTGTGTTTTTTCATTGTTCAGAATCACTAGTGTAACAATTTTTTTTTTATATATATATTTTTTTTAGTTGGCATGAACTAATACTGAATGTCCTATATAACCCTATTATTAATATCATCACTGTAGCTAGCTACCTGGATATTCATTGCCTCTCTGCAACGACTCGGCCAGTGACCTCTATCTGACACTGCTGGGGGTCTGTCTGGAGGATTTGCCTCCTCTTCTGTCCTTTTTGTAGCTCGGCGTTCTCTTTTTCTTGTTGTTTCATGTGTTTGTGTAGATTTTCTGTTGTTGCCACAGTATCAAATTGACTTCAAAATTTTTGTTTACTGCAGTAAAATAACTCCAAACAGCGCTCCTCTTTCTTTCTGTCATCTTAGAACAGCCAAAAGTGCTTGCGCGTTGCTGAGTCACGTGATAAAAGGACAATTAATAACAGCAGAGAAGGGAGGAGCAACGGTGCATACGAGATATAAAAGGAGCAGGGTATTAAGAGACATATCAGCCCTTTTTTCTAAAACAGGAGCAATGCACGTTAGCTTAAATTAGAGGAAATTCAACTAAAAGTATTGATCTACTATCAATCTGAAATTGTTTAAAAATATACTTAACATACTTGAAGAAAATTCACCAAAACAGTTAATCCATACTGACAGAAATAAGAGAAAATTAATTGTGAGTGCATATACTGTAAATTAGTTATGTATAAAGAAACTTCTAATCAAAAACATTTCATTTTGTGGACGACAAAGAGGAAGGTGGTGAAAGATTATGGGAAAGTGGACAGGTTAGGAGATGAGACTCAGTCCTTAGAGATTCTTGTCACGCTCCCTGTCAAATCAGATTGGAACAAATCACTCAAAAGAAAATCATATTTTCCAGCTTGTTACCGTGGCGATGCTGGCTGAATCAAAAGTTTCAGCCGATGCACTCTCCCATCAATCACCTCTCTGTTATCTGCAAGCACCTGTCTCTGCCTATACATGCACTACATATTGCTCCGAGTGCGTATACAGTTAAGGTTCTTCTGGTCAGGCTATTGTGCACTTTTCAGTGATGGTTTAAAGGAGCTGCCAGGAGTAATGCAATATGACTTATACTGTATAATTCACACCATCTCATCTTATCTGAGTGAATGTATCAGGTTCATTCCATCCATTTCTGCCAAGACAACATCAGTTGGTCTGATGTTTTCCTCTTCTACAGTATCTTGGTCTTGATTTTGCTTGATAGTAGACCTTGTTGTTGGATTTGATTTGTCACTCCTTTTTGGTCTTTCTTCAGCTGTAGGCAATTTTCACTCTCTTACCAATTGAGAATATGCAAAGCTAGTTTTTTAGCCAAATGATAAACTTTCAGTTAAAGCTTAATGTGACTATTTTCAATTTCATACGTTTTTTTTTTCAGCATCGGTGTTGTAATGTAATTACTATACATTCAGTTAAAAGGCATTCGTTTCATGTTCAAGCGTAAAATGAGATGAAAGACTGTGTAACCACTAGCGCCGTCAGGATCAGCCAGCAAGTGCAGACATTCCATTATAAATACTGGGGTAAAATAAACTGTCATATTTTAAAGACATGGCGGGGAAAAATGGAATTTAATCCAGTGCTTCTTGTCCCATCCGAGTCCCAGGCAGTGAAGATCACTGATTTTTTAAAGAAATCAGACCTTAAATGTGACAATTTTATAATGCAAAGACAGTACACAGGAAGCACTGAGGCTGGCTGGCTGAAACTAAAAGTCCATGTACTCAATGATTTTTCCCCCTAGAAAAGTCATGAACATTTTCATCGTTAGTTTAATACTAAATGGAAGACAAAAAATAGATAAATTCACTGAAAAAAGGGTTCATTGGATTTGCTCAATTGTTTTAAAGGAAAGTAGTTGCAAACAATTTATTTATGGACTGAATAAATTTAAACAAAATTTTGATTGAACATTACTAAATTTAATATGTTTGTCAATTCAGCATGTAAATTGTTTGCAATCGCTGCAATCACTCAGTGTAGAGAAAAAAATAAAAATAAAAATTCAATAAAAAAATAATTAAAAATAAAATTAAATTAAATAATAAATAAAATAAATTAGAAAATGTTATAACGAGCAAAAAATATGGAAAAATAAACAACTAAAATTGTTACAAATAATTATAATAATAAAAATTTAAAAACCTTCTGACATTTTTACTTTTTGGCTTAGTCCCTTTATTAATCAGGGTCCACAATAAAATCGAATTAAATCAAATCAAATAAATAAATCAAATATCATAAAATAAAATAAAAAATGGACAAAAATATTTGTAAAAAAAATAAAAATAAAATAATGAATAAAATAAACTAGAAAATGTTATAACGAGCCAAAAAAAAAAGAAGAAAAAAAAGGAAAAATAAACAACTGAAATTGTTACAAATAATTATAATATGCTAAAAAAAATACCTACTGACATTTTTACTTTTGGCTTAGTCCCTTTATTAATCAGGGGTCACAATAAAATAAAATAAAATAAAAAATGAAATAAAATAAATGTAAAGAATAAATAAATAAATAAAATAAACTAGAAAATGTTATAGCGAGCAAAAAAAAAACATATGGAAAAAAAACAACTGAAATTGTCACACATAATTATAATAAAAAAAAAATAAATAATGCCTACTAACATTTTTATTCTTTATACATTTCCATTTTTCCATTCTAAGTTTTGAAACAGCACAATAATACAAGAGCATAAAAATAATGCCTATAAATAAATGTCATTTGAAAAGAAGAATTGAAGCATCATAATAAAAACATCCAAGACACCAAAACAGAATAAAGCTGAAGCAGCTGTCAGGATATAAAATTGGCTATATTTGAAAAAGCCATTTAGCTTTCTCCCACAATCTCTCTCTGCCTTCATTTTTTGTTCCTATTTCCCCCTTAATTATCAGCCTTTCTCTGTGTCTCTTCAGTAAGAACAGCAGAGTAAAGATGACATGCTTTTAGCTGCAAAACCATGATGGATAAGAACTCTTAAAAAAGGTCTGATCTGGTTAGACGCAGAGTCCTTTCTTTCTCGAATCTATTTATTTTACCTCAAGGCCAGAGACACTACAGCCTTTTTAGAAACACACATTTTTAGTTTAGGAGCTAGGAACAGCAGCGCAGCCAGTGAACGCAGCTCGGTAGGGAAGGATGTCTCGCTGAGGGCGTTGTGTTTTTGGATTTATATTCTGTAAGAGCAGGTGATTAGAGCAGGCTTTTAAAGAATCATGAATCATCTATGTCTTATAGCTTGTAAAGGCAGCGAGATGAAGTGATGTCAGAAGGGCTGACGGATGCGTGACGGTTCAGTCCGCCAGACCCTGAGGCGATGTGCTTGTCAATGACTGATCCAAGTTATCCTGCTGACTTAAAAATGGCACACTACTCAAATCTCAAGTGGGGGAAAGACGAGGGAATTCTGCAGAACAGATTTGCATAAAAGCCTCTTTTTTGACGTTGATATCAACATTTCACTTTGACAGGTTGTGTTTAAGTCAGTGTTCATTAAATGGTTCCTTTTATGTCTGACGTGACACTATAATGTAACACTAATGGCCTCGTTCAGAGCCCACATCGCTAACTTCTGATGGCCTCGGCTACATCACGCTTGCATAAAATGTGCGTGTGATGCATGTTTTGTTATAAGAGCAGAATGAACAGCTACACCACATGCACTTGGATTGATTTTTACAGATCTTAGTTTGTCCACAAAGTGCATTAACTTACAGAACAGCAATTAAAGACCAAATTTCTTGTTGATCATAATTTCTGGAGAGAAAAAGCAAAGACAATTAATAAAAGATGAGGATGATTCTTTCTAACGTGCATGTTTTGAGAGGCTGTGTTTTATATTTACTAGGATTACAGAGCGATCGCTCATAATAAGAGGTGGAATCAAATAATTTTATGCATAAACTATATTTAGTTTTTTAAATTGGTTATTAAAGAGATAGTTCACCTTCTCAGGAGTCGTGACGCTCTTTATGAGAATTATGTGGGGTCACTATATAATGTAAAAAATGCAGGGTTCCACACAATTCATTCATGTTTTCCCAACACAAATCAATGTACTCTATATCTGTTACAATAGACATCACATGTCAACCCATGTTTTTGTGGTTCCTGAGCATTTCATCTAATTTAGAGCCTTGTAAATAATATTTACAATGTTTTTATTTAGATTTTTTAATATGTGTGCAAATATTTCTTACATTGTGTGTAAAAAAAAACAGATGGATTGCACTTACTATTTAAAAATTAAGATCTTTTGTAATATTGCAAGCTTTAGATCAGGATTCTTGTAAATATGTCTGTCCATTAGGATGTGAAATGGGTTCAAGATCTGTTACTGAAATTAAATCTTCAATAATGCTGATTAAACTCTTTTATATATAAACAATATTGATGTACTATTTCATCGCTGAAACAAAATATACAGAATATACATAGAAACAGAATATACAGATAGCAAATGGAAATATCTCAGATGTGGACATTATGTGGAGTGATGTGGAAGATAAAGAAAAAGTTTGTTATAAACTAGGTGCAATCGATACAACAAAAATCTCAAATTTAAAGTAACAATGTTACAATTTTAATGTTTGTGATTTTGAAAATAAATTTCATGATTATTATGTTGTTGTTTTTTTTTTTTTGTATTTTATGTTGGTATAATGAAAGTACTTTGTTCTTTCCTGATGCCCATTAAATATATATTCCATTCCATGTATATATAAATAAAAATAAATAAATATACATATTTTTTTTTTCTTTTTTTTTTAAAGGGTGTTGAATTTATATAATTATAATTTTGTCTCATAGCAACCTCAAGAACTTTGAAAACATTTACATTTTTTAGAAACTTGGAACATAATTTGGATCTGAAGGGGTTAAATAACCTCACAAATCGGAAGTAAATAGAACATTAAAAAAATCTCAAGAATTGTTGTTTTAGCTCAATTAAATAAGAAAATAAAAATTTTGTAGTTTGAGGGTTACAAGTGAAACAGACAGCAGTTTGGTTATAAACCAGATTACTGACAGGTCATTTTACCATTTTAATAATCCCTAAACGTGCATTTAAATACAGTTTTGAAAATCAAAATCCTGAGGTACCTTTAAGCATTAAGATATTTTTACCAGCAATTCTGCCTTTACCACCTACTTCTGGCAGAAAGTGGACTTACATTTTCATTAAGGCTGTGGGCAGTTTTTGTTCAGACTGCATTCTTTCATTAATTTTCTTGTCGGCTTAGTCCCTTTATTAATCCGGGATCGCCACAGCGGGGACCGCCAACTTATCCAGCAATTTTTTACGCAGTGGATGCCCTTTCAGCCGCAACCCATCTCTGAGAAACATACACACACACATTCACACACACACACTGATACACTACGGACAATTTAGCCTACTCAATTTACCTGTACCGCATGTCTTTGGACTGTGGGGGAAACCGGAGCACTCGGAGGAAATCCACGCGAATGCAGGGAGAACATGCAAACTCCACACAGAAACGAGCTGAGGCTCGAACCAGCGACCCAGCGACCTTCTTGCTGTGAGGCGACAGCACTACCTACTGCGCCTCTGCTTCGCCCTGTTCAGACTGCAGATTAAATCTAAAAAAGATTTAGATTTAGTTTGAGCTTTTATGCAATATTTGTAAATATTAAATTGAATTATGCATATTATGCACTCTAAAAAAGCGTGTTTGGCATGCTGACTCTTGAGCCTGGGGCTCTTCCCCATTTAATCGGGAGAGAAGGAAGTCTGAGCTCAAGTACCCTTCCGAAAGGGTACCCAAAAAGTGATACGGTACAGTACAGTTCGCTTTTTGGTACCTTTTGACAGTGGAAACTGCCATAAAAGTGGACTGAACCGTATCACACCACTCAGTGGAAACTAGCCATAAAGTAAGGAAATCTAGCTATTTATGTGTGTTTGGATCCATCTGATTGATATATCATTTGATAGCTAATGCGTGACTAGCTGTGGTCAATCATAAGCATTTGATACTCTTGAAATTAGTTCCTAAATAAACTTCACTTCAAATCTGTCCACCATTGTTAAAGCTGCATTGTTTGTGATAATTAAAAACCTAACAATTGTTTTTTTTTTTCATTCTTTTCTGCTAGTTTTTAAGGGGTTAGGGGTCAACCTCTTTATCCTAGGACAAAAAAAAAAAAGACTGCTATGGCATTTACCAATAAACAAGCCTCCAGCCTATCAAACAAACCATGATATTCTTTTACAGGAGTAAATGTCTTTACATTTGACTACCACCCAGTTTTATCAAACCTGATTTGAGTGTGCCAGCATGTTCCACTCCAGATGGTATTTTTTTTCATGAAAGGCAGAGGCAATAATTTTGTTCTCCTGGATTGCTGTTCATAAATCATACTTGAGATCACTCACATTGGTTTCCGCCTGACAGCTCATGTGTTACTCTGAATACCTCCATAATCATTCCCACCTCTCAGTCCATTCTCCATCATTACCACCACCAACAGACACGTGCAGCTATAGAAACCAGGCGATTTTCAAAAGCATCACGTTTCTCAAGGGCAAAGATAAGAAACTGATCTCTAGAATAACTCTTTTAATCTAAAACGACAGCCTGCTGGAAGAAACAGATGTTTTCTGTCCTTGTGAACTTTCTTTGTGTGAATTATTCACCCAAACTGATGAGTGCATTATTGATGCTGTATAAAAAGTGTCATCCAGTTGATGTTTTCTAAGGCATTGCTTACAAAAATTGCCGCATGATGCATTTTAACCGTACACGTCTATAAATAATTCCTCCATTTCTTGGCTGCTCCGCTTTCAGCATATCTCCAAGAGTATTTATTTTGGATAAGTCCTTGAGGAGAATCCAGCAACCTGACCCTCTCAGCAGTGCAGTCCCAGCTTAGCTCCTCTATACTTGATAGAATATTAACGGTGAATCTGTCTCCACTCTTACCGGGCAGTGATGGAAAACATAATGTCTACAAAATCCTGTGGGCAGATAAACTGTCTGACCCAAATGTTCCCCTTGTCATGTTTTCTGGCTTGAATTCCTGCTGTTCTGTGGTTCATAACTTGGACCACCTGGGAAGGATAATGTCAATTCTCTGCCACTTAAATGCCACCGGGAAGCGCTATGTACATTTAGAAAATGCTTGCAGTCTATTATTAATCGAGCATTAGCTCTCCTGATGGACAGATTTTCAGTAAACGGCTAGAGAGAGGGATGAATTTCACATACCTTTTATGTTCATCTACTGCATACAATTTCTTTTGTTTCATTCCCTCAATCTGAAGAAACAGGTAATTAAAATTGTTTAACTCTACTAATAAACATGTAAACTATGTATATGTTTTACACAGTGGATGCCCTTCCAGCCGCAACCCAGTACTGGGAAACACCCATACACTCACACATTTACACACACACTCATTTACTATAGACAATTTAGTTAATCCAAATCACCTATAGTGCATGTCTTTGGACTGTGGGGAAAACTGGAGCACCCAAGAGACCCTCACGAACACTGGGAGAACATGCGAACTCCACACAAAAATGTAAACTGGCCCAGCCAGGACTCGAACCAGGTAGTGACAGTGCTAATCACTGACTGGATGGTTATTCCCTGCATAAAACATATGCCAGAGTAGTAATTGGTGGTTCATTCTGCTGTGACGACCCAGGGACTAAGTCGAAGGAAAGTATTTAGTGAGTGAGCATTTATTCATTCATTCATTTACTTGTCGCCTTAGTCCCTTTATTAATCCAGGGTCGCCACAGCAGAATGAACCGCCAACTTATCCAGCAAGTTTTTACGCAGCGGATGCCCTTCCAGCCACAACCCATCTCTTGGAAACATCCACACACATATTCACACACACACTCATACATTATGGACAATTTAGCCTACCCAATTCACCTGTATCGCATGTCTTTGGACTGTGGGGGAAACCGGAGCACCCGGAGGAAACCCACGCAAACGCAGGGAGAACATGCAAACTCCTCACAGAAACGACAACTAAACCGAGGCTCGAACCAACGACCTTCTTGCTTGAGGCGACAGCACTACCTACTGCCCCACTGCTTTGCCCTGAGTATTTATTATTTAATTAAAAAAAATTTTATTATTTAAGATAAAACAGTTGAAATTCAATACTTTACAGATGGCAATTAACCTGAAGGATGTTGTGCAAGAACTTCAATAAAATTCCTTTAAGAGCTAGAGCTATATGTCACTTCTTTTCCAACACAATCTCACGGCAATTCGTAACTTTTTCATTTAGTGGCTAATTCGGACGAATTCGTACGATCTAATTTGTACATTTTAGTACAATTTGCTCATCCCCCAATGACGGTTGGGTTTAGGGGTGGGGTTAGGTGCCACGCCTCCTGAACTCATACGAATTCGTACGAATTAGCCACTAAACTGCCAAAACGTAAAATACTTACGTTTTCTCGTGAGATCAGGCTGTCTTATCACAAATGCTGCCATGTGTTTACTCAAATCATTTTGCTATGCTAAATTTGTACTAGTTTGTACTTTGACTCTTGACAGTCTGAGAAATGTGAAAATGTATGCGTAATAAAATGTTTGAAAACACATTTGCACTGTTTTAGGTGTGCTATCAAATATTTAACTTAAAATGTAAGATCATTCACGTGTATACTTTTAAAATATATGTCTTTGTGAAAAAAGTAGATTCAATGTAACTAGCTAATTTTAAGAAGTAACTTGTAGTGTACACTGTAAAAAAAAGCAGTTTTCTGTATTTTGTGATTCGTAAAGTTTTTTTATAAAGTAACTTTGAGAGGATCACATGCTTATGATTGACCACAGCCAATAAGACCATCCCAAACCTACAGTATTATAAATTACAAGAGTTTCTTATCTCAGTATCTTCATCTTGAAGAATCCCCCCTCCCACCCCTACTCCCCCTCCTTTCTAGATTGGGCGACTTGGCAGCCCAGTGACAAGCAATGTTGCCTTACTGCAAGAATGTCACTGGTCGAGGTCCCTACTGCACCAGTCAATGTTTCTGTGTGGAGTTTACATGTGCTCCCTGTGCAAAATTTGGTCCCACTTTATATTAAGTGGCCTTAACTAATATGTACTTATACAGGAATTAATAGTTTGTTACAATGTACTTATTGTGTAAATACATGTATTTACTGTGTACTTATGCTTGGTTAAATACATTTATGTAATTACATCTGTAACTAATTTTTGTAATTACATTTGTAAATACACTGTTGACCATCCCTTACACCTTAACCCACCCTTAAACCTACCCACACCACCAAACCTGTCCATAACCCAACCTCTATCCCAACTCAAAAGCACCACAAGTGTTCTCAAATACATTATAAACACAGTAAATACATTGTATTTATTTTTTGATGTAAGTACATAGTAGTTAAGGACACTTAATATAAAGTGGAACCCAAAATTTTAATCTTGATAAATCTTTTATTAACATTTTCAATAGTTTAAAATAATATATTGTCTGGGTTGGAGTTGTACATAACGGTACAAAAACCTTGTAAAAACTGCCTGTACATTTTCTGTTATTTTACAGACTTATTTCTATATATGTAGTTTTTTATTCATTATATCATTTTAAACTACTAAAATGTCAAAAAAAGTCACTTAGTTAAACTGTGGAGTTCATCAAATGAACCATCAAATGTCGACAGAGCAAAGATCAAGGTCCTATAATGCAATTCACAGTCATGAATAAATGGAAAACACTTGTGAATCACAAAATACTGAAACTGCGTGTTAATTAAGAGTTTTTTGCAGAGTAGCTGTAGCTACTTTTGTTCATAAGTGTAGTTTGATAGCAGGATATCTACTTGTCCTGATGAGTCACTTATATAGCTTATATACAACCCAGGCTCATTCTGAAAAAGTTGTCCCATGGACGTTTCTGGAGACAGCAAAATACGTCCCAGAGGTATGTATTTTTGCAGTTCTTGCAGAGGCCGCTTTGTGGGCTTTTTTGTATCTTGAATTTCTCTTGCGAGTGCCGTTCGCGCCGGCGCTGTTCTCGCATAAACCCACCAGAGGCCGCTGTGGTCTGAACGTCTGCCTGACTAACTGAATGGCCGACTGGGCAACCAGCCAATCGACTGACCCACCCTCCTCCCTCCTTGACCTGCCCACCCGCTTACTTCCCTAAACCTGACCCATTGATTTACAAAAGCCGTCCAGAAAAAGAAAAGCCCTCCTGATTTTTACCACGTTTTCGGATTTTACCACATTCTCTCACTGTAATGTACTTGTTCATTTTATTTTTTGGAGTCTGTGTTTTTGTCTTACCTGATTTCTGAAACCACTCTTCCCCAGACTTGAACCTGGTCATCGTCGTCGTGGTCAACGCCCCGCTGCGTCTCAAGTCCGCCAACGTATACAACAAGCTAACTGGACAAATTGGTTGCAGGGGGAAAGCCATCCACACGGAGGTAAGTGTTCAGCTGGTAAGCAGAAAAAGGAACGGCACCATACCGCCCTGTAGCATTCGCTTATAAAATGAAATGCAGCCATACGTACCTCCAGCTACATAATTCGTGGTCTCCAGAAACGCATGGCATGCTTAAGATCTGGGTCTGTCAGCGATTCAAATTAAGCCGTATGAAATGTATTCTGACTGAAAATAACATCAGCGATCGCCTACAGCCAATGAGAGAGCAGCATCCACTAGTGTGGGTATCTAAAGGCCACAGGGAGGCTGAGAAGTTAAAAGGGCTTATTTTCTGTTTATTTAGAACCAAAAAATGGGGGAAAAACTTGGAAATTTAGCAGGAGCCCTGTGTCTGTTTGACATGTCATCTGAGCAATACCACAACCAGGTCGAAACAGAAAAAAGTTGAAGAGATATTGCTAATTCCCTTCAAAGTTAGGTGAGCAAAATAAGTAGATTTTCTACCCCACTAAAGGATTCTATCTCATTATAGGTAATAACAAAATATACAATACAAGCCCTCATGTTGTTTCCATGTCACTTGTGTGTTTGGTTGTGAGACGTAGTTTGGACAAAGTTGTCAGCGATTAAAATCATGTGGTGTGAAACACTCTCCAATCCATCTCACAGTCTAAACAAAGCAGCGACGAAACACTACCCAATATAGTCATGCCGTGTGAAAACATCTGTGACATGACTACTTTTAAAAATCGTGCAGTATGAACTCGGCATAACACTGACTATGTTTACATGGACATCAGCAATCAAATTATTTCCTTTAATCTGAATAAGACAATAATATGATTAAGGTGTTTACCTGAGATGCTTTTTGAATGTTCCTTTCATAATCCCGTTTTACATGTTATAGCACATATTTCGATTAACGTCATTGAATCACGATATCCACATTTCCTCTGGAGTTTTATGCAATTTCGAGTGTTACATTTTTAATTTGTATATTTTAATTGCAGTTTGGCACTTTCATTCGGGAACATTTCATATCATACCCTCATGACAAACGAGATATTGGATGCAAGTATGAAGTGCTGGAAGAGTATTGTTTTATTTAAATTTGATACTGCATATTGTGTGGGCAAAAAAACCTCCGCAATTTGCGATGCAAGTATCTGTGATCCTTCACTGACTCGGCAGGTGCAGAGAATGGTGTCAAAATGGTGACAATCCTGTTAAAAAATGTGACGAAAATCCTACACGACGGTAATAGTTTGTGGTGTTTACATGTCTGAACTGCACTTCAATATGTGACTATAATTGGCATACTCCACATGTCTTAATCAGAGTATTGTCTTAATCATATTAATATCGAATAATTAGTGCCCATGTAAACGTACTCACTGACAGACAGACAGAAAATTGATCCACAGATCTTTCTTTTCACTCTCTCTGCTTGATGAAATAAGAGCTGTTTCATTGAGTGATTCCGTACATATGGTCGGTGAACGTGAAGGTCTGGGTGTTCAGAAAGTTCGGTGCACTCCAAGCCCATCCAGCTGTGTTTAATGCTTTCAAAAAGCTCTTAGTACCCCTGTTTGTATCTGTGCGTGCCGCTCAGGGCTATCAGGACACCACTCAAGCTTAGCAAAATTAACCTCCTGACAACAAACCAAAGTGAACCTATCTTATCCCAACAGGTAATATCTGCAAAAAGCAAAACACAAGTAGCTATTTTTATTTGGAGGCCAATAGAGAACTCTAGGACTGCTCTAGCATTCTGTGTGGTGTCTTTTTAAAAACACAAACATGACAAATCTCCCATATAAGAGTGAAATAGACAGCTAGGCCTATAAACACACATGGATATGAGAGACCTATCTCTAAATGGGAGAGTTCTGTCATTAAAATCTGAAGGTTTATCTAGATTAGTTTACATTGCAATGACTAGACATTCTAAAACGTATTATTACAGAAATAAATAAATGTATATATGAATGACTTTACTTGGAAACAAATTAACTGTATTTTTTTAATAAAAAAAAAACACTTTGCAATCCATTTAATCAAGGCGGGCTAAACGAACTTGATTTTGAAATATCTAACACTATTTTTTAAATTAAGTGGATACAAAATTATATTCGCTCAAAAATAAACTACTGTATGGTATTACATCCCCAATATTATTTTTGAAAAAGTAGGCAGCATTGAGTTTTTTCTTAATTGCAATTTCATTATAAGCTTCACATAAAACTTTCTAATTTTCACAAACAGGCATTGTTATCATGGATGATTATAAACAAACACAATTTTCCCCCTCGCAAATGCTTAATTTAGAATAATAGTTGAGGTCAGAATTATTAGCTCCCCTGTTTGTTTTTTCCCCAATTTCTGTTTAACAGAGAGATTTTTTCCAACACATTTCTAAGCACAATAGTTTTAATAATTCATTTCTAATAACTGATTTATTTAATTTTTTGTCATGATGACAATAAAATATATTTGACTGGATATTTATCAAGACACTTCTATACAGCTTAAAGTGACATTTAAAGGCAACACTAGGTTAATTAGGTTAACTAGGCAGGTTAGGATAATTAGGCAAGTGATTGTATAACAATGGTTTGTTCTGTAGACTATCAAAAAATATAGCTTAAAGGGGCTAATAATTTTGACCTTAAAATGGCTTTTAAAAAATTAAAAACTGCTGTCATTCTTGTCAAAATAAAACAAATCAGAATTTCTCTATAAGAAAAAATATTATCAGACATAATGTGAAAATGTCTTTGCTCTGTTAAACATAATTTGGGAAATATATAAAAAAAAAAAGAAAACGAAAATTAAAGGGGGGCTAATAACTCTGCAACTGTAAATCACACACCGAAATAAATCTATTTTTTTAAATAAAATGGTTTAAAAATAATAATTTGGCTTTGCGACTTTGAAATAGTAATGGTCATGTGCTTACCTATTCAGAGTTTCTAGAAAAAAAAAATTCCCTTTATATCCCTGTCAAAGTATATGAAGGTAATTTATAGTATTCCTTCAGAGCTTAAGAAATTATTAGAAAATGATATAGTTAAAAATACAAATTTAGATTTTAGTCTTAATTTGAAAGGTATAAATATAAAAGAAAAAAAGTAATAATAATTATCTTGGTTTGCCGGATTGTCAGTGTTCATTCAGCCATTGGTTTTTGGAGATCACAATTTCAAGACTACAACTGGAACAAGACTTTGAAGATTTCCAGACGTTTTTGTATAACAAATAAAATTAGAGAGGTGTCATTTAAAAATATGTTTATCACATTTATCCTGTAAAACAGGTAATAGCAAAATGTTGTAAGGATGTTGATTTAAAATGTGCTTTCTGTAACATTAGAGAGTATTGTTCATTTATTTTATGATTGTATTTATACACCATTGTTTTGGTGTGATCTTTTCTTTTTTTGTTAAGCAGAGTATGAATATTGCATTTAAATTCAAAGAAAAAGATGTTTTATTCTTTATGAGAATAAAGTCAACTTCAAAATTTGGCATATTGTTAATTTGCTCATTATAAATGGAACATTTTTTATTTATAAATGTTAATGGGCAGTGAAAAAAAAACTTAATTTTACTCACTTTAAAATCATTACCTAGTTCATTACCTAGGCACAAACAAAAACAAAAATACTAAAGCAAAAATAACTGTTCATTATTTTAAAGCTTTAAATTTTGTCTTTGAATAATTGTTTTTTTAGATTGTATTTGTTTTGATGTCAATATAATGTAGTTTTTGCCATTGTATGTTCTGTGTTCTAAAATTCCAGTAAAAAAAACACACGGATGGTAAAATCTCCATCTAGTGGCCAACCAATGAAAACCCCTCAGCCCTGTTCGACTTTCTAAGCTTGCGTTGTTCTGACACCAATCTAGCCACCTTCCAACAATACCTACAGTGGATATTCAACTACACAAAGCTACGAGTCAGTGCAACCTGCTTTTAATTCACTAAGGGTGTGATCACTGAAAGACTGATGGGCCTGTTCACGCTGAATTGATTATTGCTCTTTCAGCTCCGAGACTGCCCTGTTTCCTCATTAGCCCAAGCCACCAGTTGCAGTGCATTATGGGAAGAGTATGTGATCAGTCTGAGTGAAGATGATGCATATGCGCTGATAATATAATTACATTCTGCTCTCTCAGAGACATCTCGACCCCTCTATAAACTCCACAGGTTTCAGTGCACCCGTCAGGCCCCTTTGTTACCATAGGAACAGTATACATAAATGCACGTAATTGAGTTATTGTCCTTGTTTCAAAGATAGACAGGCAGAGGGGGGAGAGCGAGTGATAAAGAGGCCAAGATAAGCAAAGGAAACCGTTAATTGAGGCACTCGTCCTTTTTATTTTTGTGATTTGTTTGAGGAGACTTGTGTATGTAATTTCTTATCGGATGATTATTGGGGAATTTGAAATCTTAGATGCAGAGACTGACTAGGAAAAAAAAGTGGTTTGTTATTTAAAGCAATTATAGGTAACAAAAAAAATATATATATATATAGAATATTCTTATATTTATTTAGAGATGTACCAAGGCCAATGACTATAACACTATTCTGTAATTAACCCTTGTGCACTGTTCAAATTCACTACCCTTTTGTTGTGTTCTGGATAAAGACATCCACTGAATTAAACTGGAAACATTTAATTAAAATCTGTTAATCAACCTTAGTTCTGATCAAAACTACTAAATCGTTAAGAAAATTACAGATTTTAATTCTTTAATTGCCAAGTTCATAAATGATGTCACTGATTTGGTGGAAAAAAACACACAAAATGGCGTATTTTTAATATAAACAGTAATTGTGGACTGGATTTTTTTCTTTTATCACAGTCTTGAACATGCGAACGATTAGTAACAACACTGGCTTTGATGCATTGTTAGATTTTCATTTTTTTCTCCCTAATTTACTGTTGGAGGCTGTATTTGCCCTTTTGATTTCCATTATAACCACATTTGATGGTGCATAAACACACAGTCTTTGTTTTTGTTTACTCCATGAAGTTCTGAGAGCTGAGATGCATTTTTTATTATGCAGCAACAATGCGTCAAAGGCAATGTTGTTTCACATGTCCAAAACTGTGATAAAAGGTTTTAAAAAATCCAGTCCAAAATTATTACAAATTTGTCAACCATTTCACAATTATTTTACTTTTTTTTAATAAACCAAAAAAAAAATGACTTTTTATATTAAAAAATATGTGATTTAGTGTTTTTTTTTTCACCAAATCAGTGACATCATTTATGAATTTGGCAGTAAAAGTAAAGTAAAAATCCTGTAATTTTCCAAGCAATTTAGTAGTGTTGATCAGGACTGAGGGTGATTAACAGATTTATGAAAAAAAAAAAAGAATCTGATGGATTTTTACTGGTTTAATTTAGTGGATATTTTCATCCCTAACTTAACAAAAAGAATAGCAAATTTGCCCAGAGTGTATCCTTGAGTTTTTTTTTTTTTTTAATTCAAAGCATGTTCTCAAAATATGTGTCAAAATAAGATGTCACCAAAAATCTTTCTGCTACACAGAAAAAGTTATGGCCAAATTAAGACACAAAATCACCCCAGAGTGGATGAAAACATCCCCAACAGCACATACAGATAAATAAATAAATGTATAAGAATAGCGGTAAAGAGCACAAATATAGTGGTGGCACAAAGAAACAATATCATTAAAAACCTCTATATATACAAACATAGTGTAGGTCTTTTAATAAGGTGCATGTATCATGTTTTTTTTATTTATCATGTATTTAGTTATATCATACTAAAACAGACTATTTTAAGAACCGTTTACCCTAAATAGTAATTATACCTCATTGCTCCAAACAAATCTCTTTGAAACCTGTATTTTTAACCTTTCAAAATTGGGTTTGACCTTTGTTTAAATGTAAATCACCTAAATCTACATAACTAGAATCACACAAAAGTAAAACAGATCTGCCCAGAAAACCTTTAAAATAAAAATACTTTCAAAGTCTTTTGGGGGAATGTTTATTTTAAAGTATATATTGTACTATTTTTGAAACACCCAGTTAAATGTACACGCATACACAATTTATATAGGGAAAACGAGATTGATGTATATACAAAGAGAGATTGTTAGGAGCTCAGGTGTTTTTAAGAAAATAAAAACAACAGAAAATAGACCAGACAGTGTAAGGGGATCTAGAAAGTGTTAGGGGTGTTAATGTAAAAATGTAAATGTAAAATGGATCAGAATTTTTTTACTTACGAAAACAAAATCTATTACTAAAAACATAATCCTGGAAAATCCATAGAACCTATTATAACTTGAGTGATTTATTTTTGTTTTTTTTGTTAGCTGTATCACAGAATATACTGTAGTCTCAATTAAAAGGTCCAATTCTCTACGCTTAATATTCATAAAAGCAACAAAAATGTTATTAAAGCTATTTTAGAAAAAATATAGCATGTGTTCCTGCAGGGCACAGTTGTGTTCTCATTCACAAGCCTCATGCTTCAGTAGATGAATTGGCTGCCTCTGGCATTGCTCTATAAAACTCACTCTCTTTCCCTCACTCTTCCTCCAGCTTTCTGTCTCTCTTTCATCTCCAGGCAGAATGAAGATTTGGCCCCCCGGACATTTGAACCCATTATACTTTGTCGCTCTCTTTCTCGCTCCTTAGAATGACAGCAAACACTACACACACACACACACACACACACACACACACACACACACACACACACACACACACACACACACACACACACACACACACACACACACACACACACACACACACACACACACACACACACACACACACACACACACACACACACACACACACATCTCCTCAGCAGCTCGGGGTTATTTTTAGACCTTTCCCTTTTAGCACTCCAATCAATGAAATTCTGTTTTTCACTCTTTAGTCCCCACAAGACTTCCTCTGTTATTTCTGTGTAAATGGAGGTCAAAGCAATTGATTTTTGTTCACATCCTATCTCCATTATTGGACTTCTGCAGAGTGTGTGTGTGTGTGTGCTTGCGCTTAATTCAAGCTGAGTTTGTCCAACAGCGCTGATTCCATTTTTTCATTCATCTAATTTCCCCCTGTGCTTGCGTAGACTGTTGCAGAGATATTTTCCTGATTGGTCAGGTGAAAAGCAATATTTGCATTGATTTCTTGTTTCGCTCATAAATAGATTTATGGGTCCATCAAAAGCACTGATTTATGGAACAATGCACAAAAGGTTCTTAATGAAATATGGGTTACTAAAATATTCATACCAAGAAAAATATTTTAAAGGGTTTGCAAAACATATAATAGTTCCAGGAATTGTCTTATTGTTTGGCTTCAGGAAATTACTGTATATATACGCAAGAGAAAACCTGAAATGTTTTTCAAAATTTGGAATCCCTTTGTAGGATGCTTGAAGAAAGCTGACACAAATCCTTTCTCTGTATAATATTATTATTTAATCCATTCAATTTTTATGTTTAGTTTTGATTTCTGCAGTACATGTTAAAAGCTAAAACGTTAAAAAAAAACTCTAGAGATATACTATAGGGCTAACATTTTTAACTCTGCTATTCTTTACTGACCTTTGACTTGTTCCAAAGAAGATTTTTTTTTGTTCTGTTGAACACAAAAGAAGAAATTTTGAAAAATGTTAAATTAAAAAAAAATTGTAACCATTGACTTCCATAGTATTTGTTTTTCTGCTATAGAAGTCAATACTTACAGGGGCTGTTCTGAGAGCTGACAGCACAACAGCGTAATGACATCATCTGATTAATAATCAATTTTCCTTGTGAGCAAAATTCTATAAAATTCGTTGTAAACGATTTTTTTAAATTGCGGGCTGCATGCTTTACACTTTCATGTGTCAAGAGTATTTAACAATTTATTTAGTTTTACTTTGAGCAAATGGTCTTTATTATAGTAGCCAAGGCCTATTCAAGTTTCTTAATTGACGTAAGGCATAACTGGCTGTTTAAATATGCAAGTGCCTTAAAACAAAACCACTTTTTTTAGGAATTTTGGTTATACAGTAAATCTTTTTTGATACAATCCAAGTGTGGAAGAAGACGGTTTAGTTTATTGAAAAAACTTTAATTAATAGAAGACCCGGTGTAAATGTTTTTTTTTTCCTTTCCATTTTCTATAAATGTAGATGAAAGTTGCTATTCGAATTTTACCTTATTGTATTTGTCTTATAATGCAATAAAAATATAAAATAAAAAACAATGAGGAAACGGGCAGAAACGTAAACAAATCTGAATGTGAGGAGGAGGACCTCTAGTGGTAAGGAGGAGCTTGTATCAGATCTTACAGTGATAAAGCTTAATTTCCTGAGTAAATTAAAAAATAATAATAATAAAAAATTTGTCTATTTAAATTAATTTTGCGTCGAAAAAGCATTTTGATACCAGTATCAAAGTACCAAGCAATAAATCACGGTCATGTTAGCTGTCAAAACGTGCATGACTGCATAAATTATTATTTCTTAAAAAAAATAAAAAATAAAATAAAAAAAGTCGAGTATTGTGCTTTTCTATTATTATACACAAATTGTAATAAAGCTGGTACCTTCTATTTTAACCCCTTGGGGAAAACCACCCCTTGACAGTCTTTGTACCTTTATTTTGGAGTGCAGATTGCATACGGTTTATTTATATACGGTTGAAATCACAATTATTAGCCCTACTGAATTATTAGCTGCCTGTTTTTCTGATTTTTTTTCAACATAAGTTTTAATAACTCATTTCTTATACTCATTTCTTTATATATATATATATATATATATATATATATATATATATATATATATATATATATATATATATATATATATATATATATAAAAATTATAAAAAATGTAAACTACAGCTAAACAGATGTTTTTTTTTTTGTCTGCATAGAAAAACAAAACACTAAAGACAATCCAAACACATCAGAAAAAAAATCATTATTTACTCACGTTTTCAATACAATAAAAAGACAGACAATTACCAACTTTAACCAACATCAACAACAATAATAATTTATAGCACTCTTAAAGCGACAGTGCGGCCTAATTTGTATGAATAAAAAAGCAGTGATGAACCGAAGGAAGGCCTTCAGGGAATTTTTGTGGTCCGCGTGTTGCTATTTGTACATTTCAATTGAGGTCAGACAGTAAAAACAAAGCTGCAGATGTGTTTGAAAGCTTTCAGGTGTTGTAGGCACTGCATGTATTTTCTACAGTTTTCCAGTGGCTGACGGCTAAGGGCCATTCATTGGTCAGCACGGCCCCCAGGCTTCAGTGTTAGGAACCACTGCTTCTTTATAGAAACCAGTGAATGGGACAAAATCAGGAGGTTTGGGTTGTGCTGTGATGGAAGTCTTCACATTACCACACTCGACAGGACTCCGTCCCCCTGTTCATGATTGACGTCTCAGGGCAGTTAAAAGCTTTACGGAACTCTTCAAAGTTGCTCATCGCTCCAATAACCCTATATCATAGTAATGAGAGTGAAATGAGTGACATTGAAGGATAGACGATGTAATATAGATGTAAATGAGCTGTGTGTAGGCCGTGGTATTGCATCATACCTATATTTAGGAGGGCTGTGAGCTCCACTCTGGATCTGATCACGAGCCGCTTCTGGTCTGTAGGCATTACAGCGAACCTAGAAAGAAAATGAAACAGGAACGAATGAATAAATGAAAGAAAATAAATAAATAAATAATTAAAAGATAAAAGAATAAAATAAATCTAAAAATAAAACAAATATAAAATATGAATAAAATATAAAAAAAATAAATACAATAAAATTTGAAAATAAAAAATAAAATAAAAAGTATATAAATAAATAAATAATAAATATTAAAATAAACTGAATAACAAAATATAAAGATAAAAATAACTAAAATATAATAAAATAAAAAAGTGAATAAAATATAATAAAATATGAATAAAATTTGAAAATAAATATAAAAAATAAATCCTAAAGATAAAATATAAATGTATAACAAATAATTAAATATAAATAATAATTAAAACAAAATAAAATGAATAAAATATTAAATAAAAATAAAATAAAGAAAATATAAAAATCAAATATAACATAATAAATAATAATAAAATAAACAAAATAAAATATGACTAATAAATTTAAAAATAAATAAATACAATATTATAAAAAAGTATTTAAATAAAAATAAAATAATTAAAATAAAAATAATATATATAAAATTCAAAAGCAACTCCAAAGGGCTCTCATTTAAAGAGCTAGGTAGTTTTGAGATTTTGGGTGATTTAGGTTTTTATAAGGTGTTATTTTAAAATAGTGGAAAAGAAAACATCCAACAAGCATTTTAATTTTTTTTTATATATAAAATAATCTATTTGACTTTTATTATATTACAATTGAATAATTATCTTAAGATTTTAAATATGTTTTTAATATTTTTTATCTAGAAATGCAAAATCGTGTGTTTTTATTAGATAATGGCCTCTTGCAATTCTACACAGTTCATTTTGTAACACAAATGTTTGCAGTTCTTAATATAAATCAATATGGGATATTATCTATCATCAGCCTGTTTTTTTTATGCCTGTCCACTATAAAAGAATTTGCGTATAGGCAGAAACGATGTGGTTTTATGCATCATTTGGACAGTAGTGTAAGAATAAATCAACTAACGTCATTAAAATGTAACAAACACCTTACAACAAGTTTCCATAGTTAATGTTAGTTAATGAAAATAAAGTCGTGCACTGTAAATTGTTGTTAAAAATCAGTGCATTAAAATGTTAACAAGCACGATTTTGGAGCTTTATAATACACTGGTGATGATTAATAAATGCTGTACAAATATTGTTCATTCTTAGATCATGTTAGTAAATACATTATTAATGGAACCTTTGATTAAGTGATCAATGTTACATAGTTACTACACCAATAATATAACATCAGACATATTCAGAATTAGAACATGCCATAATCAAGACTCTTCGGTAACACTTTAAAAGAATCATTCATTAGTTAATGTTAGCTCAAAGATTTACTAACATGAACAAACTACTAGAAGAACATTTATTATGGTGTTTAAACATCAACAATTTTTATGTTGTTCAAGTTAAATAACATTAGTTCATATTATCTTAGCACAACTTTGTCTTTTAATAATGCATTAGTGAATGTTGAGATTATTAAAATGTAAGATTATCAATGTTATTAAATGTCATTACTAACTAACTAATGGACCATTATTCTAAGGTGTTAGACTCTATTCTTATACTCTTAAGAGAAATCACTATATTATTTATTTTAGGATCAGCATTTTGAACATAATAGGACATCAACTTTGACCTACATATTTTAAAATAATGGGATAGTGCATACCTTTGAGTGAGCACACGGGTATTTACGTAATTGAATAGATTTACTGTACGGGTTTTCAAATTAAGTGTAATTAAGAACACAAAATAACAGGACTTCTGATGATATTAAGACCAGCATTTCTATGTGAAGTGTTGAATACTAACATGAGCATAACTGAGGAAGAACAGCTGGTTATGGGTCAGACCCACACCAGGCAGGAGAGGCTCCTCGACACCTCCTCTCTCTTTCTCGACCCATCTCCTGTAGGCCTGCAGACACATTCACATCAGTATGCACATGATTTCATAGCAATGCACCCTTTTGTCATTCCAAAATTTTTTTTTAGAAGTTCAAAAACTCTTTGCAAATATTTGTAGTTTTTTTCTATAGGTCTTATATCGTTTCAGGTTTGTACCTCTATGATGACACCATTTCATAAACATTTTATTGAATCCGTTTTATCTCTTTGCATTGTAGCTTGGTACGGTAATGAGTGTGTCAAGTAAGAACGATCATCAGTTTTATCCAAACTGGTCCAATAGTAATTTACCATAATTATGTTTTAAAGAGAGCTCAGGGTATCCTATGCATTTCGGATCACCAATTGTACTCTGTGTTTTAGCTGCTGCCATCAGGAAGTCGTTTTAGAGTTCCTATTTGCAGGACAAATAGAACCAGAAATTCTTTTATAATGGTGGCCAAGTCATTAAATGAGTCCAGGGGGAGGGAGATACACCTACATAATGATGTATGGTATGTTGTGTGGTAATATTTTATTAATGTGTACAAGGAACTTCGCCTGTGTTATGGCGCCTTGCTGCAATTTTAGTTTCCCTAAACGGGATAATGAAGTTGAGTCTGATATACATTAAAACAGAGATGCCCAAACAAAGGACCCACAGCTAAAGTTGGCCTAGTTTAATGTAATCTTTCATTTGTTAGTTTTATTTTTAAGCTAACTTGAATGAAATGTTTCAGGTAAATGTTGTAAAAGAACACACTGTTGCTCAGCGGATAGAGCACAATTTAGAAGTCCTCAGAGAGCAAAAGGCAAAGGCAGGTGCAGCTTGACTAGTGTATTTGGCAGTAAACTCCATAGTGTTGTAAATGGAATTCTTATGTTTTCATAATAACAGGTTCATTATAAAATTTTAAAACTATATAATAGATTACTTAATATGATTAAAGTAAATATTTTCTATTCATTTTTAAATGCATGGGGACTTTGTAATGCAGCTTGATATATTTACCTTCTGTCGACAGCCCTTAATCAAGTTTAGTTTTTTTGGCCGTTCATAAGAAAATGTTCGGGCACCGCTGCATTTAATTCATATGAATATAATGTTTCTATATGAGCCATCTTAACATCTATATCTGTAACACTGTAATGCTAGTGCTTATTCTTTTTAGCTACTCGTACATTTTCCATTATGACAGATTCCAATAGAAGTCAATGGCAAAACTAATACAAATTTGTTAGTAACACTATAGTAGTTACTTGTTATAACTGAAACAAGTACTAGTATCTAATAAACAAGTTTAAAAGTCTAATAATAGGCAATAGTAGCAAAAAAAAAAAAAAAAATAATGTCAGCATGGAAACAGTATGTTTTAATCATTATTATTTTAAAATATATTTAAGAACTTATTCAGTGAAAATCTGTGACTCTCGAGAGATGAAGCCAAGTCAGAATCGGGAATGAATCATTATTTATAGTCACATTTTGTCAGTGAATCACAAAGAACATGTCACTGTTTCATGTCATATGAATATTATTCATTATGACTGTGTGATCTTCATATGACTTCCCATCTGTGATCCTTCAAAGAAAGTTCTACATGTTTAACATAGCAGTAAATCAGTTTCAGGACACTTTAAAGAAATACTGAAACAGTGGAAAATGCTGAAATACCCTGAAAGATTCTCTGATCCCTCCATTGTCAGCAATGTTCTCCGCCAGAGTCCTCTTCCCCTTGACCTTGAGAGAGGATTGTGAATATTAAAGTAAATTTTAATGATGCACTCAAACAGAAATGCTGTAAAAAAGGCTAATGCCTACTGTACATTTAGCCCAGCCTCCTTCCAGTAGTAACTGTTGTATTGGTCAATCATGCACTGTGTCTTTTCTGTGAAGCGGTTGATTGAGGAGTTGCTCCACCACTGGTCCAGGTTTCCATCTTTGTCATATTTCCTGCCTAGATGAACACAAATACACACAGGGTTCCTTCAGAATCAGTCATAGGCATGATAATGCATGCACTACTAAAAAATATCGAATGGCCTTACCATTGTTATCAAAGCCATGGGTCAATTCGTGGCCCACAATTACACCAATCGCTCCATAGCTCAAGGATCTGATACGACAACATTATTATTAGTATTATTAAAAATCCAGATGATTGCAAAATTTAATATTGAGCATATCTGCGTCTCACCGAGGATAGTTAAGTCCCCAGAAAAAAGGCTTCTGAAGTTCTCCTGCAGGGAATCCTGGGTATAGAAAACAACAGATCAATAAGCTATCAAATAGCTTTCAAGTAAACATAATAGTCTAGTATCTGGCCATCTCAAACAGTGGACACATTGCGATTATGTCTTATGGATGTTGAAGCAGTTGAAGACAACGTTATTTATAGTTGTAGTCCTGTGAAATGTTTTTATTAATTTTTTACTAGTGCTGTTTAATAGAGAATGTATTTTAGTTTTTTGTTAATTCTTTGCCTTGACAATACATTTGAATACACAATGACATTTAAAAATGCAATTTAAAGGTTTAAATAGGTTAACCACATTAAGTTTATTAATTAAAAGACATTGGGGAACAGAGGTTTGTTCTGTAGCCAACATAAAAATAATACATTTCTTAAGATGGCTAATAATATGGACCTAAATTCTTATTTTTTTATTATTAAATAAACTTTTTTCACTTAAATAAAATTGAGGAAATACTGTGAAAATGTCCTTTCTGTTAAACATCATGGCTAATAAAATAAATAAATAAAAACTTAAATCTTACTTCCAAATACACTCACCAGCCACTTTATTAGGTACACCTTACTAGTACAGAGTTGGACCCATTTTTACCTTCAGAACTGCCTTAATCCTTTGTGGCATAGATTCAATAAGGTACAGGAAATATTCGGCAGAGATTTTGTTCCATATTTAAATGATAGCATTACACAGTTGCTGCAGATTTGTCAGCTGCACATCCATGATACGAATCTTCTGTTCCACCACATCCCAAATGTGCTCTAAAGGATTGAGAGCTGGTGACTGTGGAGGCCATTTGAGCGTAGTGAACTCATTGTCATGTTCAAGAAACCAGTCTGACATGATTCGTGCTTTATGACATGGAGCGTTATCTTGCTGGAAGTAACCATCAGAAGATGTGTACACTGTGGTCATAAAGGGATGGACATGGTCAGCAACGATACTCAGGTAGGCTGTGGCGTTGACAATGCTCAGTTGGTACTAATGGGCCCAAAGTGTGCCAATAAAATATACCCCACACCCCTACACCACCCCCACCAGCCCGAACCATTGATACAAGGCAGGTTGGATCCATGCTTTCATGTTGTTGATGCCAAATTCTGATCCTATCATCTGAATTTCGCAACAGAAATAGAGACTTGTCAGACCGGGCAACGTTTTTCCAATCATCTATTTTTTTACAATTTTGGTGAGCTTGTGCAAATTGTAGCCTGTTTCTTGTTCTGGCACCCAGGGTGTGGTCTTCTGCTGCCATAGCCCATCCGCCTCAAGGTTGGACGTGTTGTGTGTTCCAGCCCGTCTGGCACCAACAACCAGGCCATGTTCAAAGTAACTTAAATCACCTTGCATTCAGTTGCTGCCATGTGATTGGCTGATTAGAAATTTCCATTAACGAGCAGATTGCTAGGTGTACCTAATAAAGTGGCCGGTGAGAGTAGATAAAACCTTGTGGTTTGAAGGGTATTAAAAACAACAAAGATTTACAGTATATAATTATTGTTGTTTTGATGCTTCAAAATCATCCCCCAATAAAACCAACATTTACTTACTATATTTCAAAATTATTCATTTTAATATTTGGCAATGTTGGATTTATGATATTAAAATGACAGCAAAATTATAAATTAGTGTTTAATAAAAAAAATAAAAAAATAAAAATTTTATGCACCAGATTTTAATTAAATTTGTTTTAAATTTGAAGTAAGGCTGAATTTTCAGTGCTCCAGTCATCAGTGTCACATGATCTTGATGAAACAGTTGTGTTTATTAAAAATGTACTAAGCCAAGAAAAAAACTATTTATTAATATAATTTATTAAACTAGCGCCTCCTTGTGAATTAAGTGTCATTTTCTTTTTAAAAAGTATCTTTAACTTTAGTAACTTACTAAATTAACTGGCCACAAACTACTCTATTCACCGAACCAGAATAAGAACTAAGAGGGCTGTGAGTGACTTAAATAATGAACTGAAATGTGAAACTCACTGATCTGGTTGGTGGAGGAGCTGTAGAAAGCATTGACTGTAGTTGGGTTGGTGAACCACCTGAGGGAAACGAGAAAAAGTGATGTTTCATCGCGTTCAAAGATAGACTCGTCTCATTAAACTGACTTTGAAAAGGCTGACAGCTTACTCTGTGCGTGGGACTGTTTTCCTCAGCCAGCCGATATCAGACTGAGCAATGAACTTCAGAGTCTGCATGACGTTTCCAAAGTAGTCAGTCATAGTGAACGCCAACTGTGCAAAAACAGTAAACCTTAATGGACTGCTGAATACAATTAAAACCGAAATGTCATCAGCATTAACAACAAAAAACATACCCTTTTGATGTCTTCGTTAATATAGGTGTCATTTAAAATGAAGTCTGGGTAACCCACTTTTGGTAGAACTGCATGAGCCTGATGTTAGATTTAGACAATAATGAGAAAGGAGATCAGTTTCAGTCATGCTGTGTATTTAAATTCACGGCCACACACCTTATCTATCGCTTTTCTCTTTGTTTCTTCATCCATCCATTCATTCTCTTTTTCTAGTATGTCAATAAATGCCCATCTGATGCCATTGATCAATTCCTCCATCTACATAAAAGATAAAAAACATTAAATCATTATAGCATAAAAATATCCAGCGTTTTAAGTTGTTCATGATAAGTGCCACTAGATGGAGACAAAAACCAAATCAATCTTGTTATGACTGAAGTAATATCTGCTGAAAAAAAATCAGTAAGAAAACAACTGTAATCATAATTCACATTTCTTTTATTCATTGTATATTTGAAAGTAATGAAGCTGAATATCTGCTAAACTTAATGCAGATCAAACATAGAAATGTTACTATAACTGAAAATAAATGCGGGAATTGTACAACATAGAAAATAAAAAGTAAATACAAATGTTGTGAAGATAGAAACCCTATATAAAAATATGGTGAATTATAATTACAATTTAAGGACTTTTATATTTTATTATTTTACAAGTTATTCATTTCTATACAGAATGAATTGATGCATACATTTAGTTTGAAAATATAGTAAATACAAATATTGGGAAATAATTAACTACATAAACCTATAACCTATTATAAAAGGTTATTCTTTCATTTATTTGTAATATTTTTGTTTTAAATGTTTTTTTTTTAAAATGCTTTTGTTCCGGCTTTTAATATATATATATATAAATTAATTTAAAGAATTTTATAACTTAAATGAAAATAAATGTGAATTAAATGTAAAATTATGCACTTTTAAAATAACTGTTTTGTATTTAAATATATTTTAAAACATAATTTGCTCCTAAAATTGCAAAGCTGGTTTTAACTTTATTTTTATTGTATTTTTTTAAACCATGGAATAAATAAAAATTACAGAAATAGTATGAAATCTCACAACAATAACAAAAAACAATAATAATAAGTAATAATTAAATTTTATATATATATATATATATATATATATATATATATATATATATATATATATATATATATATATATATATATATATATATATATATATATATATATAATTTAATTATTACTTTATTTATTACTTTATATTTATTTTATTGTATTTTTTAAACCATGGAATAAATAGCTATTACAACAGAAATATCACAACAATAAAAACTATTTATATAAAAGATATAAAAATTTACATTACAACAAAAAAAAAACAAAAAAACAATATTAATAAAAAAACACACAGGCACGCACATTTGTTTAAACACACGCACAAAATATTTTAAATCGGCCTAATGTTTAATTTTAAAATAACTGTTTTCCATTTTATTATAATTTAAAATGTAATTAATTCCTATAATGGCTAAGTAAATATAAATAATAATAAATACTACTGTATAAATAGCTGCATGACTTAATGCATAAAAGCCGTACCATGTGCTTCTTGTCCTCCTGGAAATGCTTATCAACAAAGAGCCTACCAGCGGCATAGATGAGTGTGTTTTCAACATAATTGACACACTTGTCCCAGCGAGGGGTCAGAGAGGTGGTCCCTGTAGTAACCTGAGAAAAGACAGATATTTTTAAACACCAGCAAATCTAATTTCATCTATAGATTGGTGGACGGTTCAAATGAGCCGGCGTTTCACTAACCCGAGCAAAGTCCAGGTATCTGTAGAGAAATCGTCTACTCAAAGTGGTGATTCGGGAGAAAACCGATCTCCATATGACGTAATTGGCAACTGTCCTGAGGCGAGGGTGGAAAAAACAAAACACGCACACATTTAGCTGAATTACAGAGTAATCTCGAGTCTGTTATTGAGCAGAGCTGGTAATAAACAGGTAGGAAGCATAAACAGCACACGTTAAAACACAGCGATCACACAAATGACGATGTCCAGACAGAGCCTCAGGGCTGTGATGTAGCTTTTAATGGGGTTTTAATCGTTTCAGAGCAGTCTGGATACCTGGTGTCTGTGGCGTTGATGAGTTTGAAGAGGTCTTTAAAGTACTGTGGAGCACGTACGATCACCTGCTCTGAAGAGGAGATTTTCAGATCCGGGTACAACTCTGTGTCAATCACTGCTCTGACGAAACCCAGCCAGTTAAACTGTGTAGAAAGAAATAAACTTTCAAATCTTTTCTAGATCTACCTACAATGTATGTATATACAGGGGCAGACTGGCCATGGGGAACACAGGCTAATCATTTTTAGTTTATTTAGGCATAACTATTTTATCTAACAAGACAAAAATTGATCACCTAACATCTTTAGCAATGGAAAAAGCAATAGGAGTTATTAGGGAAAAAAAAAACTACAAATTTTAACTGAATTTTTTTTTTTATGTTTTCTTGTTCATTTATTAATTCATTCATTTTCTTGTCGGCTTAGTCCCTTTATTAATTCGGGGTTGCCACAGCATAATGAACATCCAACTTATCCAGCACATTTTTACGCAGCAGATGCCCTTCCAGCTGCAACCCATCTCTGGGGGAGATCCACACACACACACACACACACACACACACACAAGCCTATATATATATGTGCAAAAACTCCACACAGAAACGCCAACTGAGCCGAGGATCGAACCAGTGACCTTCTTGCTGTGAGGCAACAGCACTACCTACTGCGTTCCCCAACATCTTAATTTGGGTTTACAACTTTGTTTTTTGTAAGATTAGTTCCAGTTTTGGCTTTGATATAAAATATATTATTGTAAAGCATCATAAAATAAAAAAGTATATTAAATAAAAAAAAAACTGAATAAAAAAATAAAATTTAAAATAACAAAAATAAAAAACAAAATGTGAATACAAATAATAAAAAACAAAACAAAATATAAAATGAAATAAAATATAAAATGAAAAAAAAATTACACGCACACACACAAAAAAAATGCAATAAAATAAAAAGATATATAAAATAAATTACAAAAATACACAAAAAAATAAAATAAATTAATAATAATAAAAATTAATCAAAATGAGTCATTGGGTAGGTTATAGTAAAATTTCTAAGATCAGGTCTCATTTGACAGAATTAAGTAGATTTACTGAAATTAAATGGCTTTAAATTTAACAGCTACAAATAAAATAAATAAAAAAATAAATCGCTTTACTTAATTTTTAGCTTGAGAAACAAGGCATTAATTTCAGCAATTAATATTGTGTTAAATATAATCAAACCAATTAACCTTTCATCTGCCTTTAGCAAATGCCAGTCACCTCAACATGGATCAATACTGGCCAAATAATCAGCCTGCCTCATATCACTAATTACATGTGTCTATTTGGAGTACTGTATGACATAAGGAGCAAATATTATGCTTACATAAGTAATAAAATACTTACATCTGGAACAGTGCGCTGCAGTTTAGACAAGCTGTACTTGTTGTACATGTTCTCACTAGTGCGGTTCTCATAAGGGATCACGATCTAAAAGATACAAACTCCATTGAAGCATCAAGTACCCTAACTGCATGGTTTCATTTCACCGCCAGTGATTAGAAGGAATTTGGCTATTGTCGCTCACCTGTGCAAGTTTCATCTCAAAATCAAGTACCGATTTCATCTGAGCCTCAGCAGCCTGCTCACTTGCTCCAAGCATGACGGAAACGTCAACCATCAGCCTTAAAAGTGCCTCTCGGTACTGCAAAAAAGGCATTTAAAAAAAAAAAAGTAAGGTTTGAGAAAAGATGAAACCAGCGCTCACTGAGACGACAGGTGTGTAAAGATATACAGATTGATAGATGTACCATTTGTGCCTCCGTTGTGTTGGTGATGTAATCTTCTCTGGATGACAGGGACAAAGAGGCTTGGTCCAGCTAGGAGAAAAAAAAACAAAAGAAAAAAAAAAACAAAGAGAGAATTAGATTTTCACCCATGTTCTTTTCTATTCACCTTATTCTCAGCTGACGAGTGGGCGCTGCCATTTGAATCTTTTTGTCTCGCGACTTCCGGTCACATTCACTTCCATTCATTTTTTGACGTTAACAACTGCTCGTTACGCTGCTTGATGTTGCAATTTAATATTTTCTTATTATATTATGCTACTTGGTCTGTGTAGTCATGCAAACATTTGTTTGTTGAGCAAGTAGTTTGGCCATTTTGTGCCGTTTATTATTCTTTGTCATTTCTCCCATAGGCGACTGAATCGGAAGTTCTAAGACAATCGCGAAAACAGGCGTACTTCCGCATTTTAGAATAAGGTCAATAGTCTATTGTTTGGCCAAACAGTTAGCTTTGCACCACCCTTACAACTTTTTTTTTTTTTTTTTGTAAAAGCAAACTTTACAAAAAATAAATATGGTTTAGCTAGATTAACCATAGATTAAACAACATGCCACCAGTAAAACTTACAAATACAAAAAGGTATCAAGGGCCGGTATAAGGTTTTAACGGTATGGTAAATTATACAAAAGCAACAAAGCGCTTTGTCTCAGCTTTTTTAATTTAATAAATTTGGATTTGAGCTTTGGTGTTGTCGCCTTTAATATATTTAATTTGCACCTTTTGCGTTTAGCTGAGCACCCAGTTAAGAGGGATGTCACCACTTCAATATGTTCCCTCTGCCGCAATGCTTACCACCGCTGCTGAGGTAGTAGGTGTGCCAGCAGCTTTTAACCATAGATTTTCAGCTTTGGCTTTTCACATTACTAGATAGGACGGTACTGTGTGTGTACCCTAAGTGATGTGTTCAATTCAAATATAATTTTGTTTGTTTGTTTAAGTTTTCTTAGTAATAAACATGCTTTTACATTATACTGTATGCTTTAGAAAAAAATACATTACATTACAAAAATTAAGCAAATGTAAGAATTAAGTTCTTTACCTTTTAGTGCCCTATTAAATTGCGGCAGTTATAAATAAAATAAATGGGCATATCCACAAACAGTAGCAGTGGGTAGCTTAAAAGAACCAAAACAAAGACACCCGTTCCGGCACGTAATGCACATTTTCAAAGCAGAATAACTGACTTCAAAATTGTTTTTCAGATAAACAAGTGTTTACTTAGCATGTTTCTTAAATATCTGCATGGTATTTTTATGCTTTAGAAAAGTCAAAAACTTACATACAGCACCTTTAAAACTGAAAGATTATTTTCCCACCTAATATGCGGTCAGCTGTTATGCACTACCATTTCTTGTATTAACATGTGACCACTTGTGTTCAGATTTTGTCAAGACCCTCTTATTTCATCATGCTCTACATCACTTCCACAGATGGGCTCAGTGTGAAGCACGAGAACTTGTGAATTAACTAACCAATTTTATGTGGCTTGTGACCAGGAAAAGCAAGAATATGTGGATGCAGCTACTATTTTAATCAATAACGATTTGATTTGGCACTTAAAACATTAGTAATTCTAGTTTGCTTTTCCACAACACACCCCCTAATGATCACAGGTTCGGTCAATGAACGAAAATTTGGTGATTCTCTGCATTCATTCAATCCATCACAAGAGTGTTTGAATCACAATGATAAATCAAATCAAATGCGTTTTTAACTACCTCTGGAAGTGGGTGAAAGTGGTAGGAAAGATTTCATATTTTATACCATATTATTACATAGCTGTCTGAAATACTTGATTCTAATTGATCAGTCACGACATTCCAAGCTATGTTATACTATTCATAAAGTACAGGCAAGAAGGTTTGTCATCACAGCAACATTGGCATGTGATCATTAGGAGGTTGAATAAGACTAAAAATGGTTTTAATTTGCAAAAATAACCATCCTGGATGTACTTTGTCCTATTTATTTCATGGCTACTTTGACATAAATTTTGTTTTGAGCCATAATAACCTAGAATTTCCAAAAGGCAAAGCTAATGAAAACAAAACTGGCTGAATGGCGCTAAAGCATGCAATAACATGCGCATTATTCAGTCACAAGATGGTGCTAAACAGTCAAAAAATGCAAAGCTGAGAGAAGCTAAACTGACTGAGTAAAGATAAGGATAATCTACATATTAGGTCAAATACAGTAGTTACAAAATGTGGCGTGACAGACAAGCAGATACATATGAATGGGGATGCAAGTATGGATGCGAACAAATTCACTGATGGTCAAGTTGATTTTAAGTTCCTAGATAAGCCTGTGTTATTTAGCAGTTGTTGTTTGGGAATAACATACCTTGGAATGTTGCGACTGACCAATCAGAATAGTGTATCCCAGACAGTGTAATAATCCCTGATAACCTCAAACTAAAATCACTGGCTCATTTGGCTACTTCAAGTCATCTTGAAAATCAGTGCATAAGTTCACATCCACATTTAAATGCTCATCATGCTGCTATTTTTGTCACTTGGAACCATTTTGTGAACAAATAATACATAGATTAGTATATGCTTCATCTAACCAGTTGTGTTTCGGTCAGCTTTGCATTTTTGACTGTTTGATGACATCTTGTGACTGAATACTGTGTAGTTTATCGTCAGTCAATAATAGGTACTGTAGGTTAGTGTATGCTCCATTCAGCCATTTCCATTTTCGTCAGCTTTGCATTTAAGAATTAAAAAATCGTAATTGCTCAGAACAATGTTTTTTCAAACGTTTAGACCAAAAATTGTGTGGCAAGCAGCCATGCAAAAAAAAGAAAAAAGAAAAGAAAATTGTGATAAAGTACATCCAGGTGGATGTTATCCCAGCATAATACAACAGCTGCTAATAACTGCCTGGATGTACTTTATCCCTTACTTAAAACTCATCCACTTGTGCTTAGATTAATGAAAAATAATCTCCATACCAAGTGTAAACAAGGCTTAGGATCTCACCTTGATGATGTACTGGTTAGAATTCTTGTCATCAGGAGCGACAAAAAGCCGGATGAGAACAGACTTGCTGTGCTGACTGCGAATCTGTGCCAATGTCTCCAGCAGGTTAAACTGAGACTCCACCCAGCGTGAGGATGAGCCCAGTGCATCACCCAAAACTGGCCAGCGGAATTCTTTCTGCTTTAGATTCTTCAGCAGAGGATTGGCATCCTCAATCTCCAGCGCAGCTGTCAGTTAGGAGGTAGGGAAAGGGAGATGAAGCAAAAGTATTTATTTGTAGTAAAGCAGGGACTCGCAAAAAGTTTAAATAAAAATAAATAAATAAAATGTACAGTTCTATTCCGTTCAATTAAATTCATCTTTTGTTTCTATAACACTTTTTACAAATGTGAATAGAGAATAAAAACACATTATATTTCAATTGTGCAACATTCCATCAAGTTAGAAAGCTGGCATAGTAGTCTAGTTATATTAAAACTGATTCAGATCAGTTTCACTGTTGAAGGTCAGATTAATTCAGGTCAACGTAATGCAAATGTAACTGCTGAAGGCCGGTCCACTGAAGAGCAACTCCACTATGAAACCATGCTTTAAGTTTTAGAACTCTAAGCTTTCAAGTTAGGCTAAAAACAGCTTATACTGAAGCCAATCTGGCAAACTGACAGAATGTGGCACTTTATTAGGTAACAGTGTGGCTGAACCCAATCTATACAAAACATGATCAACACCTCCATCTACATGACTGCAGGTTTAGCTCCGCCCACTGGTTTGTGCTGTTGTAGGTAAATAACAAGAGGCAAACGCAGGTCAACAATAAAGATGCTCTGATGACTGCAGGATGCTGTGCAATGCCAAGCGCTGAAGAAACAGTCTTTGCTTTGTCTTTCTTTTTAATTCCAGCAACAGGAAAGAGTGGATGAACTATTTTAAATGACATTTCAGACCACATCAGTGAGTCCTTTGTTCGCTTCATTTTACCATGAATTCATTAATAAACAAGGCACAATTTGAAGCTGGATTTTCAGAAGATTAAAAGATAATCTGCCTACTACAGTATATGTACTATGCATAAGTAACTGTTACTGTAACTGTTCAGCATTGCTTTGTGTAGATCATTTAATGTTTACTAAGCATTTATGCATTTTTAACTCTTTGAAATGTACTCATTGAAATACTCATTGGAAAAACTCTGAAGTATTACTAAGCGTTATTACAAGACTTACAGTATTGTTACCATATTGTAATCAATGTTAATTTGTTTTTCCTTGAAAAAGGGTTAATTTTACAGTAGCACCCAACTATGAAGGAAGTATCCGTCAAACAAACATTCAAAAGTTTACATCACTGGACACAAATTGTGATTTTGAAAAAAATGTTATGCATTATTATGCAAACTACTTCGTCAATCAAACTCGTGCGAGTCTACAATACATTCAACTACTGTTTAAACGAGAATGATCAAAGAGCATACAAAATAGTTTGTTGCTTTAAAGCATTACATTTCTGATGACAAATCTTGATTGGGTTATAAAATGGACCTCAGAAAACAGTTCAAATGACATCTCCAATATTTAACAAACATACTAAACATGGATTGTCATTGAAATGTTAAACATCAAATATGAAATAGTGTGTTCAAGATTTGAACCACTCCCCTAAACCAATCATTACCAAAGTGGGGTTCCTGTGTCAGGCCACCGGTGGACTTCCAAAAATCAAATAAATTCTATTAAAGTAATAACAGTACCATATTTTATCCATATACTATAACAGGGTGTCCACAGAGTCCTAAAGTATTAAAAGTTGATAAATCGTTACCTTAGAATTACAAAGTTCTATCTGATATTGTCAAACTTGAGTTATTGACATTATTAAATGACAACTTATTTACATTATGGGATGTAGATTACATTAAGACTTTATTTAAAAAGCAAATGTTACACACATACTGTTTGCAATCTAATGCAAAAACTTTGAAGCTCAATATCTCCAAATCATTCAGAACGCATACAAAACCTTATAATTTCAAGGTGACGAAATTGAGAAAATTAAGGCCCTTAAAAGGTAATTTAAGTGTTGTCTAAAATGTTTGACTACAAAAAAATCATAAATATATTTATTTTCCTTCTAATATTAACAATGGTCTGCTTGATCCACACGATTGGTTCAGGCTCGGAAGCATCCAGTCAAGCTCTTACGACCAGGTGATGTTATGTAATTTGTGACAAACGCGGTAATTTGTTGTGACGCTCTCCACATATAGCGAAACTATAGAGCAAAACAGACGGCAAAATGGGAAAATGTTGGAGAAAGATTAACAGTGGCTGAAGCCTGTTGCATGGCTGTGCTCCATTGATTTATTTAACTACAACTGTTTATTAACCGCTGTTTATTAAAGGTGCAATAGGTGATTGTCTTCAGAAACATTTTGTTGAGGTGGTTGAAAGTCTCTTCACAGTCCAATAGTAATCATTACAGTAAATTACCTAAATGTGTTTATGTATTTTTATATTCTGGGTAAAACATAAAACTAAAAAAATGTTTATCCAATTAAATATTGTCTGGCCGACATCTCCCATAATTCCAAAAAGTAGCCCAAGCTCTGTCAGCAAATGCAGATTTGGGCTTTTGCACATCTCTGTTCACGCAGATCTGCCATTCGAATCACAGTCCCTCCCTGGCGTCCAAAGATAATATGCTATGCGGTTAGCATTTTGGCAGATACTGATTAGAACTTGAGACGATTAGGTCTTAAAATATTCTGAGAAGGTCTTCAAAAAGTCTTAAAAAGGTATTTAAATTACCTTTAGGATTCCTGCATATACTCTGAACAAAAAGATAAAAAATAAAAAAATTGATGATTTATTTGTTGAGTTATAATTGAGTTCCATTGTGCCCTCCCATCTTACTAGGTGAGGTTTATATTGAAATCATATAATTAACATAACATATATGGTTATACTGTGCCATTTTTAACCATTCCAAACCACTCCTTTCTTAGAATCTGCTCAGCTCTGATTGGCCAGTCGACCTAGTCTGTTGTGATTGGTTTAAAGCTTACAAAGAAAAAACCCAATGCTTATTTCAACATCTGAATTTCAGCTCTAGAAGCCTCCAGTATATGAAATTAGCAAACAAACAGTGTTGATATTTAAAATTAATCAAAAAGTAATCAGCAACCATGTGTGTAACTGTATGAAAGCTTTCAGGAGCTTATTTTGTGGTTCTTACATTCATTCATGCAGGATGCGTACAGGACTTTGGCCTTCTTCACAGCCTCAATATCTCCACTTCTCACGGGCTGCTCTAATAACTCTGCGGCACAGATATTCAATATTAAAAATCACCATATTTGGGCTCAGGGTATATTTAGTTCATGCGAATCAGTGCACCTTTCAGCTTGAGGTCTACGTTCTGTCTGAGCCATGGGTAAATCCCATAGCTTGATGAGTCTTCGGGAATGGGGTTTTCCCTAAGCCAGCCTCCGCATGCGTACTGGTAGAAGTCATCGCACGGGTCCACCGACTGATCCATCTTACTCAGGATAGATCCGGCTGGAGAAGACACATCAGCAAACACACATTTAGCATTACAGTGATCCTAAACACAGTGTTTCAACTCAACTGAATCATAATGTCTGCTTATTATGTTTAAGGCAAAAGTGAGTATTGTTTAGTAAATTGCTAGGTGGTCGTCTACTGGGAGATGTCCACATGACATTTTGTTCCTAGTACAAGATATACAGTACGTTTACCTGCTTCAACGCAGTGTGGGCCTAGACAGAGGTCTTCATTGCTTGCTTTTTGTGATACTGCAAAGGAGAGAGAGAGAGGAAAAAAATGTCAAACAGACCAATCTATTCACAAATGCTCACAAACACACACACACACACACACACACACACACACACACACACACATACTCTGTTCCCACTGCGCTTGGGCTTCAGCTGTCCATGCTCTGGATCCCAGGACAAAAACAGTGCATGCTCTACTACACACATTCCTAACAAGCTGCACATCTACCAACTGCACATGGAGACAAGTAACATGTTATGGTATAGTCCAGCTAATTAGGTTACATAATTAATTTATAGAAAATGTATTTTTTTTTTTACTTGGTTGTACAGAATGGATTTATTTATTCCAATATGCTTGATTTTAAATTGAATAAATAGAAGAAAAAAAAAATTATTGTTTGTCTGTTTAATAATAACTAAACCCCTTTCTAGATGAACTGCTGGTAATATGTAATGTACCATCCACAATGGAAAGGATGGGAAGGAGCTGTCTTGTTTTATAACACAGTGAACCCTATTTTTTTTAAACTTTCATTTAAAGGGGACCTATTATGCCCTTTTTTACAAGATGTAAAACAAGTCTATGATGTCCCTAGAGTGTGTATGCAATGTTTAAGCTAAAAATACTACACAAATATTATAACTCTTTGAAACTTCCCCTTTAAGGGTTTAAACCAAACTTACCATTTTAGTGACTGTTGCTTTAAATTCAAATGAGATTGTGGCCATTTCAGAAGAGGGCAGAGCTAAAAATACCCGTAAGACACCATGGGGGCAGATTCAAAACAGGACTAGTATACAACTCTACATTCATAATACTCTGGTGAAAACTGTAATAGCGAACGACTGCTTCTCACTCAGGGCTGTTTATGCTAATGAGAGAGAGAGAAAGACCAGCATTAATGGGCGGGGCTTTCCTTTTCAAATGACACTTACTAAGGGAGAACATCAAACAAAGCGTTTCTGCACCGTTTTTAGCAAGTGTGATTATAAAAAATAGAATTAAATATATATTTTTTACCATTAGAGGCTGGCTTTATTAACACACTGTTGCCACACAACTGTTTAAACCCCTTATAAAAGTGATTGCATAATAGGTCCCCTTTAAAATAAATTTGCTTGAAAGTCAAATAATGTTACACTAATTTGTTTAATTTTAATGCAGTATTTCCCCAACCATTATAGAAGGGGGTGCCCCGCCTTTCCAACAGCTTTTCCCGCCCCCCTTGAAGTCAAGGTAATTGTATTTTATATATAGCGCCAGATCACAACTTCTTTTAATAAACAAGCTAAATAGCTTTATGTAATATCTTATTTACATAATGACATGTGATTTCTGTCTCTACATGGTAACGCGATTAAAAATTTCTGCTCTCTGAAAGAGCACGCCACACCTGAAGACGCACGTCCGCTCCCGTATATTTTGCATAGCCTACAGCAGCCACCACACAGGTAAATGATGTGTTGGTGCGTGAGCGATCGATGCACTCGTCACAGCAGCTAAAAATAGCTGCTAAAATATATACAGATGCAGTGCGACTTGTTTAAAGTTTATTGGCGCGACTCGTGCGAGCGGAGTTATCACCTTTATCTAGTGTCTCATCCAACCTTATGACCTTTTCCAGAAGCTCCGCAAGTCTCCTGCAAATTTATACAGGCTCAGTGATTCCCAAAAATTTGTTAAATACTCGGAAATCATGGCAACCAGAGTAAATGAGCAAGAAAACAGATCGCGAGAGGCACAGTGATGGTCTAAGAATTACATTTCTTCAGTTAAATGAATAGAGCAATAAAGATATCATGAGTGCAAATCCCTCTCTCCCTTTTGAGTAATCTGCTGTCAATAGTTAGAGACGAGCAAAATATTTGAATGGTCTTGCATGCATTTAGGTCTTTTTACACATACAAACCCAAAAGTTCTGCGCAGACAATATTGCAAATTCACCAAAAGCTGGCTGAAATTGTTAGATAAATAAAACTTAATTTATTTTTTAACATAAGTATATTACAAGAAATTTTATTTTTAAATATTTATTTATTGCAATAAACAGTTTATAGGTCCATTTCCTTTTAGTAAAGTATTAGATTTATAGGTGTGCATTTTACCTTATTATGCATTAAATGTGAGCTCCAAATGATTTCTTGATTGAGACATGTTGAATTCTTCTTTCATTATTTGCAGTGTTTCCAAATTGCATTGTAATTTTTCATGACAATTTTTATATCTTGTTATATTATTTTCTGGGGCGTTTCATTCCGCTGTGGCAACCCTCTGTTAAAGAAGGGACTAAGCCGAAGTAAAATGAATGAATGAATTATTTGCTGTAAAAGCTGTTTCTGGCCATGACATGTTCACACCTAAAAAGACGCGTTTAAATCAAGGATGCTGCATTTAAAACCTTATTCTCTTAGGTAAGGCAAGATCTTCTCTTAAAGTTCATACTTTGAGGGAAAATGTGCTCAATACATTATAAAGCGTGAAGCATTGGAATCGATGCTCCGTATCAGCTGATCACCATGACAAGGAATCGGTACTTGGTATCAGCTGCAAAAATCCTGATCGAAGCATCCCTAGCTTTGACCCAACTTGGCTGTCAGAGCAGCAATACTCCCCCTGGCTGTACTTGATAAGTCAGTAAAGTGCACCCTTAGGAAAAAAAAAAGTATACTTAAGTAAAGGTCAAGTATAAGTAAACTTTATTTAGTAATTATACAAATATCAATGTACTAGTAGTGTAGTTGAAATGTTCTTTCAGAAGCCCATTACGATACACTGCAGTGATGAAAGATGCACAGTTTGTGGATAAAATAATAAATTATATATATATATATATATATATATATATATATATATATATATATATATATATATATATATATATATATATATATATATATATATATATATATATATATATATATATATATATAAAGTTAATTTTAGCTTGTATGCTTGTACAGTTCAAATAATTGTTCAGTTGTTTACTGCTGTCATTAAAAGAAACAACTGAACACTATGACTCCTTGTGTCGGTGTTAGTCTGAACAGCCGCGCCGCCAATCCCCCCTCAGCTGTGTAGAACCATGTGAGAAATAAGTTAAAAAAAAAAAAACTGATGGCTTGAGCAAAAACAATCAGTAGTTATACAACAAAATAACGATGAAGAAAAGGATGGGTGTAGATCATAGGTGTAGATAGATAAGCAACATTAGCGAGAACTGGGAGATGTAACAGAATGCGACTGCTCACTCTGCTGCCATATCCGGAAACCCTAATAAAGTATAATTAAACAATTAATAAAATGTGAATTAAATTTAATAATTAAAAAAAATGTAAAAACCCTGGAATTGTTTTATTTAATTTAATAAGAAATCTCTGCATAGATGACTTTTTCCATTGATAAAGGTGGAAAGCATGCAGTTAATCATGTTTGTCATTTCCTTGGATATTATTATCCATTTAACAAGGCAATAGACAATCAGGAAAAAAGATATTTTCACAGTGCAGAATGCAGAATTCTCAAATTAAGAGAAATGTTTAAAAAAAAAAAAAAAAAAAACTAAATATTTTGTAATATCCATTTCAACAGACTGAAACCTGATAAGTGCGCACTCTCCATGCAGAGGTCAGGGAAGCTGTGTGAATTAGTGAATTTGAGCGAGCACAAAACTGTAAGTACATTGTGAAATCAGACAAGCATTGCTTTTAAGGGCCTGTGTTTATGGTTGAGTCCACAACTGGACAGCAGATGACCACAGCAGGATCCAGCACCCAGCCCCGTGGGACTGAGCCTCATTATCCCCACAACCAGCACACACAACCGTGTATGTGTGTGCGTGTGCGACTAGAATATGTACAGACAGAAATGAGCATAATTACACTGTAGTCTCACCGCAAATATGCAGGCAGCCCTCAACAACTAAGAACAATGAGAAGAACATCATTTATTTGCTGTACACCACCCAGACAGCAAAATACATCTACATAAACTTCAACAGCATGTCGTGAGATGAACATTCAAGTCGCCCCATTTCTGTGGTAACAGTAATAGTTTGGCCAAAAATGAACTCCCACCCCATCACCCCACTTTTTTTTTATGCACTGCATGTCATTCAACAAGTTAAGACACTTTTATGGGTCGTCTAGAGTTTAACAGCCCCTGGTCACCCCAAATTTCCATATTTTTAAGACAAGAGCAGCAGGAACACACTTCTAAACATCTTTTTTTCTCCCTCACAGAAGTAACTAAACCATATGAGTAAATAAAGACAGTTTCATGTTTAGGTCAACTATCCCTTTAAGAACACACTCGTTCATGAAGTCACTTAAACACCCACATTCACAAACAACTGCGAAAAATGCGCCCGAAAGCCTCTAGCATCAAAACTTTAAAGACACATATGCACGTTTGCCAAGCAGAGCTCCTACTGACTGTGCTAATTACAGCCTTCAAAGACACGCTGCGTGTGTAACCGTATACACTCCTAAAATAATCTCACACACATCCAAACACAGCCAGTTGACCCTCTATCCATCTACATGTAACTTTATTTTCATTCATGTTTACATGCATTTATTGATTACTCTTTGTGTTATTTTCTATTACTTCATATATTTATTCATACATTCATTCATCTATACATCCATCCATTTATCCATCTTAATATATTTGATTAATTTACATATCAAATTGTTTAATATTTAGTTATAAATGTGTAAATAGAATATGTATTTTAAGTAATAGATATGTAAATTAATCAAATATATAAACAAAGGGATAGATGATAGATAATGTGTAAACAATGTGATAGACAGAAAGGGGTAAATAAAACCATGTTTATAGTTATGAATATGTAAATGTGTAAATAAACCAATAAATGAAACGATACATATTCTATCGCTTTATTTACATATTCAGCTATCTATCTATCTATCTATCTATCTATCTATCTATCTATCTATATTGCTTAACAGATATTCTATTTAAACATTTACATATTCATAATAATATATCCTTTCATTTACATCTGTCTATTGCTTTATTCACATATTTAACTATCCATCCACCTATCCATCCATCCATCCATCCATCCAATTAATTTACATATCTTTTGTTTTTTATTGGACCTTTAAATGCCTTTCTATCTTTCTGTCTCAATCCATCTGTCTACATATTTATTGCTACACATGTACGTTCAATTGAGTGTATAATATAATCTATCATCATTGAGTAATAATCTCAGCACATGCGGCCGACTCACCCGTGATGACGGCGATCAGCAGTGCGATGCATACACATACACACACAGCCAGTGCAGCTTTCAGGAGAGTGTTGGGGCCCGCGCTCGCTTTGGTTCCTCCTCTCCCCAGCCTCTCCATTTCCATACTGCCACTGAGTCTGGAGCGTTCGCTCTCTTTCTATTCCTCCCTCTCACCCGCTTCTCACCCCGCCTGGCCCTCAAACACACACACACACACACACTTCAATGCTGATCTGGAGTCAGAGGCGGCTGTGGTCGCTCTGGACTGCTCCACAGAGGTGGTTTTGCTCTCACAGGTCTCTGATCAGTGGCAGATGGACAAAGTCATGCTCTACTTGCCAAAAGAGCGTCCCGAACTGAGAGAGAGGAGGGAGGGGATTGAGAGAGAGAGAGAGAGAGAGTGTGAATGAGAGAGTTTGGAGATCCAGGAGTAGGAGGAACCGACTGGAGCACCTTACTTACTAAAGTAATTATATGGCATCCTGCAGGAAGGGCGGGATGATTGTATGGGTGTACGTCTGTGGATCTGCTCTGTGCTTATGCTCCAGGTGTGTGTGGGATTTTTTTTTATTTTTTTGAGATCTTGTCTCTGCCTACTCAATGGTAAGTTTGAGACTATAAGCTGCTTCTGTTTTATATTCCTAATGTTTGCTAAATAAGGAACATGCATGGTGTAATGATGCCAGGACGTCATTTACTGAAGGTTTCCCAGACATTTTATCATGCATGTTACTGATCTGAATCTATCTGTGCTGATTTTCCAGATAAAATGGCAATGTGAGATGCTACTTCCAAGGACACAAAGATATTTAAATACATCAAGTTAATTTTTTAGAAAAATTCCATTAGAATTCTTTTAAACACGTTTTAAATCTGTTCATTTGATAAAATTAAATAATTGTCTATTTGTATTAGGGCTGCACAATATATTGTTTAGGAGTTACAGAATTGTACAAATACGGAATTTATATGATTTCTGCAACAACAACAACAACAACAAAATTCTTCCTTAGAATTGGTCTCGTTTCCAGTCCAAATTGACATTTCAATGCAAAAAACAAGATTTCACCTACCCCACTGGCAGACAACTTTGCTTGTTTTAAAAGGAAAAATGCTTAATTTTGCCTTATTTCATCTCAAGTTGAAAACAAAACCATTTTTACTTGACCCAAGAACAGCGTTCGCATACCTACGCAGCTCTCAAAAATGCAACTACATGTCGCACACTTGTACTACATTGATCATGATTGAAAGCTGCGCCAGAGATGCTTTGAAACAGCATATTTTTAATTACAATAAAAATTTACATTAAAATACATGTTTACAGAAGATTTAAGAAATGCACTGTTAAAATATTATTTACAGAATACACAAGGAGCTATTTTATTTAGAAGATCCTTTTCTACTTTTAATATGAAAAACATTAACAATTAATTTTGTTTCCAAAAGCGCAAGCTATTTATTTTCGCTTTTTATAAGAAAAAATTGTTTGTTTTAGGCAATGTGTTTTTTAATTTCAGTAGTTCAACATTGAAGTTCAATAAATAATCATAGATAGTAGACGGTGTGTGCTTCATTCAGAAATCTCCCACTTGTAATATGCGATCATATTAAAATAAAACTTAAAGCATAAAAATAACATAAATAAATAAAATAATAGATAATTAATCGTAATAGTTAAAATGTTCAATTAATCGAGATTGATTTTAGGCCAAATCGCCCAGCCCTAATTAAATAAAAATTAAAAAGTGAATCAAACGAAACATTGAAAATTAATAAAAAGAACAGATATTTTAGAAACGGAATAACAAAAAATAGATTAAATTAAAAAAAGCTAATTAAAATAGTGAATATTTAATTAAAATAAAAATATATTACAAAATTTTAACAAATGCTAAAATGCATATTATAGAAATAAATCGGCACAATAACAGAAGAACCACTGCCAGCTCAATTTATACATTTAAAATAAATTCTAAATATCAAAAATGTCAAATAAAAGTTTCCACCATTAAAAGTATAGAGGTCCTGTAATGCATTTCAAAAATAAAGGAAACATTCTGTTGAAATTGTTAATTAACAGATCATTAAAATGGTGTAGCTCATACCAATAACACGTCATTACTTTGGCAGCGTTTCCCCAACCCTGTTCCAAGAGGCACATCAACCATACATACAGTATTAGGAAGTTTCCCTTATCTGACCCATTCATTTCAGGTTTTAGAGTCTATTCTATTGTTCTGATAACTTGATTCAGGTGGGTTTGAATAGAAATAAGTTGAACATGTTTACTGCTGGTGTGCCTTCAGCAACAGGGTTGGGAAACACTGGATTTACATTGTTGCACTAATATACAGGGTATCACAAAAGAATACCCCAACTTTTAAAATTGAGAACTTTGCAAAGAAGAAAAAAGGAGAGCCAAATTGCTTTGTCGTCGATTTAAGGAAGCTCTAAAGTTTTATTTGGTTGCTTAACTAAAAGGAATAACTGCAGCTATGCAAACTGTTATGTCCGACATGCTATGAACTTGTTTTTTTACTGAAATAAAACTAAGTACTCTTGACATTGATTAATTACCCAAGGATCCATCATGTTTCTTTGATTAAATACAGATTTCCAAAGTTATGGTATTATTTTTAAATCATCCTTTATGATCTAGTAACAGTTTACTAGTAACAATCTTTTCAAAAGCAACTAAAATGGTCTGAGGTCTAACTGCAAAGATGTCCATGCCAAGATTTCCCAAACAATTCCTCTGATAAGAAATGCATGTGCTTACTGAGCCATCAGACAATGACAGGACTTTATCTAGTGTGCTTAATGGAGGGCAGCTTTCCTCATGAATGCTCAGACAGAGATGCTGAAGGGTGGAAGATCAGCTGTTAGCAGCTGGAGTCCATATCTAATGCTAACATGTGAATGGTAAGATCTGACCTTGTCATTTTTCCAGCAGCACTTGCTCAACATGTGCATTGCATGAAAATGAATAAATAATTTGCTTGCAAAATGGAAGTAAAGCATGATCTCGCCTGCTATTGAACAAAATGTCAAAACACTATAACATGACTATATATACAGAGGTAATGGTGGGTGAAGGTCATTTCCGAAGCAAAATAAAGATGATCTAAAGCCATTTACTGCATGCAACAGGGTTAAAGAAGCCATTATGACTTCCTTTAGGATGCATATTCTTGTTTTTCAAAAGATTACACAAACTAAACTCAAATCACAAAAAAAAATTAAAGATATGATTATTAATTAATGCGTAAATGACTATGGACTCTACCAATTAGCATAATTAAAGGTGCAATATAATGAAAATCTGTGTATACCAAGGCATAAAATGATTAAAAAAAAAAAAAAAAAAAAAAAAGATCAATATATGGAGTTTCAGAACCCACAGTTTCATCATTCTCGTGTAAATTTCACAAGTGTAAACTTCCGGTGGACAATTGGCCAACCAGAAGAACAAAACTATGAGGAGACTTACAGGCCACGCCATACGCATTTGCATGTATGCCTACTTTAGGTCGTTCATCCGGACCAAACGAGCAGCTACGTCAAGAAAACGCGATTCTGAGATCATAAAAAAAAAGCTCTGAAACTATTAATATGCACACCTCAAGCTGTGTTTGATAAGCCAAACGTTTTATAGTGATACAACAGTGATAATCCTTCTCCCTTAGTAAGTGAAATATGCTTTTATTTTATAAATGCAAGCCCCAAATTGTTTACTGTACGTTACTGACCAACGAAAACATAAGACATGTTTCAAACTCGCCTCAGGATGCAAAATGCAAGATTTACAGGTTACACATTTATTCATCTCCACGCTGAAGATGCATACGGTGTTTAGTTACCTTATGTCAAAATCACTCAGTTCATGCAGAGGTTGATTTTAATTTCTGGCTGTGTTTTCTTCGACTGTAGCTTAAAAAAAAAAAAAAAAAAAAAAGCCATACATCTCTATCACTCTTTTGTCAAGTTTAATTATGATTTAGCCTTCATCCACAAAAGATCTGGTGAGCAAAATAGGTTAACATTACTCTGATGGGTTTATATTTGGCTGCTGTGTGTGCATGTGTGAGAATGTGAGTGTGTGTGTGTGTGTAAATGATTGGCACATCAGAGCGGAGCTTATTAATATTCATGACATGAATCATATATGGTCAATCATGGACCTTAAGATTCTATAGGTTTTTTTATCAAGCAATATATTAGCTTATAACACCATTTTCTGGACATTTTTTAACTTACCGAAGCCATAAATCTACTATGTAGATATCAGAGAACAATTGAACTTAATAAACAAATCGCAGTATATGGCACCTTTATAGAACATTTGCCATTGACCATGTTGGAGTTAAAAAAATAAATAAATAAAAAAAACATGCATCTATTAAGGGTTATATCATTTTTTAAATTAGCTTTTAAATGTGTACTGTATATGCTGGTATATAGCACTTTGCCAGCACTTGTAAAGTAGCAAACATAAATTAAGGAAAAGCTTAGATATATTTTAGTTCAGTTAATGGTTTATTTTAGAACAAAAAAAAAAACTGAACAAAATAAATACCAATGATGCACAAATGCAAATGCTCACACATTAGTACAAGTAAAATAAGCTGTTGTTTTTACCAGGCAATCGTGTTTTTAAATATGATACACATATTTACTTTTTTTTTATTTACATTTTTATGTTCATTATATTGAAAATGTAATATGTATTTAGGCATCGATTAGGCAAAAAACACTTAAGGTTGCTAAAATAAATCAGAAAATGTATTTAAAATATGAAAGAAATTATAACAAATTAGATGTAAAGGGGGTTTTAGATTTGCTGCATCATAGCTTTTTTTTTTGAAAACCACTGTTTGTAAAATCCTTATTTTCTTCAGACGTAAACACCATTAAAGCCGAAGATCAGAGAATGAGATTGACGTGGAATGCATCAACAAAGGATAGCTCGTCATCTTCCTATGGAGCGTGACTCTACACTAATTGACATTTACTTTGCACAGCACGCAACTCCCAGGAATGATATTGTAGCGGAAAGAGATTCAATCGTTTCTGTAGTTAAAGGCTGGGCTCTGACGCTTGAGCTTCTTATCAGTGTTGAGCTCATTTTGCTCAAATACACCCCCAAGAGATTTGCAATGTAGTTTCGATAAAAAAAAAAAAGAAGAAGCCTGCCTGATGTTGGATGAGTGTATAAATCATGTTCAAAGATGACACCCGTTCTGTTATTTTGCTCATTGGAAACTTTGAGAAATGGTTAAATAGGAACAACGAAGGTCATAGACAGCAGGAGAAAAAAAAAAAAAAACCCACACACGGAATAGTTTATATGACTCATGTATTATGAACAATCATATGCTTCTGACTATCAGGGAAAAAAAAAAAAAAAAAAAAAAACACTTCCGCAATTGCTTGAAAAAAAATACGATATAAAAATGGAACCATAATAAAATAAAAAAATCCATAGAAAATACTGAAGTCAGCTTAATTATTTTGACTAAAACTACCACATTATTGTTAGTGTTGTAGAAGTTTTGCACTTTTAAAATTGCACTGTAAAAAACAAATAAATAAATAAATAGTAATAATAATAATAATAATGATGATAAAACTTAAAATTAATGCAACCAGCTTCAGGACATTTGAGTTTACTTCACTTAAATGGAGTCAATAGCAGTACTTAGGCTGAAAGATGAATCAACTCAAATGTCCTGAAAAAAAAGCTGGTTGCCCTATAATTTTAAGTTGAGTTAATTTTAACTTATTTACAGTGTAGTTTAGGCCATGTTTCTAATGATATTTCAAAAGGAATATCTTGCATTTAGTACACCTTGCGTTTATTTATTTTTTTTATTTGATTTGTCCCAGAAGCTCGAAATCTATTTTGTGCTGAAGCTTTTGAAGACGCACACTCTTCAAAATTATCTGACAGCGATTCTCTTTCTGCTGATTTGTCTAAAATGCAGGACAAGTAACTCCAAATGTCCATTAGGGAATACTATGTCTATGTAAGGATACACTACATTTTTGAACACTTATTAATCAAGGTTATGCACAGTTAAATTATGTGAAAAAAAGTTTAAGTGTTCTTCAAAGATTATAATAGGATTGCCATTTTTAAAAGACAATTTTATTTACTGGAAAATGCTATGCACACACTTTTCTTCTTTCCATAAAATGCCCTAGCAGAGATGAACATAATTTTCTTTGAGGAGGAAAAGGAAGTTCACAAAACCCCCACTAATTTTGTTATCATTTAAACATCCTAAATGTCCACTTTAAAGAATGAAATGAGTCAATTCTGTAGCATGCTGTAGATATTCAGATTCAATAACATCCAAATTGGACAAATTGGAACTGCTGGTAGTAAAGAGGAACAGGAACTATACTTGATATTTAAAGCGTTCACTCATCTCCAAATAAAAATAGACATTTCACAAGAGCCAACAGTATAGTATATACTGTACAGTATATTTAGCATGGTTTGAGTTCCAGAAACCAGAGTTATTGTGCTATATTAAATAAAGATGTTAACTTAACATTTAATATGTGCTATTTTATTTAAGTTAAAAAATATATATGTTTTTAAAATGCATAAAGAACGATTATTTTAAGATTACACAACTTTAAACTCATTTTATCTAGGTGCTAAGCAAGCATTTCTTTTTTGTATTGTCAAAAGAATTTTTTTTTTAAATAAACTATGATTTTTAAACTTGTAGGTTTTTTTTTTTTTATTCATGGTTTCCATTTTAAAAATGTTCCTAAACATAATAATAATAATAATAATAATAATAATAATAAATAACTTTAATAATAAAACAATTTTTCTAAATCCTAACTCAATTTAAAGGGCCCCTATGATGAAATTCAATTTTTGGAAGCAGTTTGGACAGAATTGGGTGTATGTATAGTGTGCCCACTGTCATATTTGAGCAATAGAAACACAAGTGTCTCGTTTTAAAAGTATCTTGACGTTAAAATAGGACCCAAATCCCAGTGATTTTGAGGTCCACCGCAACCTGATGTGGGAGTGCAGTTTTCCTCACCCAGCGAATTGGTAGACAGGGGCCACGTTTCTACAATAACAACATGTACACACGTCCACAGAACTTTTTTTTGCAAATAAACTGGGATTCAAATATTTGTTAAAGCTTCTGTGACGTTTTATAAGTTTAAAACAATAAAATTGCTATGTAATTCTTAACTGCTATAAATCACCACAGCCACATGGTGTTAGTAAACGTGTGTGTGTGTGTACGGCAAACAGCATTTGTATGAGACTCATCCTTTCAGAAAGGCTTGAATAAACTCCTCCACAAATACGTAAAATAAACTTGGTATTTTTGACTAATGAGCTGTATTTCAGCTTCACTCGCGTCTGTCTCTGTCACTGACTGCTGTTTATCTGAAATAACGCATGAGAAGCAGACACGCATGTGGGAACAGTGGGCGGGGAGAAGCAGCTCATTTGGATTTAAAGCCACAGGCTACAAAAACAGCTACACCGTAGTCAGACACCAAGATGGGCAGATTTTGGAGGCTATAATGATGGGTATTGAGCTGAAACTTTACAAACACATTCTGGAGAAACCAGAAAAATATATCTTACATCTTGTAAAAGGGGTAAAATAGGTGCCCTTTAATGATGAATTACATCATTAAAACAACAACATCACCAAACCATGTTTTCACGTAATTTACTTTAATATTAATTGCACTATTTTCATCATTTTTATTTAACTCAAAAGCTTGAATACTTTTCACAATACAAATGCTCCTGAGGAGCTTTTCAAAGAATGGAAACATGCCTTCCAGAAAGTTATATTTATAGACAAAGCAATTGTGGTCAGTGAGGAGGCGGCATGATTTTGCAGAGAAACGGAGCGCGTCTCATTATGCTGTTAGTGAACAGAAGGCCGCGGTCAGAAAGACCAAATACACAAAGAGGAGGGTCACATTCTCAGCATGGGGCGATACTCATGAAACCGCCATTTAAAGGGAACGGGACACTGACATTAGTTCAAACCTGGGCGATGCAGATACACAACATGGAGACTGAATGAGAAACACCGTGAGCTAATGAGAGATGGAGATACAGCGGGAAAGACGTCACTGACCTGAGCCTCATGCCTCCACTCATCCCTGCAGTATATAGGAGGAACAGACTGACTGTGTGTCATTACACCCAAATGGATGCACAGAGACACAGACACACACAGAGAGACACACAGAGAAAGACAGTAAGGCCGACAAAAATATTTTCAATAAATGATTAGCTAATGTTTCCATTAAGTTATGATTTCATTTCTAAATGTTGCAAAATAATGAAATGGCAGACCAGAATCCCAATCTAAACCAGAGTGAAAACCTCAGGGTGTTATGGCTAACAAATGCACTACAGTCACCAAAATTTACAAGAGACTAGAAGACAAGGATCAAGATCACAGCAAAGAGGAGTGAGAGACTAGTGATGGCTTGTGAAAGACTAGTAATGTGCTGAAATCTTTCAGGCTCGTTCAGGGCAAGGGTCTCTATACTTCATACTTATTTCTGACTTAATCATTCAAAGATTTAAGTTGTAATCTTTATAAATGCTACAATCATTCCTGTTCTTTAATTCCGTTCACTGTATTTTCCTCAAAAGAAAAAGAGCTGTCAAAGTGCCTTTGTTATTTTGTAAAAAGCTGTTCTTTTAGCATGTTATACAGACTAAATTGTGTTAATATATAACAAAAATTCCTTATACATCCATATATGAGCAATATCACACTTGTAACAGTGCAATAAGGCTGTATATCGGCACTAGTGCGAAACGTGCACTGGCACAAGGCCACAGGCCGAGTGGCTTAGTGTCCCACCAGTGATGATTTACAGCCATATCGCACTGCTACGAGTTTGATATTACATTTATACATCTGTTCGATGGCATAATAGTGCATAAAAAAATATATGAATAAAATCAATTAAAAAATAATAAATCAAACACGGAGAGTCTCAACATACTTTTGCATTAGGAACTACTTTCTTCCACCATACATTCACATCTGCAGCTGAAGTCAGAACAGCAAAAACCACTGCTACTTCACCATCATCACTTTAGAGCAGGGGTGTCAAATATACGGCCCGCAAACGGGTTTAATGCGGCCCGCGAGAGGATTCTGTAAACTGTTGTTCTAATTGTGCCCACTGAATGAAATTAATGGTTTGCTGTTCTGCCATCCAATCACATCAGTTTGACAGCCTTCTCAGAGAGAAACACCACATCTATACCATGTCATAACACACTGAGGTGTTCTCATGAGGAAACATAACTATTATACATTTTGTCAGTTTAGAGACTAATTTGTACGAGTTTAGTCGTATGAAAATGTACCATTTTAAAAAGGAGGCGTGGCACCCAACCACACCCCTAAACCCACCAGCCATTGGTGGAAAAGCAAATTGTACGAATGAGATCATACGAATTTATACAAATTAGCCACTTTGTTTGGAACCACATATCCGAGCAAATTTTCTTTGTAATGAGTATACAAGAAAACTCATTCAAATCGCAAGCCCTTAAATCACATCCTAAAGTTGGCTGCCACTCAGGATGTGACGCCTGATATTGATGCTCTGGTGAAAGCTAAAAGATGCCAGGTATGAGGAGTCAAATAAACTATGCAAGCTTATTTAAAGTGCTGCACGAGACCCCCTGATATCGTTCTGCAGACATCCCAAGTTTCCTGGAAGTTCCGGGAATCTCTCAGACAGATTTTACTTCATTAGGCACAATCCCAATTCTAGCCCTTAGCGCTTCCCCTTTATCCCTACCCCTCGATTTACGAGTTCATGTCAAGGGGTAGGGGTGTCCCAATTCTCCTTAGCTTGAAGGTGTAGGGCTAAGGGGAAGAGGTGAATAGCCCTTCGAACGAGGATTTTTTTAAGACCACATTCAAACCAAGGAGTAAGACAATTTCTCAGAACACACCAGCCACAACGGCAGATAGTTACACCTGGAGGTAAGGAGATCCACAAATTAGTATTTTTTTGTCATTATTACGAATTTTCACAACAAACAAACATGTTTTAATATATTCTTCACCACGTACGTGCTTTACCAACATTCTTTAAAAAAAAAGCTAAATTTCGCGATCTATAATCCATAGTCATAAATCCGTTACAGCAGTCCCACAACATTCTCACACTCGATGACACTCAAACACCCTGTCAGAAAAGTCTAGTGGCTGGGAATGGGCTTATTACAGGGTCTGCTATAATGTTAATGTTTTTGGTGTGTTTACATAAATGAATATGGGCCCGGTGTTAAATACACAGTATTACGATATTATTGTCACATTGGATCGTTATGATAACATCATTTATGCCTTCGGTGACTTCCTGAAGATAAATACCAATAAATAACACAACTGGAATAACTACAGCAGTCGCCATCGTCTGACCTCATATGAAGCATAAGATTGCAATGACATATGACGACGTGTGCAGGTGTTGTAGTGCTGTCCCAATTCTTAGGGGTAAATTTTGAAGCCCTTGCCCTTCACACTCGGTTTTAAGGGCCAAAGGAAAGGGGTAGAAAAATAGAACTGGGATTGGGCCTTACAATGTCACTCACCAATTTTATAATGTTTTGATCAGCTGTATCAGTTTGAAAATATTCCAATCTTTCCTCCTCAAGGGGCTTGTTATGAGGTCTCTGTCGCCATCTTGTGGATGGACAACATCATTGCTCGGCTCAATGTCAGGCTCATGGATGCAGATGCCATAGATCTCAGAAATTATAAATATTTAATAGGCACTACCTTTATAAATAACATGCATAGATGCAATCTAAACAACTACATTCTCGACTAAAAAACCTCAAAAGTACATGTCCAACAGCTGCAATATTTGTCAAACTGTAGTAAGTTTATTGATCTGCTGTCACCATAGGCAGAGTAATACATGATGAAGAGGCTGTACGAGTTCTAATATTGCAAAATATTGCACGACTATCAGCCAATCAGATTCGAGAACCAGACAGAACTGTTGTATAAATATACATAAATATATAAAATAAATAAACAAAAATTAATTAATATTTGTATGTATAAATTATATTAAATACCCACATCATCATCCTCACTGACAGCAAAGAGTTTGTGATTTCAGCAGAAATGTTCATAGCACAGTGGGTTTGTGTTTGTCTAAACTTCTCATACCCTGCAGATAGCTGTGGTCGTCTATATCCCAAACTCAGTATAAGAAGCCAAGCTTATCGTGGCTGCTTTATCAGACCAAACCTTCAATTTAGAGCATTATGGCAGAAACGAGCCCTCCTATCAATCATACAACTGCTTTTGCTCTACAAAAGGAAAACACATGTGACAACATGAGATTTTTGGTGCCTCAGCTAACCACTGACCCACAGGAAAAACACGAGTCTTATACCTACAGTATATGTGGTTTACACAGTCACTAAAATAGCTGTCTAATGATATGTTAATGAATATTGGGTTACCTGGAATAGACACCTTTTTACACAAGCACCTGACATTTATGTCCTCACTTCTCATTTGTTTTTGTCTCACAGAAGTATTTTTAGATTAACTACAACCAGACATGGGCGTTTTGTTTTTTTCTAACTCCAAAAAAATAACCTCTCCCTCTCTAGGAAACCAACAAATGTAAAATACATCCTGTATAAAACACTTACCTTCAAAAAAATAAGCAATGTACACGATGATACCATTCTAATACAAACAAAGTGAGACGAATAAACATAATAGATATGTGTTGTCATTTTTTTAGTGTCTGATCATTCTTTGAATTTATGAATCATATTAACTAAAACAAACGAGGAAATACAAATGCTGATTTAAATGAGACCAAAAAAACATTTAATATATTATATTAAAGTAAGTTTCAACAAAAACTGATCCTAGAATGAAATATTAAGGATGTATTAAAAAAAACAAGAAAAACTAATGTTCAGTAATTCAGATCATCTTCTTTGACACTTTTCCGGATACACATATATAGATGCATATATTAAAGCCAGCAATTATTCATCCCCCTAAACTAAGAACAGACGCACATGTAAACAGTGTGAGAGGGGCGGAGTCTGCTCTCCCACACACAACCACATCCATGTGTAATTATTTCACTCTGAAATAGAACAGACATACAGGCCTCCGTCTTCCCAGGGGGCACGTCCCAAAGGCAATGTCAACACACCCTTCTTCAGAGAAAACGATCCCAAAAAAACCCTCAAAAACCCAGAATGATGCACAATGAAAACCAATTACAGCAGTACGAAGCCCAAAGATTCAACCCGCATAGGAGAATGACGGATCAACTGATGATTGGATGTGCTTTAAACATTCATCAAGTGGTTTGTTAAAGGTGTGAGAGATCATATATAGGCTGATGAATATCTTCAAGTTCAGTGATAGGTGCTTTGGGATTCAAATATATAAACTCTTAAACTTTTGTCATCAAAGCTGAATGCTGGTACAAAAACAAATCCCTTTATTGAATGACTTGATGGAAAACTGCAGCTTGACCTATGAACTTCCGTCCCTTGCTGAAAGCTTGTTTGTTTTTCATATCAGTCAGTTGCTGTCTTCATTATGTTTCTAGCCTCTTATTGAGTATTTAAATGCTACGCGAGTTTTCTCAGTGATGCTATTAAAGAAACATTCTGAGTCCTACAAAAGAATCTTTCTCTGAACAATTCTAAGTTTAAAAATCTATAATACTCATTTCTGCTAAATACCATTTCAGGGAAAGGTTTTAAAGATGTTGAACATCCTTCCTGGAACCACAGATGTCAATAAATGTTTTTTAATGATGTGATTACTTGGCCCTGTTTACACGTGCAGTTTGTCCAAACGTATCAGAAGTGGCCGAGGGAGATTGATGTAAAGATGGTTTTATATTTGCACATTCAGACTTTTTGTTTAATATAATTTCATAAAAGTATTGTTTGCTAATTCTAAATAGGCAGCCAATGACAATCAAAGTGTAACATTGTTCAAAGTCAATTAATATAGGCTAATTTTGTTTTGAAGTCATACTTGCAAGCAATGTCATACCGAATATTCAGTAGCGTGGTAAACAATGTAGGGACCGTGTCACTGTTCAAAGATGAATGAATGAATGAGTGTGCGAATATAAAACCATTCCTCAATACAAGAGAAACATTCCTATGTGGTTTATTCAACCATCGTCCGTTTTAAATCACTGTTTTGGTATCTCTAAAGGGATCTATAAGCGAGAGTATTGCGTCTGTGTGGGCTTTTCTGGCCTATTAAGTTAATATCGCAAAATAAGAATACAAAGTAGATCATAGAAAACAATAAAGACCACAACCATTAAATACCATTTCGGCACAAACTTACCACATTTGTGGAGGCTGTAAAGAAAGACTACAGGGACTTGGCTGCAAATCAACAGGAATAAAAACAGCATCTTTCTTCAAGAACGCGGTCGGCAATCATGACTTCCGCCCGTTCACAGCTATTTATACTCTCCGGTAAAATAATAATAATAATAATAAATAATTAATAGCATTAAAATAAAATAAAAACTCCATTACAAACGCGAACAACACTTTTGTGCTCGTATAAAACGAACATTTCCCGGAATGTTTGAATATTTACTGGAGGGAATATAAGTGTCAGAAGTAGGCTAATGCAAGTAAAAATATTTTACGTAATATACAATTAACATAGTGAATACATCTATATAATTATATCTCATTCATAACTGTGTGTGGTGAACCATGTCTTTCATGAATGTGAAGAAACGTTGGAGGAGTTCAGAATGACATCACTGTCAGTGTTGGGTGTAATTAGTAACAAAGTAGCTGCTATAACTAAATTACCTTTTCACGGAAAAGTAAAGTATTAGGGATTATAGTTGTTTGGTAATTTACTTAAATTGCCTTAAATACTGTGAACAAATTCAGAGAAGTAAAGTAACTTTGTTTGTTATACAAATAGGTTATAGCTGGCAGAACAAGGCTTTAGATTTCCCAGAGATGGGTTGCGGCTGGAAGGGCATCCGCTGCATAAAAACATGCTGGATAAGTTGGCGGTTCATTCCGCTGTGGTGACCGCGGATTAATATAGGGACTAAGCCGACAAGAAAATGAATGAATGAATGTTCCTGTGACCAATAAATTATGTTGGCCATAGTGAATGAGTGTGTATGGATGTTTCCCAGTACTGGATTGCAGCTGGAAAGGCATCCACTGTGTAAAACATATGCTGGAAAAGTTGGCGGTTCATTTCATCATGGTAACCCCTGATGAATAAAAGGACTAAGCCGAAGGAAAATGAATGATGAATGAATGTACATTTTAGAATGGATAACTAGAATGCACTTATCTCAAAGCTTCCCTTCAGTTTAACCTTATTATCATTATATCAAATTTATGGCACACATTGTCTTCTCATTCCATCTAAAACAGTGAGGACTCAGTCAAACATATTCAACTAAATGGATGAAAATATTATTTCAATAGTGAAAAAGACCTTGCTTCAAAAGCAACACCTAATGAGATGGTAATATCCTGTGTCACAACCATGAAATGTCAACACCGTCTTCCTCTTTCTGGGGAAATTATTTTATATTAGATTAATTTTCCCTGAAGCAGGTTCTATTAGCATCTTACATCAACAGAGAAACAAAATGGCTGCTAGAAAATTCAATTCAATTTAATTCAACTTTATTTGTGTAGCGCTTTTACAATGTAGATTGTGTCAAAGCAGCTTCACATAAATGGTCATAGTAAATTGGAACAGAGTAGTTCAGTTTTTTAGTGTTTAAGTTCAGTTCAGTTTAGCTCAGTTCAGTGTGGTTTAAAATCATTACTGAGAGTCCAAACGCTGAAGAGCAAATTCATCGATGGGTAGCTCTACCGATCCATAACCACGTAGAAGCGACAGCAGAGAGGGAAAAAAACACCGATAGGCGAGTGAAGAAAAGAAAACCTTAAGAGAAACCAGACTCCGTTGGGCTCGACCATTTTAATTTCTGCCCTGGCCAAACGTTTTGTGCAGCGCTGCAGTCTTAGCGGTGGAGGCTGGAAGCTGGCCTCAGCAAAGACTCGTCTGTCCCTGGAATCAGTCTTATGTTCTCCACTCCTCCATGACCAGCGAAGCAGCTGCTCAGGATACGGCCTGGTCCAGGATATGGAAACCTTGGGATCATCTCGTCGCTGGTCTTGGATCCAATCAGTGACTCCACATAGTCTGAGGGCCTCGGGATGAGTATCCCCTTGTTGATATAATATATAATATGATAATAATATGTTTGGTGAAAAAGATCCCTAATGTCATCACCATCATACTATCTTAAATCTGAATCTAACACTTTTTGTATTAATGCAATCATTGAAAGGTTCTGTATATTTCATAGTTTAAATGACTAGAAATTCATGTTCTTTGTCGCCTCTGTCAGATTAATTTAGCTATTTAATATTTGTTGATGAATTGTTGGTCATGTGAAAAGGTAATCTGTAGTCTGCTTGTGTTTTAAGTGTTAGAAAAATATTGTTAAAAGAATCTTAGTGTTAAAAAAATCTCATTTGCTGTTTAGTGTCTTATGGTGTAGCCAATAAGTAATAAAGTGAAAAGTTGGGAGGTTGAAAAAAAAGTTTTTCCCTTCTAAATTTGCATCCTGTCCTCAAGAATCTTTCATAAGAGGGAAAAGTATCAAATTTCTACTTTCTAATCAAATGTATGACTGTTGTTACTGTTTTCAGTAATGTGCTAACTATATACCACTCATAACATCTCAAAAATTGTGGGTTTCATGACCATTTACCAAGGAAAAACCTGACAGTTCTGACAGTACAATATATTAACAGTCCAATAAAAATGTAAGGTGGTCCAAGAACAATCTACGAATCCCCTGCTAAACGTTCCTCAAGAGGAACTTTTGGGGTTTAAAGGTCATAAACTATGAGCACTTTAAAATATGAAGCATGAATAAAAAACCTCACAGTCCTGCAAGTTCAAACACATTCGGTTGGAAACGATAAATGCTGCCGAACTGACCACATAATTGCTGTCGTGTTCCCATAGAGGTTTGCAGCAGAGGGAAAGAGACATGCAGAAGCCATTAGCTCACTGACAGACATCATCGCTGAGATCCCTCCACAGTCCTTGAGAACACACACGCATATATACAACAAAACAAGCAGTGTCCATCAGCCAGCTAATGTACTACACCCTTTTCTATGACGCCTTTTCTGACATCAGATGAACCACGACATTATATTTTCCATTGGGATAAAATAACCTCCTTTTAGAGAACACAGGCATCATTTGAAGTCATTCCAACTTAAATTTCACCACCACCCAACCCTTTTCAGATCTTCTATGTATTCCAGTCTGATTGGTGGCTCAGTCAGTATTGTATATGTCTTTGAGAAGAAAATGCATCAAGAATGGATTACAATTATGTTTGGACTCTGAACATGACGACAAAATTATTTCCAACAACACTTGGACGAAACATTTTCCCTAAGGTCTAATTTTATAGGGCACTGTGCATAAACCGACAAAATTCAGCATCAGATGGGACAATACTGACATCTACTGGCAGATTATGTTCTGCAAGGTTATACGAGTCTGGTAATTCTATACAAATTAAAACATAATCAGTCGGTAAATATTGTTTAATGGTACTTTATTGCTTTAAATAACCTAAAATGCCAAAAATGGATGAAAATATATCAGGCCATTAGTCAGGGGGGATTCAGGTGGTTTGAAAGAACTAACCCCCACTGAAAAAGGTCCAGAATTTGCCATTGGTGCAGAATTTTTGCCTCTATTTTCTCATTTATCTTATTTTGACTGATATGCCATCATAAATTGTGTAAATAACCCATCAAATGTTTTAAGACCATGCAGAATATGACGTAAGTGAAGTCATGTTTTAATTGTTTTTTTAATTTAAATGGCCAAATTCTGACTGAGGAAAGTTGAATGTGCTGTCCAGCTTGTTATTTGTCTAATAAATGACAAGAGGCTACTTTTTTGTTATCCATATATCTTTATTATTAACCTTTAGGAAATATATTCTTACATCAAAAATTGTATTTTGATGACCATCCGTCAAGCTAATCCAGCTAAATATAGTGCTTAAAATGTCACTTAATAGAGTATTCAAACTTCATAACACTGTAAAAAAAATGCAGGGTTCCACACAATTCATTTATGTTGTCCCAACCCAAATAGATTAAGTTAACACTTTTAACAAATTTATGTGGATTGAACATAAAAAAATAAGTTGTCCCAATGATATCCCAAGCATTGTTGTTTCAGCTCATTTGAATTAAGTGGTTTGAACAAGTAAAACATTTTTTTTAAGTGAATTAAATAGAAAATGAGGTGAATGACTGCAAAAAAGACTTTTTGAAAAAAATGAACCACCCCTTTCTGCAGGCTGGCTACAGGCCTGTATATACTCATCGTTTACCAGAAAATGTATATTTATGCAAAAATCAATATTCTCCTTATGATATGCCCTTATTAATATATTTAAAAGAATGTGATCTCACTAAAATGTATTACATTTTACATTTGTTAAAGATAAATGTTTAACCTACTAAATTGGTTAAATCTAGAAAGATATTGGCAAATATAAACAGTATATTTAAATCACAATTTATATTTTTGGGCGGCACTGTTGTACATAAATCTTTTAAGTAGTCAATACTTAATTCTATTATTTAAATCTAAATAGGTCTGAATTTTATTTCAGTATATGAGATATTGTTTGAGTGAATGACATTTCAGTTGGTGTCTTCGGGAAAACTAGCATATTTTTTCTCTTCAAAACATATATAAATAAAAACATTTAATAAAAACACAAAAAATTAAAGCTACATCACCTTTGTAATCATGTTAAACTTATAAACCCCTTTTCATTTTTGACCCCTATACACTAGCTGACAAAAGTCTTGTCGTCAATGCCAGTTGTAAGAGCAACAAATAATAACTTGACTTCTAGTTGATCATTTGAAAAAGTGGCAGAATGTAGATTTTCCTGATGAATCATCTGTTCAACTGCATCCCATTCATCACAAATACTGCAGAAGACCTATTGGAACCTGTATAAACCCAAGATTCTCACAGAAATCAGTCAAGCTTGGTGAAGGAAAAATCATGATTTGAGGTTAAGTTCAGTATGGGGGCGTGCAAAAGATCTGCAGAGTGGATGGCAACATCAACAGCCTGACGGAACAAGACATTTGTGCTGCCCATAACATTACAAACCACAGGAGAGGACAAATTCTTCAGCAGGATAGCACTCTTTATACTTCAGACTCCACATCAAATTTCCTGAAAGCGAAGAAGGTCAAGGTGCTCCAGGATTGGCCAACCCAGTCACCAGACATGAACATTATTAAGCATGTCTGGGGTAAGATGAAGAAGGAGGCATTGAAGATAAATCCAAAGAATCTGATGAACTCTGGGAGTCCTGCAAGAACGCTTGCTTTGCCATTTCAGATGACTTTATTAATAAGTTATTTGAGTCATTGCAGAGATGTATGGATGCAGTCCTGCAAGCTCATAGAAGTCATACACAATATTAATTATTTTTCCACTGCATCATGCGTTTAAATTCTATACTGTACATCCTTTCTGTTAAGTAACAAGACTTTGTCAAAGCAAAATCAGACCTTACTGTCCTAATTAGATAATTAATAGTCAAGGCATGATCATGTTTTATTTTGGTAAAAATAAGTGTAATCTAGAGGCCTTTGCCTTTCATATAAGCCACTTAAGATACCATCTGATCAACTAGAAGTCAAGTTATTGTATTGTTCCTAAAACTTGGATAGGCGACAAGACTTTTGTCAGGTAGCATACATTATAAATCTTTCCATCTTAATTTTTCATAAATTTTCTATAGATTATAAAATGGTCATGATAATAATAATAATAATAATAATAATAATAATAATAATAATAATAATAATAATAATAATAATAATAATAATAATAATCACATTGTAAACTATCATGTGATTTCAGACATGAGGAAGTTTTATCAGACATACAAAACATGTTCAGAGCTGCAACCAAATACTCTCTGCAAACAAATAACTCGGTGACACAGGAAAGTTTATGTAAATGACTTTTATAAACATATTTACAACAGGCCAGGTAGGATGACAAAGACAACAAATTAAAAGAGCGAGAGAATGTGTGTGTGATAACAAGTAATAATTCCTAGTTTAGTGCAGCTCTAACCCACAGTCTGGCTAATTGTTGTTGGGTAAAATATTTCACAGTATACAGATCATAAACAATATGAATGCCTCCCAAGCGTATTTTAGCGAATGTTTCTTTTGGTATGTTGTATACGAGAACATCTTCACAGTTAACAGTTGTTTCAGAGCATATACCTCTGGTAAAATTAACAATCAGCCATTAAATCTCTGGCTAACCCACTAAAGCTACTCCCCAAAGCTCAAATCACTGCAGTAGTTTGTTTATTTGTGCCGTTTTCATGCTATATGTGTCCATTCGCTATATGTACATTTTAATTCTTGTTTTTTTTTTTTTTACATTAAATAAATTTCAGTCAGTTTGGCTGGTCATGTGGACTAAATGTACATTTTTTAAGGTTACTTCAAGACTAAATTTTTTTTCAAATGACAACATGTTTGTTTTTAATTCCTAAACTTTCCTACTGAGGTAAATAAAGTAATTGTTTTTATTTTTAAAGTACAGATGTTAAGGTTTGGGTTGAAGTGACATGAGTATTGATGAACTTTTCAATTTAAAACTAAAAGAGGATACTTCACCCAAAAATGAAAATTCTGTCAATATTTACTCAGTTTTATTTTTTTTTTAATTTCTGTTATTTTTTACTTTGCTTGTTCCAATCGTATCTGAGCTTCTTCTCCCTTTGAACAGAAATTAAGACATGTTGAAGAAAGCTGTAAACCTCTATCCATTGACTTCCATAGTATATGTTTTTCCTATTCAGATGTCAATGGTTACAGGTTTTCAGCTTTCTTAAAATATCTTCTATAGTGTTCAACAGAAGAAAGTTACTCATAAAGGTTTATAACCACTTGAGGATGAGTAAATAGCGAATAAATTTCATTTTGAGGTGAACTACACCTTTAAACCTACGGATATCATATGTATAAGGAAGACAAAAAGGCCAAACAGGCATTTAATGCCTTCAAAATCCATCATGTATTTGTTATTAAAGCTTCATTTGTGGGTTTGCATGATGAATCAGACACAATGTGATCACATATTGATCAGATACGGCACTATTGGCGCTGTCCTGAGGTCACATTGCAAAAGCACACAGCTTCAAGATCATCTTTACCGCTTGTTTCTATTCAAGCCAATCAAACCAAGATCACCAGTGTTCTCGGATAAAGCAACGATCTAAACCCTTTGGTTCTACAGCCTGACAATAACCAGCAAAGGTAAAACCACCCAGTGGTTTCCTCCATCAGTTCAAGAAGGCTATTGAATCAACATTTCCCCCAAACCGTCTGATTGGAGGAGATGGGTGTGTGTTACCGTGCCGTGACCATCCACAGGCCCAGAGCCACATTTGCTGCTAGAAGAGCACTGCCTCCCAGTAGAAAAAAGAAGCCGATCAGCTCTCGGTTGTTCCTCTCCTGGATAACGGAGCTCAGCGTGGCTTCGAGGAAGGCTGTGAGCATCCATTGACCGTCCAGAGCGAAACATGGAACTGCATTTACCACTGCAAGAGCCCCGGACAGTGAGACCAGGTATCTCAGAAACACAAGAAGTTAAGGATAGTAGAGTAATACGTGTTTGGCAAAACATATGGTCGAAATTTATGACTAAAGAAAATAAATAAGTATTGGACATGACATGTTTTTTCCTGGGAATAATATTTCTAAAGGAGCTGTTGATATGGTATTGGACCAGATTTTGGTAAAAAACCCAAAAATACAAACATAAAAATAAAATAAAACAAAACAAAACTGAACATTTTCTGAAAGTACTGAACTACTAAAATGTAATACTTTATAAAAAAGGTTTTTTTTGGTGATGCCAGCTTAAAGATGCCTCTCATATAGAGAATGAAGTCACACAAATTGCTCGGGTATGATTTTTCCACAGATTTTAACAGTGTAAAAAAATCTTGATGGTTCTGTGTGTTTTGTCAGTCAAATCTTTATTTTGTATTTTACATTGGATTCAAGTCTCCCAGATCAGTACAATTAAGCCGTTCAGGCCATAAAACACATATTGGTGGCTGGGGTTTTGAGTCAGTATTTCATAGACCCAAAATGAGTGGCTATGTTAGGTGACAGCGCCGAGCCAATCTAGCCACTGATGTGGCGTAACAGATAAATCTCTGAAAAAATGTCACAACCTTGGACATATTTGATGAATGAAATCCAGTGCTTACAATAGTTCTTAGAAATGAATGGAGTTGTAACATCTTGTTTTATTGATTATGCCTATTTTTCCAAGACGTAAAATAAGTCTTTTTAAACAACCAAAGAAATACGATGGCAAAGATGGCAGCTTAAATATGCCTGCCTTTTTTCACAGACTTCAACAGAGTGTAAAAATCTTGATGGTTCTGAGGGTTTTGTCTGGCCAAACTGATCTTTATTTTGTATTTTCTATTAGATTAAGATCAGGTGATTGGCTGTGCCATTCTACAGCTTGTTTTTTTTTCTCTGAAAGCATTTGAGTTTCCATGGCTGTGTTTTGGATCATTGACTTGCTGAAATATCCACTGTGGTGTCATCTTCATCATAATGCTAACATACATGTTGAACTGAAGCTGCTAATGTTAATTTACAATGATGAAGGGCAGAGGCTTGCTGAGGAACTACTGAGAGAATTCAGCTGCTGTCTGGGGTCTCTTTTACATCTGCCTTTCTTCATGTGTTCAATAACTTCCCTACATCATTACATTAGAAAAGTTATTGCAAATGAAACAAATACAAATTACATTTCAACTAAATTTTTATATTTTTATGTTTCTGTTGATTTATTTATTTTTTTGATTATTCAGATTAAATGACCTTCAACATGTTGTTATGGAACCAATTTAAGCGTGGGTGTTTAGTTCGGCTCATTGAAGTCAGATATTGACTTTAATCCTCTCCTTTTCTAAACAACTTTTATAAAACAGCCCCCAGGCCTGTAGCTAGGGGCGTTTCAGGTGGTTCAAAAAACCCACCCCTCACTGACAAGGGTCCAGAATTTTATCCCATACATGAGCTCATTTGACCTATTTTGATAATGAAATTAACCCATCGAAAAAGGACTTAAGACCAAGCGGAATCCTCTGTTGGCTGTCGCTTCAGTGTGACTTCAGCTATTCCATTTTGGCCAATGCAAACATGAGTTATTTTTATGAGCTCAACATCCAGCTGTGCAAGAAAACACACAATCTGATGTAAGTGTAGTCGTCTGTTAAGATATTGTTTTTAAATAGAGAAAACATTTTACAAGTAACCTTTATTGTAAATCTTGGACCTTATTCTTGAAACAAAAAATTACCAATAAAAAGGTGTGAAGCACCAAAAACGGTACATGTTAAAATTCTGTTAAATACATTATTGACTGTTGTTGTTATCCATGAATTTTCAAATGTTTTTTTTTTAATATAAAAATTGTAAAGCTCTATATTACTATTATTATTATTATTGTATTTATATTATTATTTAAATAGACAAGTTCTGACAGAGGAAAGTCGAATGTGCTGGCCAGTTTGTTATTTGCCTAATAAATGACAATAGGCTACAGTTTCTAATTTATAACTTTAACAGACAACTATTTTTTTTCTAATGATATATGATGTCATGTATTTGTATTTTAAAAATAAGTATTTTTTCACATTTATTTATTCTAAATCTTTAGGAAATATATTTGGTACTTCAAAAAGTGTGGTTATACTGACCATCCAACAAGCCAATTCAGCTAAAAATAGAGCTTAATTTTTTCTATTTAAAGTTTTTATATTTCTTTCAAATAAATGCAATGTAAACAATAATAACTGAAAATAATAACAATAATTGATATTTCAAAAATGAAGCTTTTCAAAAATGTAATAATATTTTATGAATATTTCTAAACCTGACTGAAAATAAATCAGACACACGGAATCAGCGAATCATTACTGATTTAACAGCTGAATCTCTCACTGAAGCGCAACTCATTTATTACTTATGTTTCATACCAAAGGGAACCAAGATCTACTACTATGATAAATACTGTAATGCGATTTAAATATTGATGGTCTTATTCCAACTGGTGACCAAAAATCTAAAAATATAAATTGTTCATGTTTTTCGCCTATTACCATGATCACATCACTAAAACCCATAACATTACCCTGCTTTAATAGTGAATCAACAAAATATGGAGCCTGTAATATTGCGGTAAATATTGATTGAAAGTTGATAATTATGTAAATGCTGACTGCATTTGAAGGATACTTGCAGAAGGTTTCCAGCATGACAGGCAAGTCTGGATGAAGAAAGCCCAGCCGAGGAACAAAATTGGTTAGACTCACTAAAATTAAAAAAAAAAAAAAAAAAATTATATATATACATATACACATTATATATATATATATATATATATATATATATATATATATATATATATATATATATATATATATATATATATATATATACACATACATACATACATACATACATACATACATACATACATTTTATATGCAGGATCATATGAATGCAACAAAAAAAAAAAAAAAAAAACAGAAGGTCATTTTTCTTACCTGAATACTGTAGGTGTGAAGAGTATCCGACAAAGAGCATGTCTGTTTGTGGAGGATGTTTGACCCGGATCAATCGGGTCTGGTTCTCCAGAGAAGGGATTAAACACAAGCTTGGGGTGAAGTCTGTTTGACAGTCTGTGTTGGTGTGACATGTACGACTCGCTTCAATGGTCTTTCTCACCGGCAGGCAGGCAAACTACAAAAAATAAAATAAAATAAAAAACTCTTTTCCATTGCTATTGTTAGATGAACTGGTGAATGTCAATAATGTGAAAATAGCATCTCTGTTTTCATTTCAAATATTACTGGTTATCTTTTTTAGATATGCAAAGGCTCCAACAGCAAGCTTTACATATTCAGTTTTAACAGACAGTGTTGAGGAATAACACAGTATTATCTGCCATTTCAAGTTTATATACCAGTAATAATAACTGAAGCAAACAGAATTGACTAATCTAAGCTTTATGAAAGTTCTACTTTAAATAAAAAAGTTTGTGTGCAAGTCAGAAAGAGTTTGTCTTACTAATTTGCTCTCCACGTTGTTACTGTAAGAGAAGCAGAGGTCTGTCAAGCTGTTGTTCCCACAGCACTCCATAGTGCCATCCAGACGCTTGAATGCTGAGTGAAAGGAAAATATAAATCAGCTAACACAGGGTTTCAGCAGGTTTCAGCGAGTTAAATATTCCTTTTTAAGACATTTTAAGACCATTATGAATAAAATTTTATTTTATTTTCCATACAGGGCTAAATGCTAAGGACCAGTTGGAAAAGATTTGCCCTAGCACACTTTATTTTTTTATTTAAGAAATTTAATAATAATAATCATTTAATAATTAAACATTTTAATATTTTAGTTAATTATGACCAAAATAATTTTAAATATTGTGTCAAATCAAGCAAGCTCTAGTTGTATTAATACAATTTTTTCAACATGAACTGTCTTTAAAAAAAGATAAAACAAGTGTTGTTGTAAGGAAAATAATTAAACCATACGGTAAACAGAGTTAAAAATTACATTCATAAATAAAAATTTAAAGGTTTTATTAAGATGGATTGTTAGTGAATGGATGGGTGATAATGGCCAGATTGGGTAGCTTTACATGAACAAATGAAAATTAAGACCTGTTCAAAAAAGATTTAGAACCTACAACACAATATTTTATTAAATGCTAGACTTTTATGATTTTGAGATTTAAGACTTTTTAAGACTCCAAGGACACCCTGTTACATATATTTGGAATTAATTTGGAATGTCTATTTTTAGTCAGATTAAAATGTTAATGTCTGAAAGTATTGTCTTATGCTTTTATTTGATCAAATATTCAGTAAAAACTAATATTTTGAAACATTATTACAATTAAAAATGTCAGTACTTTTATTTATTTTAAATAGTTTTTTCTGTGGTAAAAGGAATCATTTGGTCAAGCATATTTTGGGGATTCTTTGATGAAGAGAAAGAACAACATTTATTTTAAAAAATTAAATCACTTTTTGAATTAATTTAATGCATCTTCATTAAATAAAAGCGGTAATTTTCAATAAAAATCTTGATACCAATGTTTTTTTGAAGAAAGAACTAAATTCCAAACAAAATCAGTCCAGAATGAACTTTGTCTGGAGTTTGTTTTAGAGCACAGAAGCTTTCTGAAAATAAAAGTTTGCTTCAGTTGGTAAACATATTGGGACTAATTTTCTGTGGTCATGATGTTATACTGCTTCAACTTTTTTTGTTCACCAATTTTTTTCTGATTTATATTTCTGGTCTGTTGAGGTCAGATGTCGCCAGTTAAAAAGAGAACACCAAAGTGCAGCTTTATCATAGAATAAAAATATATTCAAACTGAAAACAACACATGCACTTCTTTTTCATGTTTAATGCTATAAAGCTGCTTGTTTTAAAGCAGAGATGGAGTAGGACCCGTAGCCAAAGTATGCCCATTGTACCCTTTGATTTAGCCCAGCTTTCCATCTGAGAAAAGAGTGAGAATGATGGAGAGTGTTTGGAGCATTTTATTGCCACGAAAAAACTAAGTGAAATTAAATGTTTAAATTAAATGGTGTAAATGAATCTGATGTTTAAGATGTAAATACTGTCACTCGATAGAGGACTATGCAGAAGACATGCAAATCAAGGCAGGAACTAGTGTAAAATATAATGTGTAAGTTAATATAAAGCAATGTTTTCTAGTTATTTTAAAATTTAAGTAAATAAATTAGGAATTTACTTACTGCAAATATATTTACCGTCAGCCCACTAGCATCAATAAAAAATATTCAGCCAGACAGTTACCTCAGGAACATGGTTGGTGTTTGGTTATTTACTAGCAGTTTACCATTGCAACCATAACTTCAAACTTCATTTTACTCGTAAGAAAAAAACTGAAAAAAGAGCTTCTGGACTTTATACGAGATAAGTACCTCTTCCTTGCGTGTAGCTGAGATGGAGTTTGGCAGTGTGGACGCAGTAGCCTGTCTGAGGATTATGGGATAGATGCTGAACGCAGCTGTGCCAGTCCTGTACACCCCGAACTGTACAGTCTTCCAGCTGTGTGATCAGATCACCTAAAAATAGCCCACGAGGTCCACTCGAGGGAGAACCCTGCAAAAAAAAAAACAACAACTAAGGATCCAGTCAGAGCATTAAATTGGAGGAAGATAAAGATAAACTGACCTCCACCACCTCAGTGACCAGCGCTCCTGCTCCGGTGTAATAGAAGGGAAACAGAAAGATGGGCAGCAAGAACAGGAAGCTGAGAGCCACAACACACAGCATGAAGTTGTGCCAGACTCCTGGAGAAAAACAACACAGAAAACTGACTTTTTATAAAATGTGACTGAGAGATAAATGTCTGGGGTTTCAAATGAAGTGTGTTTTATGAATTTCAAATGCAAGGTTGTGTTTGTATAATGTGTGGTTTAAGAAGTCTTACCAGCGCAGAATATTCTGAGCTGCTGGACTGGAGAGATGAGGTTCAGATGTGTGGTGAAGAGATCCACAAACGCTCCGGGATAAATCACAAACATGAACATGCCAAAACCATTCAGCCTCACCTGCTCCCTGAGGAACACATGCAGAAATTAATATTTGCATGTTAAAGTAAAACAAGCTGCTTTACAACTATTCATTCCTGCAATGACAATGCTTGACTTTCAGCACCCATTATTACTTCAGTTTTAGTTCATCTTCTGTTCAAGAAACATTTCTTTATTTCCTTCCTTGGGCTAAGTCCCTTATTTATCAGGGGTCGCCACAGCTGAATGAACCGCCAACTATTCCTGTTTTATGCAGCAGATGGCCTTCCCGCCACAAAGCAGTATTAGGAAACACCCATACACTCTTGCATTCACACACTCACTCATACACTACGGCCAATTTAGTCAATCTAATTCATGTATAGCGCATGTCTTTGGACTGTGGGGTAAATTAGACCATCAGGAAGAAACCCACACGAACACAGGGAGAGAAACATTTCTTTGTTTTCGTGAGTTGTGGTGCTTAATATTTTTCTTGCACTGTCACACAACTTCTTAAAGAACTCATTCAATCTTACCTGCTCCCAAAGACAAACATGCAGAAATAAACATTTACACTACATGTAAGGCTTTCCAATAGAACAGCCCACTTTCGCAGCAATTTACGTAGATTTCACGCAGACTTCAGAGAATTTTACTATTCAAATTAGGTAAGATTCGAGTCTGTGACCCAGAACTTCTGATAATACTTTAAAATGACTCACTTTGTTTTCTCTTACAAATGTGGATGCAAACTTTAAAGTAATGTAAATATAAATATGGGACACAACAAACAAACAATAGTTGACATTAGAACTCTTCAGAAAACAGACAAAATATTTGCATTAATGCAAAAGTTTTCTTCTGTGCAGATTTAAATACTTGATTTGACAATCACTCATCCTATTTTTACTCCATTAAGGGCACATTTTCATCTTAAAGCTACAGTGCGTCATTTCTGCACCATGCTTCGTTTTCCAATGTTAAAAACAAATGATCCTATCTCAGTTTAAAATGGGACAAGTGTTGACATATTTAGAGCTGCTGCTGCTGCTACAGAAATACCACCGATCAGAAAGATGATCAGTTACCTCAGTGCTGCCACCCCATGGCCAAACTCATGTATGACTCCACTGACCAAGATAGCGATGAAAAAATAGGCCAGTTGACTGACAGGAAGATTTACACCAGGCACCTGATAATACAGCAAAAGACATGACTGTAATATTCAGGGTTTTACACTATCATCATTCCTGGCAGAAATACAACAGCATCCTCTTCTGATTTCTGTCAACTGCTTCTGTACTACTCACCACCACTTGCAAAACCTGTTCGTGGGACCCGTCCGGTGTGTCTGCCATCATCTGATGCAGAGTCTGCAGTAATGTTTTGCTCAGGAGAACAACTGAGCCAAACATCGCCAAAACCCCGAACACCATACCAGCACTGAACCTGAAAAATCATATAAAAACACACTGTTATATACAGTTGAAGTCATTATTAGGGTGGCTAATAAAAAAAAAATCTATTATTTCCCAAATGATCTTTAAAAGAGCAAGGAATTTTTCACAGTATTTCCTATAATATTTTTTTTCTTCTGGATAAAGTCTTACTTGCTTCATTTAGGCTAGTATAAAAGCAGTTTTTAATTTTTTCAAAAACATTTTAAGGTCAATATTATTAATTTTTTTGATAGTCTACAGCACAAACCATCATTAATATTAGTATCTTGAAAAATTTCTAGTCAAATTTTATGTACTGACATCATGGCGGATAAACGCAATCAGTTATTATAAATTACTTATTAAAACTATTATGTTTAGAAATGTGCTGAAAAATCTTCTTTCCAATAAACAAAAATTGGGGGAAAAACAGGTGGTTGTGGGGGGGGGGGGGGGGGGGGGTTCGGCTAATAATTTATGAGGGACTTTTACTGTATTTATGTATTTATTCTTTGTAATATACTTTTTGCATAGGGATCAAAGACATGTTGGAGTTAAATTTACAATGATTCCTATTCATAAAGAATATATTAAATAAAAGTATAGTGTCTACTTTAATGTTTCAAATAATTTATGTGTTGGGAAAAAAGTCAATATACGGGTGAAATAATGTTCCATTATTATTCAGGATAAAATATATATTAATGTTACAATGAAAAAACATACTTTAACCTGTTCTTATTTTAATAAATAATAAACAAAAAAGCATTAAAAGATCATAGATCTGGTGCTTTTTAAGTTGGTGGTAAAGTACAAATATCAAATATTTAAAATCAGAGTTAATGGCAATTTATGGGCTGCATATATATATATATATATATATATATATATATATATATATATATATATATATATATATATATATATATATATATATATATATATATATATATATATATATATATATACTATTCATTTATAAAATAATCACTATGTTATTTGACATTTGATTTTTCAATTTCTCAACCTGAATACTGTTAGACGCCATGGAAAACCGCTAAGCACTTTTCTTTCATTTTTTTTTTTGCTCTGTCGTATTTATATATGATTGTAGTTTTTTACATTTTATGTAGCTGCACTGCATAGAAACAGACTTGATCACACCGGTACATCTAATGTGAATATTTTTTTCCAAATAGAGCTATTCAAATCATATTCCGATCACAACATATATCACAGCAAAACAAAATATCGCAATGTCAGATTTTCCCAATATCGCACAGCCCTAATATATATTTGGAATATACTTTTTTTGCAACAGTGAATGACTTTTAGAGGCTTTCCTCTGCAAATAAAGTTAAAGTTGTTGTTTTTTTTATGGTTGAAACTTCTTTTTGTCTTTGACCCAAAATATACACAGACTTTTGCATACACAAACCTTTATAGATTTTAATAACATCTTTTAACATTTACAACATTTAAAAACCTTCAGTATATTTTCAGGTTTTATTTTTTAAAATCTACTATGATTATTGACACAGTGAAGGAGAATAATGTGTCTGTGAATAATGTGTTGGTAAGTGTTTGGAGGATGGTTACCCATAATGCCCTGCTGTAACCAATGCACTCATCATAAGCAGCTTAGGATTTTTTTAATGAGTAGAGCTTTATGTCCTGAACATTTTTTAGAAATATTATCACAGTGGATTTAATATGGCAACAGCCACTCGGATGGAAAGCAAAGCAGAGAAAGCATGAAAGGTTTACACCTGTTATATGTACTGCTGCAATTTATAGCAATAAGCATTTAAGTACTCCAAAAAAGCATCACTGTCATCTAAATATTCAGTATAAGTGATATGAGGACAGTTATTAATAATCATACCAGATGTAGAGAAAGTGAGGGTTGAGATGAGCACATCTGGCAAACAGACGGTTGAAGATGCCCGTGTGCCACTTGATATGGAAGGGAGATAGTGTGAATCCATTCGAGGATAACCATGATTCATAGCGGTTCTTTACCGAACTGGATGACTGAAGGTGAAACAGACAGAAGGAGATGTTATTATTTGATAGAAGATAGAGTAGGTTATGACAGAATTATTAAACAGTGCTTTAGTTTAATAATATCTCATTTGAAACTTGTAGAAAAAACATGTATATAATATTTTTATGAAACAAAACACACCACAGCTGATGGAAATGCTGTTTACAAGATGCCAAGATCCGGCCGAAGCCATTTTTACTTAAAACTTCTACATTAAATACATTAGTATTATTATATGGTATTAATGCAAGTAAATAGAGTAAAAAACTAATAGTAGTGAACATATTTCCTTTGTTGACTGATTACATTAAAATGTTTTTTTTTTTCTAAAATGTTGTGTTTAGATGTGCAAATGATAAATTATTTCATTTTATATGCACTATATTTAGCCTGAAGAGCAAATCTGTGCGTGATAGTTTTTATCCTGTCATTGACTTTTGAATAAGACCATATTTTAAATACTATTGATAGCTTGTATGTAATAATAAATCTATACATAGTTAAACTAGCACAAAATGTTAACAATATAACTATTACAACAAACTGTGCAATAGTTATTTAAGTATTTATTTATTTCCTTCTGTTATTTGTTATTGGGTTATTTATTCATTCATTTTCTTTTCGGCTTAGTCCCTTTATTAATCTGTCACCACAGTGGAATGAACCACCAATTTATCCAGCAAATGTTTTAAGCAGCGGATGCCCTTCCAGCTGCAACTCATCTCTGGGAAACATCCATACACACTTCTTTACACTAATACACTACAGACAATTTAGCTTACCCAATTCACCTGTACTGCATGTCTTTGGACTGTGGGGGAAAACCACCTAACGCTGGGAGAACTTGAATGAATGAAGAAAGTTAACATGTGTAATGGATGTGACCAAAAAAAGTCTGCTAGTTTACAGTAATGTAATGTTTAGTCATATAGCGCATTTATTGTTTATATGGCCATACACCCAAAGTGCTTCACAATCATAAGTGGGGTCTCTTCACACCACCACCAGTGTGCAGCATCCACTTGGATGATGTGACGGCAGCCACAGGACAACGGCGCCAGTGCGCTCAACACACACCAGCTATTGGGGGAGTGGAGAGACAGTGATAGAGACAATTCGGTGGATAGGGATGATTGATTTGGTTTCCCAGAGATGTACACTATACAATGCTGTGAATTAAACTGCAAAACCCAAAAGGAACAATGCTAATCTAAAGAATAAGAGTCGGCTCATTATAAAACAAAAATGATTGATTTTACTTTATTTTACATTTTTGTATTTATAAGGAGAAAACTTTGTTATAGATGTGACAGATGTGAAATTCCCACTTGTATTACTTTGGTAAATTAAATTAAATTGTTTGAGGCATTTTTAAAGTATTTTACAGTCCTGTAAAACACAAGCCTACACACACACACACACACACACACACATAAAAAAGAAGAAAAAAAAACATAGAAAGGGTTTCGCTATGTTAGTTATTTTTTTTCATGGCAAGGTTGACATTTGCATGGAACTGCTCATATTTGTATTTTAAACGTGAATGATATGTTCATACATACCTGGTTTGATATAACATTTAACTTTGGATTTACAGTTGATTGTATATTCGCACATATATACATTCTCCTCAAAAATATAACTTTATAAAAGTATTCTTTGCTAACACTAAATATTAAAATCATACTAACAGCCAACGGCTTTTATAGTACAACATTGTACACAGTCAAATAAATATGACTCATTTTGTTTTGAAGTCAAACTTGCATGTGACTTTAGACCGAATATTCAAAGTACCATGGTGAATACAGGGAGCAGGCCACATGTTGTCACTGATTAAACGCGTGAATATAAAACCAACTTTACCTCAATTACAGATATAAATGAAATATACAACGATATGTAAATATGGTAACAATCTTGTACTATAGCATTATTTTAGTGCGGAAGTTTTCTTATATCAATAGACAAAAGAATTATATTCGCGATAGAAATAATCAATAAGGAGGGATTATTTTAAAGAGAAAATATCGTTTTGTTCTGTATGTATACTACTTTACACGTTAACTGGAGTCTGTGTGGTTTAATGTTGAGATCCGCCTACCCGCAGCAGCGTATCCGCCAGATACACGGTACACCAGCCGCCCATCACACACACCACCACCGCTATGGGGATCATGGCACACCGGGCTGCATGCGTCTAAAACACACACCAATTCCAGGGCAATTTCGATTGTCCAGCACGGCTCTGCACATCCACTGTGTACAAAACACCAGTGGAAGCCGTCGCTTCCGCGTGTGCGTGGGTGACGTTGTCAAAACGCAGTACTACTAATCGAGGCAGACTGTTTACTTTGGCCGAAAACAAAGTGGCTGGTAGCAGAGCAATCGAACGCGGAGACTCGTTTTCACGAATCGGTTCTTTTGAACAACTTGCCAATTAAACGATTTAGTGATTATTTCCTCCATCGCGTTTTATTTAATTTCACCTAAAAATACTTGATTAGTTTATTCCATCTAGGCCGGTGATCTCAAACTCAATTCCTAGGGCCACAGCTCTGCATAATTTTGCTTCAACAACCTCCAACTCACACCTGCTTAATACTCTAGTAGTCTTGAACACCTTGATTAGTTGGATCAGCTGTGTTTGACTTGAGTTGGAGCAAACTGTGCAGAAATGCGGCCCTCCAGGAATTGGCCCATGATCTAGGCCAGTGGTTCCCAAAGTGGTGGTCGATCGGGACCCCTTGGGGGGTCGCGGAACAATGACAGGGGGTCGTTTGGTGATTTCAAAAAGTCAAATTTTATCAAACAATTAGAATTATCTACTGCAATAGATTGATTTTAAAGCACCAGGTTAAACCTTTATGGCACTCAAATACATAAAAAAAATAAATACAGACCACAACTGATCATGGAGGATAATGTCCAAGTGGCAGACTCCAAAATTAAGCCAAGAATACTTGTGCTGTAACCATTGTGCCCACCAGTCTTATTATGTGAAGTTAATAATAAATTAAACAAATAAATAAATGACTATAAAATATGTTAGACTGTTGCACTTTTTTATGCTTATGTTTTGGCCTATTATTGTGTGTGCAGGGTTTGTATATTTACAGCATACCCACCTCCGAGAACAATGGGGATCACAAGCCACTGGCATTGTTATTTTGGGGGTTGTGGGCGGAAATGTTTGGGAACCCTTGATCTAGGCCTATAAGTGTTGATAAACCTACAATACAATTTCCAGCACATTTAATTTTTTATAGTTGTAGTTTCTAAAGAAATGTAATTTCTTAAAACTTGGAAAGTGTAACATCCTAAATTTAGTAAAAATAAATAAATAAATAAATAAACAAATCTTTGAGTCCAAACAGAGACTACTTTCAGCTAAACAAATTAATTATAAAAAAAAAACATGGTTAGTTTGTTAGCTAACCACTGTGGCTTTGCTAAACTAACAATTATTTAACCATGTTATTTGCAGTATTTATAGCTAGAAATAATCAATGAGCCAAAAACACTAGGTTATTCATTCATTCATTCATTCATTTTTTTTCCAGCTTAATCCCTTTTTTAATCCGGGGTTGCCCCAGTGGAATGAACCGCCAACTTATCCAGCATATGTTTTACTCAGTGGATGTCCTTCCAGCTGGCAGCAACCCATCTCTGGGAAACATTCATACACACTACGGACAATTTAGCTTACCCAATTCACCAGTGCCGCATGTCTTTGGACTATCGGGGGTACCGGACCACCCGGAGGAAACCCACATGAATGTAGGGAGAACATGCAAACTCCACACAGAAACGTCATCTGACCGAACCAGCAACCTTCTTGCTAGCTGTGAGGCGACAGCACTACCTACTGCTCCACAGCGTCGCCATACGCTAGATCACATATATACTAATTTAAATAAGGGAATCATCAAGTGATGCATGAATTGCTGATTTGAGAGCAGCTCTAAATTATCTAAATTATTATTTAAACTAAATTTGCTTGTGAAGCAATACATAGTAAATTAGGATTTATGCATAGGTCAGATGCCAATTATTTCATGATGGATAGTAATCGAAGGATAGTAAGTTTACTGGCATGTTTGTATGTATGCAAACATCAGAGGTTGTATAGCCTTGGCCATAAAAATCTCTGCTTCAGAACGATCAAACCATCTCTGCTTACCACAGAATCATACAAATCTGGCACATGTGCATGATGTTGGCATGAACAAAGTGCATCAATTTCTTTTAAACACTTTTGACTCAGATCGTCGCCTTCCATACTTAAAATTGAAGCATGTAGATTGCTGAATAATCTAGATGTGTCAAAGGTCAGAATTTAGACACAGAGCCAGACACACACATTCCCTCAGGAATCATGCACCACTATTTTTAATGCATCTGAAAAACTGATATGTGCTTTTATTTGCATTTTCTCCAGCATGAGATGTCACCTCATTTCAACCATAGACCTATCTATGAAGTAGTTTCCACCAGAACAAATTTGTCCTTCACTTTAATAATTTTACCTCTGTGGCTTTTGTACACACAAGACCTACATTAAATGTGCAATAATATAGTCATATCAGGCATTTCTGTTGACTTATATGCAAATGATGGCAGTCAACCAAAAACAAAAAAATGTAAAAAGTGCAAAATTTCTTGTTAAATGGCCAGTGTTTTAAGTGTAATGGCTTTTATTGTAAAGCACAATGGAACAAATGACAAGTTCAAAGGTTAAATCCCAGATAAGTCCCCTCAAACATTTCCATCCAACTGCTCAGGCCTCAGGCTCCTTAAAGGTTTTATGAAATGATTTATTATCTGAAATGCCTGTCAAGATAGACAGCAATTACGGCACACATAAGAGAGCAGGCCGTGGGCTTCATAATTCACAGGACGGAAAGACTCACGCTTACTCGTTATAATAACCCACAACTCACCTTTTGTGACCTGTTAATGAAATTCAGCAACATTTGCATTGTTCAACCACCCATACGGCCACTTTCAAGTCACACTGTGAAGGATCTTTGCATGCAGTTGTTACATTCATAGATGTGCATAGACGCCACACAAGATGGCTCCAGACAACAATGACACTTAACAGTAAAAAAACATTTATTTTAAGATGCCACTATCAAGCTGCCTTTGGTTGCAAAACCCACCAAGATACATTTAAACTTCTGAATAGATACGAGAATGCTGTTCATATTTTATGTGTACAATCTAAAATATGCTGGGGTGTCATAATCTAACTTTAGGGGTCAAATATGGAGAAACCCATCATGGGGTATTTTTATTTAATTCATTACGGTGGCTTGAGAAAGCCAACTGTTAAACTACATACACCTTATTATTCTTCCGTCTTCTTAGACTATTGTAAAAACTCTACACCTCCAAATTTTAGCTACTGATATAAGTTGCAATATCTTTTCCAACTGATCTGACTTTCGGTTTTTCGAAAATTGTCCTGGAAAGTCCCATAAACATACTAACAATATACAAATCCATACTAAAAACACACTAAAAAACATAGTAGCAACATGCTAATTCATACTAAATTTATTTTAACAACATGCAAGTTTATACTAAAAACTTGCTAGCAACATGCTACTTCATACTGGATCCATGCTATACAAATGCTAATTTATGCTAAAACATGCTAATTCATACTAGAACTATGGTAATTTATGTTAGTAACTACCTAGCAACTACTTAGAACACATTAGCAACTACCCAGCAACACCTAGCAACCACCTAACAACCACTCAGAACACCCTAGAAACCACCTGACAACACCTTAGCAACCACCTAGAACACCTTAGCAGCTGCCAAGCAACACCTTACCAACTACTCACAACACCCTAACAACCACCTAGCAACAGCTCAGCAATGACCTAGAACACCTGCATCATAGCATCCACCTAGCAACATGTCAGCAACCACCTAGCAACCACTCAGAACACTCTAGCAACCACCTAGCATTACCTTAGCAACTACTTAGTATCGCCTTAGCTACTGCCTATAGCAACCAATAAGAATACACCAGCAACACCTTAGTGATGGCCTACTGTAGAACACCTTAGAAACTGCCTAACAACACTTTTAGCAACCACCTAGCAACAGTTTAGCAACCACCTAGCAACACCTTAACAACCACCTTAGCAACTGCCCAGCAACCACTCAAAACACCCTATTGCAACAGCTTAGTAACAACCTGGAACATCCTAGCATCCGCCTAGCAATGCCTTAACAACCACTCAAAACACCCTAGAAACTACCAAGCAACGTCTTGCAACCACATAAAACACCACATAGCAACACCTTAGCAACTGCCTAGCAACCACTCAGAACCCCTTAGCAACCGCCAAGCAACACCTAAGCAACCATTCAAAACACCCTAGCAAGGCCTTAGCGACCATGCAAAACAGCCTAACAACCGCCTAGCACCACATTAGCAACCACTCAGAATGCCCTAACAACCATTCAGAACACCCTAGCAACCACTTAGCAACACCTTAGCAACCGCTCAGTACCCCTTATCAACAGCCTAGCAAGAAACATGCCAATCCATACTAGAAACATGTAACTGTTTCAAACTTCGTAAAAAGTACTTCAGTTATTTAAACTTTAAAACTATTTTAAACTTTCAGACGAGACTTTCTCAAGCCACCATAAAGTTTGTCTACGAACTTTACTTTTCTAGTTTTATGCTACACTTTTTAACCCAACAGTTGTATTTGTCCATATTCGACCCTTCAACAACATTTTAGATTGTTATTCAACATTTAGAGTGTATTAACTTCAATGTTGTGTTAGCTAATGCCTTCATCTTATTGCATTGTGTTTACCAAAATAACTATTGCACATATTAAAATTATCTACATTAATGTATTACTCACACAGCGTACTCTCAAATGCCCCCAGCCTGGTTTACATACAGTATTGTGGCCTATGGAAACAGCTGCTAATGAGGCATCTACAGTATATATCTATGGCTACATTCACTTTAAAAATTATTCCAATCCACAAATACTTGACCGTTAAACCACATAGATATATCTGTTTAGGCTGCAGTGCATGCGGCTGGCAGGAGGAGCAGGAAGTGCGTGATGCCAGGTGGAGGAGGAGAATTCAGGTGAAGATTTGCATAGCTCTGTGGCTGTACAGAACACTTTTTCCCATCAGCTACAGTTCGGAAGAGGTTTATCCACAGCACTGAGGAAATTGGGTGAGCAGGATCTCACAGCAAGTCCGAGCGGCACCAGGTAAGGTCAAATGATGTCTTATTTTTGGCTGTTTTATTGTTGTGGTTTGATGTTCTGCTTTGCAAATGTTTAGTTTAGTACATACAGTACTATAGTACATACATATATGTGTTAGTAGCACAACTGCATGCATTCTGCTTGTCTGTGCAATCAAATCTACCTATTTATGTTAAAAAGATTACATTTTCCAGTGAGTTTGCAAGCAACTTGTTTATATTTGTCCAGTTGTGGGTTAAAAGTCAGCCTATGACTGAAGATCTGAAATGCCTCTACTGCACATGCAACTTCCAATATTTGGTTATTATACCAGTCTGGTTAAGGGTAGGAATCAGCATATACTGTTGCTGAAGACATGAAATGCCTGTAAACTGGCAGTGCTGCTATCAGACGCTTGAGTTTGAGAAATAGTTCACCCAGAAATGTGAATTCTGTCATTATGGTGGCTTGAGAAAGCCAACATACTGTTTTACTACAAAACCTCTTCTTCTGAGACTAATTTCTATAAGCATCTCCTCCTAGACCATTCATACTACATCCACCAAACTTACTCCAAACCTCGAAACTGGTCTGACTCAGGTTACCATATCTTTTCCAACTGAACCGACTTACTTTTTCCGGAAACTGACCCGGAAAATTCAGAAAAGTCCCATTGACTTAACATTGGACCAAATTTTATGACCTCATAACTATGCACTAGACTATCATACAGACTTAAGGCTACGCTCATTTAACTCAGACTATCAATCTGCCAATCACCGATCACCTTTCAACGTACTAGTCATGCCCTAGCAACCACTTACGGGACCCTAGAAACTGTCCCATAGACTTCCATTGTAAAAAAAACTGCCATTGACTTTACATTGGACATACTAACGACATACCAATTCATGCTAACAATAAACCAATCCATACTAGAAACATACTAATCATACTAGAAACATACTAACAACAAACTATAAACATACTAGTATCAACATTGAAAGTAAACTTTTAACATTTTTAATATATCTTCGTCCGTGCACTCAAATGCACTCAAATTCTACTAAAAAATGTCTCAATTTTCCTGGTGAATATACTTTAAACTTCCATCATTTGTTCTTACCTGTCCTGTATGGGTCACAATCACCCTTTAATATCTAAAACACCTCTAAACTGGCAACCGGTGTGCTTGCATTACACACCTTGTGCTCTCAGATGCATCTGATTCTGTTGAAAAAGTCTCATTGAATTTACATTGAGCTTCTATAATTTGTTTATACCTGTCCGGTTGTGGGTCAAAGTCAGCCTAGTTTTGAAACTCCTCTAATAAACTGGCGGATCTGCTGCCGCTGGGAATGGGGCGTCATGTCAAAGCGCGTCCAATCAGATGTTTCCCTGAGCTCCGCGTGCTGGAGCCTAAATTAGGTCATGATCTTAATAAGTATTGTGGCTCTGAGATTCTCTGAGTGTGTGCAAGCGAGCAGAAGAGGACCTGACAGAGACCAGCCGTTGTGGTTGAGGGGGTGAGGAGCTCGCGCTGGCAGCTGGACAGGTAAGGGCAGCGCAGGGTCAGGGTTTCAGGCTCCTGTATCGGTCTAGGGTCAGAGTATGGTCATCTGTCACCGTCTTCATTATGTACTCCAGCAATGCTGCAATTTGTTCATTCTCTAGAACGTTCATGCATATTATTGAGAGCATTTCCATCTAGGTTACAGTTTAGTCTCCAAAATAGTTTTACAAAATACATATATGCAAATCAGAGGAATTGACATTCATGTGTTTGGTGTACAGTGAAGTGCAAACTATCTGAGATGACTAGACTATAGTTTTGCTATATAATAAATGTTTAAAATAATATGATTATATAGAATTTATTTAGGATTATTTGTGTATTTCTTAACTTTTCATATTATTTAATTATTTATTTATTAATATGCAATTAATTGTATAAACTAATTAATATAGGCCTCAGTAAATCTCAATTATATATGTATATCAGCACTAGTGGAAGGTGTACATTGGCTCGTGACCGCAGTCCAAGTACCTTAGTGCCCCCACCAGTGACGCTATACAGCCACATCACACTGCTACGAGATATCATTTCGTCGGTATAATCGTGTATATAAAATCAAACACGGAGAGCCTCAAAATCCTTTTGTATGAGGAACTACTTTCTTCCGCCATTCATTCACATCTTCAGCTGACGTCGGAACAGCAGAAACCGTTGCCAGTTCATCAACGTCATTTTAGAGCTAGTATTTGAATGATTCCGTAGCGTAATGTCTAAAGTGATGACAAAACAGATTATTTTGGTTTCATTTTAAGATTATCTACTTGTTAAGTCATAACGTATTGGTGATGTATGGAATACTGTTTCTGGGTCCAAACCGCTACTCATTTGAATTAAGAAAATATTTGTTTATGACCATATTCCTATCACACATTAATTTTATATAAAATCATAGTGTACACAACAGTCTCTGGACTTGCTGCATCACAAATACCAAAATTTTAACAACTTATAAAAAATTAATCACTTTCTGGCCATCTCATATTAGGCTCTAATGTTCCTCTGCTTAGTGTGACAGACTGATTGCTGCAAATGTGGTGAATGTCAGAAATTCAACAAAAAATGTAAACAAAATAGGCACTATTTGTATAAATAAACGGCATAGTTGCAAACTAAACAACTACATTCTCGCCTGAAAAGCCTCAAAAGTACGTTATGTTTAGAGCTGTAATCCAGCCATTAAAGTTAGGCCTGATGGGGCCTGAGCCTAACGAGTACATTTTGATTGACAGCTTTTTAAAAGCTCGAACCCGTTTACAGCCCAACATTATTCAACTGTGCGCATGCACACAGCTCTTTTGCCTTTTTTCAAGAATGAGTCCTTTATACGTGTTTTAACATAATTTATTCATAACAAACGTATTGACCTTATTCTAAAATGCAGAAGTGTGCCTGTTTTCGCGATTGTTTTAGAACTTTCGATTCAGTCGCTTATGTAAGAAATGACTAGGAATAATAAACGGCAGAAAACGATCAAACTACTTGCTCTACAAACAAATGTTTGCATGACTATACAGACCAAGTAGAATAATATAATATGAAAATATTAGTTTGCAACATCAAGCAGCGTAATGAGCAGTTTTTAACGTCTAAAAATCAATGGAAGTGAATGAGACCGGAAGTCTTAAGCCAAAAAGATGCAAATGGCTGCACCCGCTCGTCGGCGAAGAATAAGGTGAACAGGCCACTTAGAGGTTGGAACAAAGAAATAAAATAAGTCTTCTGTAACATTGTAACATCTCAGCATTAAAAATAGACCAAGGTACATACACTTAGCCTTTAAATTGGCCAACACACCAATTAAAATAAGTCTTTCCTAACATACTAAATTTAAATAATTCTAATTTATGACGAATATTTGGCAATAAGGAAATTAAGATAAAGGCTCTGCGTGATTTGTTTCGCCCCTTCTCTTCACAATCCGGCCTTAAGGCGACGATGAAGCTGAATGAGGTGTGCAAGCCTGAGTCGAGTCCTTCTTGTTTGGGAAAAGATCTTCAGCTCTAATTATGTTGTCCAACAGCTGGAACATTTGTCAAACGGCAGTGAGTTTATTAATCTGCTGTCACTCTATGTGGGCGGAGTAATACACAAGAGTGAAGAGGCTGTATGAGTGCTCTTATTACGGGAATAATGCATGACAATCAGGCAATCAGATTTAAGAACCGGACAGAACTATATATTATATTAAATTATAAGTAAATATAAAATAATGTATTGAATTTTAAAAATTTTAATATAAATTTTATTTGAATAATTTTTTATTGATATTTTAGGCAATATATAATATAAATATTACATATTTATTTTATTTAATATCACAAAAAATGTAGGTTTGCATTATTAATAAACACATACTGTATTTACGTATAATTATATATATATAATATATATAATATATAAATATATATATATATATATATATATATATATATATATATATATATATATATATATATACATACAGTTGAAGTCACAACTATTAGCCTCCCTTTGAATTTATTAGCCTTTTTTAAATATTTCCCAAATGATGTTTAACAGAGCAAGGAAATTTTCACAGTATGTCAGATATTATTTTTTCTTCTGGAGAAAGTCTTATTTGTTTTATTTCAGACAGAATAAAAGCAGTTTTTAATTAAAAAAAAAAACATTTTAAGGTCAAAATGATTAGCCCACTTAAGCTATATATCTTTTTTCAATAGTCTACAGAACAAACCATCGTTATACAATAACTTGCCTATTTACCCTAACCTGCCTAGTTAACCTAACTACCCTAGTTAAGCCTTTAAATGTCCTTTTAAGCTGTATAAAGGTGTCTTAAAAATATCTAATAAAATATTATTAACTGTCATCATGGCAAATATATAATAAATCATTAGAAATTAGTTATTAAAACTATTATGTTTAGAAAGGTGTTAAAAAAAATCTTCTCTCTGTTAAACAGAAATTGGGGAAAAATAAACAGGGGGGGCTAATCATGCAGGGGGCTAATAAATCTGACTTCAACTGTTTATATACAATCAAATATAATATTTCAATTATTAATAAATAAAATTGTTAATATTTCCTAAGTACAAATGTGTGTGAAGTTATAATAAAATGACAAATATTTATATATTATAATTCATAGTAAGTTTTTAGGGAAGTTTATTCATAACTACTGAAATAAATACTAACATATAAATATAAACATGTGAAAAGCATCTGATTGTTCAATATAAACAAAACCTATGACAGACTGCATTACATCACAATGTCACTTGACACTGTGTCACAGGTTTACTCCTTAAGTGAAAAAAACCCATAATAGTTCTTATTCATTTTCATAAGCCTGTATTCTTGGTTAAATACCGTTTTAAATTCCAGATTCTCTCTTTTCTGAGACCCCACAGTGTGTGTTATTAGTGAGACCCCACAGTGTGTGTGCAGTAGTGGCAGGACAGTGATTGGCGCTATAGTGTGCATTTATATATAAGGGCTGTCCGTAAAGTGAACAGTCAGAGTGGACAGAAAGCAGGTCTCCTCTGTGTATCACACGACTATTTATAGTGTGAACAAATCCCAGATATGAACGGAATCCCCTGCTCCTCCACAGCCTAGAGAGAGGAACAGAAAAACAGACAGAGAAGGTGCTGAACAGAACCAGAACCAGACCTCAAAAGAGAAGACAAAGACAGAAACAGAAGAGAGAGAGATTGACATTTGTGTGTCTGACACCAGGGAACAGCACTTTCCTTTTAACACCAGCAGGTATGCAACTTTTGAGGACAGAGGGAAGATGTGTATGTTAGTGTGTGTGTGAAACTATACAGTGCTAAAGGACAAAAAGAAAATGTAGAGGTAATGATGCCATAGAAAGAGACCAATATATCAAAGCATTGACCACTTTCCTGCTAACTTATTTTTTAGGATATATGATGCACGATCTTTTGGTTTTGATTCTGAATTATTTATGAGTTTTGTGATGATGACTTAAGCGAAATCAGGCCTACGTATGAACCTCTGGAACAACACACAGGATTAATTAAGACATTCACTGTATATTTAGACAAGCATCAACATTCTGTGCATGTAAATGAGTTTACTATCTATCTTGTGGTCTATCTGGTGCGGCAGAGTCAGATCACATCTAAACATAGAGCTGTGATGACGTTTGAGGGCTGACATAGTAAACAGTGTCAGTCTGAATGTTAAATCGAATGATTCTTTTACACTGATATACTACTGAAAGTGAAAAATCTTGAGAGGTTGGAATGGTCTAAAATGTTTGATGTTTCCGGTAATTGTTGGTTATGTCATGTAAATAAACCTTGTAAATAAGCATCGTGGAAGTCCTTGAACATGTAATATTCAGTGTGAGATTTCAGCGAAACAACAGTGAATTTAGAAATTCAGAAGGTGAAATGCATTTAAGGAACCAAAAAAGATGCTTCATTTCTTTGCAAAGGTAGTATTTTTGATGCTCTGATTAGCTGTTTTTAATCTATAATTAGGCTTCTGACTGATATTTCAGGGCACTGGAGTGTTTTAGGAGGGTATGTTTGTGGAGGTTTGGACAGCTGCCGTAGTGCTCAGCTCTTTGAATAGTAAATTTAGCTCAACAGGATTGACTCCACTTGAAGTAATGGTGTTGATGTGCAAACATCACCCTTGGTTACGGTTGCTAAGGTTGTTAACCCTTTCTGTAGAGCTTTTCACAACTGAAATAATACTTCACATTTTACACTGCTCAATATTTAATGAGGAACTAAGTAATCCAGTGTTTTCTTACTTAAGATTTCATACTGTACATTCCTAAGTAAGTTAACATAAAGGTTTTATGCTCATATTTTCCTGACTGGCATCAAGTTTCTTGAATGGACTTTTTGGATGTATATTGTAAAAAGTGATTTGTTACTTTATTTTTAAAAAGTAAGTAAACTTGTTGTAACTTGGAACTGTTAATTTAACTTTGCTTACATTTTATAACTATGGATGTGGTACATTCATTCATTCATTCATTCATTCATTCATTCATTTTTCTTTCGGCTTAGTCCCTTTATTATTCAAGGGTCGTCACGGCAGAATGAACCGCCAACTTAACCAGCATATGTTTTACGCAGTTGATGCCCTTCCAGCTGCAACCCATCAGTGGGAAACACCCATGCACTCTCATTCATATACATAAACTATGGCCAATTTAGCCTACCCAATTCACCTATAGCGCATGTCTTTGGACTGTGGGGGAAACCGGAAGAAACCCACACAAACACAGGGAGAACATGCAAACTCTACACAGAAATGCTGACTGGCTCAGCCAAGGCTTGAACCAGCGATCTTCCTGCCGGTCCATAACAATATACAAAAACCCAAAGGTTTCTCATATATATATATATATATATATATATATATATATATATATATATATATATATATATATATATATATACACACAACACTGGTGTCAAAACAATCTGTTTATATGGATTTGGTTATCATTTTGTAAGAAACACTCTGAATCTGTTCACTTCGTGCAGACTTTCAGTCTTGTGGCCTTAAAAGTCAGCATGAATCAGATGTTGCTGAGACTTTTATGTCAGTATGTTGATGCACCTCCAGCTAAAACAGAATATTGAGTAGGAGACAGGATTTCTTTTTGTGCATCAGTTTCTCATAGCAAACTAATGGTAGAATGGACTTGGTTAAAAATATTGTGGCTGAAGCTGTCAAGGTGACACGGTTGCTCAGTGTTTAGCACTGTCACCTCACAGCAAAAAGCCCCAGTTTCTTCCGGTTCTCCCCATGTTGGCCTGGGTTTCCTCCAGGTGCTCCGGTTTCCCCCACAGTCTAAAGGCATGCGCTATAGGTGAAACGAATAAACTAAATTAGTTGTAGTTTTCGTGTGTGAATGAGTGTGTATGGGTGTTTACCAGTACTAGGTTGCAGCTGGAAGGGTAAAACATATGCTGGATAAATTAGCGGTTCATTCCACTGTGGCAACCCCTGATGAATAAAGGGACTAAGCTGAAAGATAATGAATAAATAAATGAAGCCATCAAACTGACATCAACAAAGAAGACCCTCCACACCAAAAGTGGAAGCAAATGGTCAAACTTTGATTAAAGATGGCTAATATTATTTTTTGTTTGTGTGGATTAACTTTAGGAATTAACTGTTCACTATTAACAATGTCGCTAGCAAAATAAAAATTGTAAAATTTGATTTTACACAGACTTAAAATGGCACATGCTCGCTAAATTTACAAGTCCGTATCAAGTCCTATCTGTAATTTTTGTGGTGTGCTCATCAGTGCCCCCTTTGCACACTTGATGCAGTCTTTGGTGAAGCCCATACTGCTGCTGGAGGCCACTACTGCAAGTCCAATCAGACAACAGATAGGAGTTTACAGTACTGATGTCAAAGAAAGTATTGTTGTCAAGTACTCACGCATGCCTTTAGACTAAACAATTAATTTGCAACCGGGACACTATTGATAAAAAAAAAAACCCAAAACGTGTTTTTAGAATAACAAATATAGTTTATAATCTTATAAATATTGTAAATGGGTAAAGTCATGTTTTTAATTTTAAAAAGGGTCACAGAAACTAATTTTGAAGTGTGAAGTATTCCTTTACCTGGCGTTAAAGGCTGTTTCGAGGGCCAATAACCTGGGGGTGAGTGCTGCGTGAAACCCCCCCTAAGTCAATGATTTTGTCTGAATGTTGCCTCACCAACGAGATCTGTATTGAATTAAGGAAAGAGAGAGATGTTGAGAGACTGAGAGTATTTATAAAAATATTGCAGGCATGCGTGATGGCTGCAGCACACAGGAGGATTCCTCTTCTGACCCAGGTGTTCTCAGCGGGACGCTCCATCAGCAGCATAACCCGGCAAATTATGGGCAGAAAGCTCCCCGCGAGCTCATAATCAAAGCTCATCTGCTTACAGCTGCGTTCATTACCACACTGGATGATTTTACATATTTCCCAACAGCTTCCTGCCAGAGACACACAATTAGTGTGATTCAATATTCATCCTCCACTGTTTGAAATGTGTTTGTTTCCGCATTTGGTTTGTGGTAGCCGGTTATGTAAATGCCTTCTCTAACATTTCCAGGGCTCATTCTTAGGAAAGGGCAGCGTTTAATAATGTAAATGAATCATTCAATAATAACAATGTACATCATTTATTTTTGATGTCTGTTTCTAGATTAAAAACACTATGTATATAGTATACTGAGAATATAAACTATATTATGTGAGGCTATATTCATTTATTAATTTTTCTTGTCGGCTTAGTCCCTTTATTAATCCGGGGTCGCCACAGCGGAATGAACCGCCAACTTATCCAGCAAGTTTTTACGCAGCAGATGTCCTTCCAGCCACCACCCATCTCTGGGAAATATGTGAGGCTATAGTTTGAAGTGACACTTTATTTACAACTAACAATATTATCAAACTATTAACTCGGACTATTAGCTCAATAAAGTACTAATTTGCTGCTTATTAATAGTTAGTAAGGTAGTACAATGTAAAAATACCCATAAATTAGCCAACATAGGTTCATTCTGAAAACGTAGCCCTATATACATTTCAGGAGATTGCGAATTATGTAGCCAGAAGTATATATGGCTGCATTTCGTCTTGAAAACAAACACTAAGGGGCGGTATGACGACTTTCCTTATTGTGCTTAAAAGCTGACCGATTACCTCCATATGGACAGCTTTCTCGCTGTTATCAGTTTGTCCAGTTAGCTCGCCATGTACGTTGGTGGAGAGGAGTTGGCCTCGACGATGGGGTTCAAGTCCTGTGAAGAATGGCTCCAGAAAGCAAGTAAGACAAAAACAAAAGGCAAAAAATAATATAAACAAGTAAATAACAGGGTAACAATGTGGTAAAATCAGAAAACATAGTAAAAATCAGGCGAGAGTTTTTCCTTTTTCTGTATTGCTTTTGAAAACACTATTGGTTGGGTTTAGGGAAGGAGGAGGGTGGGTCAGTCGAATGGTCAGTCAGTTGATCAGTCTTCTGGTGGATTTGTGAAAACAACTACAAAAAAATAAAAAAACATAGCTCCTGGGAAGTTTTTGGTGCTCTCCAGAAATGTATATAGAGGTAAATTTTCAGAATGAGTTGGAATTAGCAGTTTTACGTATTTTGTAATTCATGTTTTTATTATATGCCTGTGAATTGCCTGAAAAAAAAAGACTATATTATGGTACAAAAACTTTGTAATAAACTGCCAGTACATTTTTGACTTATTTTTCTATTTATTATGTCTCATACATATTATTTCACACTACTAAAAAGTCACTTTGTTAATCTGTAGAGTTGCATTTTCAACATCAAAGTCGAGATCAAGATCCCATAATGTAATTCACAACCGTAAATAAATGGAAAACACTAATGAATCACAAAATATGGAAAACTGGTAAATTAAGGATATTTTTAGTTTACTACCTTACTATCTATTAATAAGCTGCAAATCAGTACTTTATTGAGCTAAAGGTCTGAGTTAATAGTATGTTAATGGTTTGATAATATCGTTAAGTTGGGTTAAGTTTAGTTGGGTTTAGATATGGAATAAGATTATGGAAAGTAGAAAAAAATCATATGAAGTGCCATCTGAAATTTTCTTCTCACGTTAGCATTTTTTTAGACTCCTATGTCCTGATTCAGTAATTTTACCTTTATGGCAAAGAATAGGTTATTTTCATCGCTTTTAATATGAAATAACTAAACGTAAACATAAGAGGCTGAGAAAAACGCTCATTGTAGAAAAAAATTAAAAATGGCACTTAGAGGTTTTAGAGAGTTAATTGGTACTTAAAATAAAGTGTTCCCATCTTGCTAACAAAATATAAGTTTTAGTTCAGTTTTAGCAATAAGTATTAGTATTACAAAGCTGATTATAAGTTAATGACAAATTGACACTTTTGAAACAGCTACAGTACTAGTATCCAATGAGTAGGGCCAGACCGAATCTATGGACATTTTTTTGCTATTTCTGCGCAGAATTTTGGCAAAAATCTGCTGATTTATACAGAATTATATTGGAAGCATCATAACTAAAACCTTAATATATGAAATAAAAAGTAATACCTTTTTAACTTCTATTTAATGTTTACAATTCAAATCCAATAAAATCCACATTATTTGGTAAACAAAACAAGTCTCTCATATAATATATCTATAAAAGACAGAAACTATTACTTTACAAACTATATTGTAAATAAATCATATAAATATTTTCATATTACTCAATAATATTACTAAAATTAATTTAAAAACTGAATAAATATGAATTTACACACATTTACAGTAAATAAACAGAATCAACGATGGGCTAAAAAATCTGTGGATTTCTGCACATGTAGATTCCGTGTGGTTACCAATGAGTAAGTTTCTAATAATAACTACTAACAATTTATGATAAAGTACAATCTAGCAAATAGGTATCAAAGAAAAAGTACTAGTATAATGAATAACTACCAGTATCCAAGAATATACTAGTCACATTTGGAATATATGGTCAGAATTGGATAGCTGCAACCTCATATTTACTGTAAATCCATGTACAAATCAATGACAATTTGTTACTAGTAACAATAGCGTAATTATTTGCTCTTGAAACAGCTACTTGTATCTTATGAATAAGTTGTATCTAACAATTAAGTAGTACCTAAGGTACTAGTATATAATAAATAGGTACTAGTGTCAATTTAATAGGTATCGGTATCTAATTAATGAAAGCTAGTACCTAATAAATATTAAATATCTAATGAATAAGTACATTTTAAGTACTTTAAAAGATAAGATGTAAAACGTTCCAAGGGTCTGAGCACTAGTAGCTAATGGATAACGTTGCTACATAATATTTAAATAGTAACAATAAAAATGTTTAGTAGATTAAATGTTAAAACGGCTTGTCATAATGTAATATAATTGTTGCCACATTTATCTGTTTTGAAGGCAATGAAACACTTTTCTTAGTGGCACTCACTGGATGTTTCACTATGAAGCGTGGAAAAATTTGTTCTTTAATTGATATTTTACATAAGTCTTGCTATTGAAACATGTCTGCTTATTAGATACAGTCTGCCCGAGCTATTATTGAGCACCTATTTCACCAAACCACCCCAGACGTATATCCAAAATTCATGTAAAGCTTGAACGCAGCGTTCGTTCACTTGCAACATCAGTCTACAGTGTTCCGTATAAAGTGTGTGTATAGCGTGTGTGTATCCCAGGCCTGTCCTCTCCATGTTAACATAAATGATTCAGGGGCAAAGAGCTTCTACCTGTTCCTCACTAAGCAACCGAAAGACTATCCATGAGCACCTGAGAGCCGCAGGGGGGCTTCACTTTTCCCCAAATACAGAGGCGCAGACAAAACACATGCATTTAGAGTCCGTCTGATCTATGACTTCGCTCTGTCCCTGTCTTTTCTACAGCAGGAACGTGGACACAACTGCACACAATGTCAAAACAGCCGTCGTCCAACGTCAAAGCCCTGCAGGTGAGAAGAACTTTGTTTGTACTTTATAGGATTGTTTGTTTCTAGTAATTTCCCTAACCAACAGTCGACACTTGTTCACTCTGACCTTTTGAAACTACCACAAATACTATTTTTAATATTACAATTGTCCATTATTAAACATTTGCATTTTCAGATAAAAAATGTTTTAACTATTTTAAAATGTGCTAATTGCTAACATTTTAATCTTTTAATTGCATCACTAGCCAGTGCTAGTGAGCAGCAGAAAAACAAAATACACTCACCAAGCACGTTGTGTTTACGTTGTGCATTCATTCATTCCTGTCTATTTCTGTTTTTGGACTATTATTAGACATCTATTAGATAGATCAACTCTTAGTTTCAGCCAAAACGTCAATTAGATGTCTTTTACACAATGTCAAAGTTTAAAAGACATCAGTTTAAAATCTAATAGACGTCCAACAATAGTCCACAAATAGACAAGTCATCAAATACACACACTTCACACATGTATCATTTATTCCTGTTTATTTGATGATTAGTCTGTTTATGGACTGTTGTTACGCGTCTATTAGATGTTTGCCGAGATATCAAATTTTTGTTTAAGGCAAAACGCCTATTAGACATCATTTACACAATGTCAAAGTTTGAGACACGTCAGTTTAAAATGTAATAGATGTTTAACAATAGTCCACAATTAGACAAGTCATCAAATACAGAGATTTCACGTGTATTCATTCAGTTTATTTGATGACTATAGTCTGTTTTTGGACTATTGTAAGACATCTATTAGATGTTCACTGACAGATCAAATTTTTGTTTTAGCCAAAACGTCTATAGATGTCTTTTACGTGATGTCAAAGTTTAAAAGACGTCAGTTTAAAATCTAATAGTTGTCTAACAACAGTCCACAAATAGACAAGTCATTTAATACACACACTTCACATGTGTTTTCATTCAGTCTATTTGATGACTATAGTCTGTTTATGGACTATTGTTAGACGTCTATTAGATGTTCGCCGACAGATCAAATTTTTGTTTCAGCTAAAACGTCTATTAGATGTCTTTTACACAATGTCAAAGTTTAAAAGACGTCAGTTTAAAATCTAATAGATGTCCAACAATGGTTCACAAATAGACAAGTTATCAAATACACACACTTCACATGTGTTTTTATCCGTTCATGTCTATTTGATGACTATAGTTTGGACTATTGTTAGACGTCTATTAGATGTTCACTGACAGATCAAAATTTTTTTTGGTTTTATCCAAAATGTCTATTAGATGTCTTTTACATGATGTTAAAGTTTAAAAGACGTCAGTTTAAAATCTAATAGATGTCTAACAATAGTCCACAAATAGACAAGTCATCAAATACAAACACTTCACATGTGTATTCATTCGTTCATGTCTATTTGATGATTATAGTTGTTTTTGGACTATTGTAAGACATCTATTAGATGTTCACCGACAGATCAATTTTTTGTTTCAGCCAAATGTCTATTAGATGTCTTTTACATGATGTCAAAGTTTAAAAGACGTCAGTTTAAAATCGAATAGATGTTTAACGATAGTCCACAAATAGACAAGTCATCAAATACAAACACTTCACATGTGTATTCATTCGATCATGTCTATTTGATGATTATAGTTTGTTTTTGGACTATTGTAAGACATCTATTAGATGTTCACCGACAGATCAATTTTTTGTTTCAGCCAAAACGTCTATTAGATGTCTTTTACATGATGTCAAAGTTTAAAAGACGTCAGTTTAAAATCTAATAGATGTCTAACAATAGTTCACAAATAGACAAGTCATCAAATACACACACACTTCACATGTGTATTCATTCCTGTCTATTTGATGACTATAGTCTGTTTATGAACTATTGTTACACGTCTATTAGATGTTCACGGACAGATCAAATTTTTGTTATAGCCAAAAGGTCTATAAGACAATCTTTTAAACAAACCAAATGCTCGTTGGGCAGTTATATCAAATAAATAAATTAACCAGCCCCATAAAAGTTTTACTTAAGAAAAATTGTTAAAACTTTGGGTTTTGTTTCTCTTTTTAAAAAAAAAACTTAGAAGGCAGCAGTTTAAATGCTTTCCTAATTATATACATTTTCTATTTATTGTGCATCTAAACAATTTTTTTAGCTAATCCTTTATCAAATTCTTACTGTCAGTTAACCAGTAAAAAGAGCAGAACAGTAGATTTTATTGGCACAAAATTAAACCTAGTGTGCATTTATTTACTTAAACACACTCAAACATCTGAAAATCTAGCTTCTTACTTTGAACATGGAGGTATGACTGTAAAAACACATTTGAATCTACATTGCATTACAGTACTCACACAAGGCCATTCACAAGTACATGGAATACATGATTTTATGTTGTTGAAGTGTATCCAGATTTTGTCTTCTTGGTAGGTAAACATTACTTGCTCAAACTGAAATGATTTATATAAAAATATAGGCTTTTGTTGAAGTCATTACAACCGTTGCCAGCCAGTTTAAAGAGTTTTGTTGGATTTTTGCATATGGGTCAAAGACGACACTTTAAATGAAGAGTTCTTTATTAACTTCAATTTACAAAATTGATTTAGTAAACATAGGTAATTAAATTCAAATTGCAAATGGGTAAAACCGAGTGGTTTGAAGGATAGTGGCAAAGACACAACAATTATTTAATATTTTGGGACTAAATTATGAGTCTTATGTCAAATGATTCTTGATTTAAAAAAAAAAACTGAAAATATATATTGTTTGGTATAAAATAATAAATGACAATTCAGTTGGTTACACCTGTAAGTCATGAAAAAATATGTATGACTAAATGTATAAAGAAATTAAACAAGACACTTCATTAATGTTTGCAAAATGTAACTGTAATGTTTTTCTTTATAATTAATAGTCATTTTTAACTTTGACCCATAAATTGGTTAAAATGTGAGCTGATCTTCCACAAAGCTTTTCTTGTTATTATAGAACAAACTTGAAAAAAAGGAAAATAAGTATGGACATTTTAAACATCTGGTTTAACATGTTTTGGTGGCATAATCTTTATTTATTTACTTTATTTGTTTAGTTAACATGGCATTGTACATTAATAAAACATTTCTTTAACTCATTCATTAACATTCATCTAACTCATTCATTATCATTTCAAATATATTCACTAACAAATCATTCTGTACATTCCATACTGACTTGAAAATGCATGATTATGCAGTGTGTTTGTCTATTGATGTGACAGATCACATTATGACCAATATATGCAAAAATCCACTTTTTTACCTATGCATGTATTTCTGGCTATGAATGCTAAAAGAGAAAGATTTTCATAACAGTTAACCACAGTGTAGAGAACAATTATTACAAACACCGAACACTTCAGCCCAAAAAATAGACACTTTGATCTTTCCATAAAAACTCTTCATATACATATGAATCCATTGAATGCCCAAGCATACACAAGATTAAGGATACGGTCCATCAGAAAGCACAGAGAGAAGTAAAACTGGCCACATGCAAAGACAGGAGCAAAGATTTACTACTGTACAGCCTAGAAAATAAACAGCCAACAATCAGATTCATCCAGCAGCTGATGGAAAGTTGGAAAAGCAAAGACAATGAGAAAAGGAAAGTCGGTGGAAAAAAAGGAGTAGAAAAAACTATGTACTTCAATGTACTGAACTGTGAAATTTATGCAAAACTGGAGAGCAGCCAAATCTCTGAGAGTGTTTTGAGACTGGTTGAGGATCCTGAGTTGTCTAATTGAAACACTGAATGGCAAAACGATGAATTAAACCAAGTGTGTTTGACCAAAACAGTGATGTATAAAGTGAAGAGAGACAGAACTGCGGAGATCCTAAAAAGTTCTGCATGAAACTTGAAGAAGCCCCCCAAAACTAAAATTTATAACTTTTTATAATTTAAAACTGAATTATCATGAGACATATTAATATTTGTTTTTATTTTAAAAAGGTCTAATAAAATTTCTTTTAAATTTTTAATTAAAAATAGTCATATTAGTGCATATTAGTGCACCCCCCCATATATATAATAGACATGGCCTTTATACCTATGAATGTTTCAATGACAATTATTTGTTCAAACAATCAAATTCAATTGCAGCATCTTAAATTTTAGTGGCATATAAAACAATTGTTATACTTTTTTCTCTCTCCAATTTTAAATGACCAGCCTTTATTTTATTATATTCAATTATATTATATGATACACTCACCAGCCACTTTATTAGGTACACCTTACTAGTACCAGGTTGGTACTAGCACTATCTCTTTTTTATTCAGAACTGCCTCAATCCTTCGTGGCATAGATTTAACAAGGTACTGAAAATATTCCTCAAAGATTTTGGTCCATATTGACATGATAGCATCACACAGTTGCTGCAGATTTGTCGGCTGCCAACATCCCAAATGTGCTCTTTTGGATTGAGATCTGGCGACTGTGGAGAGCATTTGATAACAGTGAACTCATTGTCATATTCATGAACCAGTCTTAGTTGATTTTTGTTTTATGAAATGGTGTTGGAAGTTGCCATCAAAAGATGGGTACACTGTGGTCATAAAGGGATGGACATGGTCAGCAACAATACTCAGGTAGGCTGTGGCGTTGACACAATGCTCAGTTTGTACTAAATAGGCCCAGAGTGTGCCAAGACAATATCTCCCACACCATTACACCACCACCACCACCAGCCTGAACTGTTGATGCAAGGCAGAATGGATCCATGCTTTTATGGTGTTGATGTCAAATTCTGACCCTACCATTCGGATAGCGGAGCAGAAATCGAGACTCATCAGACCAAGCAACGTTTTTCCAATCTTCTATTGTCCACTTTTGGTGAGCCTGTACAAATTGTAGCCTCAGTTTCTTGTTCTTAGCTGACAGGAGTGGTACCTGGTGTGGTCTTCTTCTGCTGTAGACCATCCGCCTCAAGGTTTGATGTGCGTTCAGATATGCTTTTCTGCATACCTCAATTATAGCGAGTGATTGTTTGAGTTACTGTTGCCTTTCTATCAGCTCATACTAGTCTGGCCATTCTCCTCTGACCTCTGGCATTAACAAGGCATTCGTGCCCACAGAACTGCCTCACAGCAAGAAGGACGCTAGTTCGAGCCTCGGCTGGGTCAGTTGGCATTTCTGTGTAGAGTTTGCATGTTTTCCCTGTGTTCGCGTGGGTTTCCGCCACAGTCCAAAGACATGCGGTACAGGTAAATTGGGTAGGCTAAATTGTTCGTAGTGTATGAGTGTATGTAAATGAGTAAATGAATGAATGAACTGCTGCTTACAGGATATTTTTCTCTTTTTTAGACCATTCTCTGTAAACCCTAGAGATGGTTGTGCATGAAAATCTCAATAGATCAGCAGTTTCTGAAATGCTCAGACCAGCCCATCTGGCACCAACAACCATGCCATGTTCAGAGTCACTTAAATCACCTTTCCTCCCCATTCTGATGCACGGTTTGAACTGCAGCAGATCGTGTTGACCATGACTACATGCCTAAATGCATTGAGTGGCAGCCATGTGATTGGCTGATTAGATATTTGCGTTAAGGAGCAGTTGCAAAGGTGTACCTAATAAAGTGACTGGTGAATATATTGTATTATATTATATTATATTATATTATATTATATTATATTATATTATATTATATTATATTATATTATATTATATTATATTATATTATATTATATTATATATTATTCATTCATTTTCTTGACGGCTTAGTCCCTTTATTAATCCGGGGTCACCACAGCAGAATGAACCGCTATCTTTTCCATGTAGGCTGGTTATTTAAAGTGAATTATACTGAGAATAACAAAGCAAAATAATAATTTTTATAAATACTTTGAAAGGAGTACACACTACAGACTGCAATAATGTTGTAAATAATATAAAATATCTTTAAATTCTCTCAATATATCATCAGACAGCAATAGTATTCTTTTACTTTTGCCTGTATATATTATTTTATTGACCCTCAAAGTGCCGACTACTTACATTTTATAATTCATAAAGGGCCATGGCTTAAGCTAAAAATCTTTTTTTGCTGCCTTTTTTTGGATGAACTATCCCTTTAATAACACTATTTATGAAAAAATATAATTTCTTATAATCATTTTCATTTATTAATTTTGGGAAAATGAATGATGAAAAGTTAATGACAAACAGATTTAAACCAACAGAAGCAGCAAGAATCCCTTCAATTTTAGTGTTTCTCCCTACACTCTAAAGTTGTTAACACAGTTTCACATGTTCACTTTTGTTTTCATAACACATGCTGCATTTAGTCTCCACTAAATAAAGAGCAGAAGAAAAAAGAAAAGGACAGTCTGTTCACGCTGGGCCTCAGAAAACAGAGGGACGTCTGTCATCTCACTGTTTTATCTGTCGCCCGCAGCTCATTTCCATACAGGCACTTTGCTCTTGATGAAACACAAACTCCAGCAGGAGGACACGTCCAGCAGGTTTTTGTGGAAAGATTTTGGTTTCGACATTGCACAATTTTACATGAGCTTCAATGACTTTGGTACTCTGGTGGTTCGATTATAGGCTTGTGAATGTTTGGAAATGAGTGTTTTCGGGGGGTTTTTGTATGTCTTCTCACCCTTCAGCGTCTCATTAGATTTTGTGATTTGTCTCGAAGGCCAACCTTAATATCCCGATGGGGGCTCTGCGTCCTGGAGCGGGACATCCTGTGAAGAGGAGAGAAGATACAGTAGAAACAGAAGAGGTCAGATTCTGATGCATGAAATAAAACACACAATTATTTAGAAATAGACAAATAATTTGGGTATAGATGTAGGGCAGGAGTGTCCAAACTCGGTCCTGTTGGGCCTGTGTCCTGCACAGTTAAGCTACAACCCCAATCAGACACACCTGGGGCCTGTTTCAGAAAGGAGGTTAAGTGAAAACTCAGAGTATTTTAACCCTGAAATGAGAGAAACTCTGGGTTTTTCGTTTCAAAATGGCAGGTTTGTTTAACTCGAGAAAGCAGGGTAAGTCAAGCCTGTTTCTGAAAGAGAGGTAACTTTAACTCAGAGTCAGTTACTGTGGCAACTTACTCTGTGAAACTAACCTGGTCGGGGGCAGGTTTTATTCTCTAAACTCAGAGTTTCTGTCGGTCTCCTCCCCTTTTTTAAAGAGAAAGTGGAATTTCTCGCCTTAGCCTTAAGTTTGCACCCACCTATTTTAATGCTCATTTTGGAGATGTGCATAAAAACGATTTATGGAAACATCAAGATGCATATAACTTTTGAAAATATGCAAAAAAACACACGCATAATTGAGTAGGATAAACTTTTATTCGATAGAAAATATGCACATAAACTACGATGGAAAGACTTTTACTGAACAAATTACAGTATGTACATTAAAAAAAGGTCATCCTTTGATGATGAAAATGTGTGTGAATGGACAAACCAGCAGGCTGAGCACACTTTAACATGTCTTAAATGTTGTTTTAGTCATTTTAAAATGCCCTAACTGTTTCAGTATTAGTGTATATTATTAATTACCTCCGAGCGTCTGGAGCGTGTCAAGAGTCTCCACGTCTCATGGCTTCAAACACCCCCACATGTTCATTGTCTTCTGAGGCACAAGTACATTTATTAAATAAAAAGCGCAGCTTTTCCTACCACAGTAAATTCTGTTTTTACTGTTGATATTTGGCGCAAGTTAATCAGGAAGTGACAATTTTGTTCTCTTTGACTCGTTGGATGGAAACGCTGCTTTCTTCGCACATCTTTTATGCAATATTCCAGTTTTGCACATAAATTTATGCAGTTTATTTGGATGAAAGCATAGATATTGCCTACCTTTTAGTCACACACAGAACAATAAATAATTAGCTTAAATTCACTGACCTTCGACATGTACTAGCTGTAACTAGATTAATTATTCTTTCTAAAAATAATTTTTAGTACTGCTTACCTTCTAAATGTTATATCAATCACTTAATCAGTAAAAAGGGTAGACACAAGTGCACTGTTAAATCTATTAAAACTGATAAACGTGTATAAAAAGTTTAGACAAAAATTATAAACATCGCACATTAAATGACTTATTTTATTATACTTAAATAATTAAATATATTAAATGTAAAATTACACATTAACTTGAGCAGCTGTTTTCCCAGGCTAACTATCTCTGTTTCACTGATGGTTGCTTCTTTTTAAATACATACACTCATATTTGCTATAACTTTGCATCATCACATCAAATACAGCTGGAGAAAGAAATGGTGATATCTTTTTTAAGATGTTGCCATGGTCACTCGTAATATCTGCACTCCATTGATAATGCCATTTTGTAGTCAAGGTGTGCGCGCTTAACTCTGAGTTGGTCTACTAAAAGTTGATTGACCTAACTCAGATCAGCTGTTCTGAAACCAAAAACTCTGAGTTTTTAATCTCTTGGTAAATCAACTCAGAGTTCAAGTTTAAACTCCGAGTTGTTTGAACCTCCTTACTGAAACAGGCCCCTGGGCTAGCTAATCAAGCTCTTACTAGGCTTTCTAGAAACATCCTTGCAGGTGTGTTGAGACAAGTTGGAGCAACAATCTGCAGAACACCGATCCTCCAGGACAGAGTTTGGACACCCCTGATGCAAAGAAAGCCACAAAACAAACAAACAAACAAACAAACAAACATTGCTTGTTGAAATTATACTTATTCAAGAATATAAATATTGTGATGCAGTATTTTTAAAACTGCTCATTTTACAGCAAAACTCAAAAAATGCTTTTGCTAATGAGCAGAAACAACATAATTCTTGAGGGTTTTTTTAGGGACAACTTGATAGTTTTATGTTCAATCCACTTAAATTAGTAAAAACTAATAAGGTAACTTAATTCCTTCATATTGTCCCAACACAAATTGATTGTGATGAAGAAAGCATTTTTACAGTGTAAATACTGTTGTGAAAACAATTCAAATAAAACAAAAAAAATGAAAGATTTAATGAATGAAACATTAAAGACTGTAACGATGCCAAGGACCCACAGCAATAAATGTAATGTTAAACTGCATTTGATAAGAAAACTGTTATTTTTTAATAAATATTTCATGAAGTTTTTAGTGTTTTTGATCAAAAATTAAAAAAATATATATTATTCAGCAGTGTTTATTTAAGTGAAAATACTATACTCATATTAAACTATTTATTGCTTTTATTTAGTAATAATCACTAGGATAAATATGCCTAAATATATGTTTGTAGTTTTACATTACCGTAGTATTTAACTTAATTACAAGAAAATAAATGTATGTTCATTTTAATATTTGAATTATTATTATTTATTTATTATTATTGAAGGAAAATAACGTTTTTACAGAATACAACAATAAACATTACAGTTTCCTTCTTTCTATTTTGGTTTTGACCCTTGTACCACTCAAAGACCTGAAGATCCAAAGGCAGTTTAACCTTAAATAATTAGGGTCAAAATACAATAATTAAACAGTCTGGTGTCATGCATGTTGTGACGTAACAGTGATGATGGAAGAAAAAAAAAATTACAAATGACAGCAGAATATAAATAAATAAATAAATAAATAAATAAATAAATAAATAAATAAATAAATAAATAAATAAATTTATTTATTAATTAATAAAAAAAAAAAATAAATAAATAAATAAATAAATACAAATTTGTAGATCAGACTTCCGGTTATGGAGTGGTAGTGAGAAGTCGCGAGATAACAACCCTCTCATAATTTTGAATATAAATCCTTTAAACTCACTTAAATCTCTAATACACGGCTGGTTATTGAACACATAAAAGTTTAACAACTGGAATGGCACCGAAAAAGAAGAACAGAACACAAGAAAAGGTGTATAACGAGGCTCAAGAAATGTCATCGGATTCTGATAACACAGATGAGGTAAAAGAAACAGAGGAGGATGATGACAGGGAACCCACAAAAAAATCTAAATTAGCAGGACAAACTACATTAAAGACAAAAACACCATGAAGTGGATACAAATAGATATACATATAATTTAACAGTAGGGTAATTGTTTTAGATTTTTAAAACATGATAAAGTACTGTGGGTTTCCACTACATCTAAAACCTGTCCGCGAACCCCTTAGTGTGTATTTAATCTTTTCTAGTTTTAGAAAAGACATCACATCTTCAAACCAGGCTTTCACAGATGGGGGTGTGGGGGCAAATAAAGATGTATAAGCAATAATGCCCCTCTGAGTAGCTAATAAAGTCATGGTCAGTTCCAATATACCCATTGAGGAACAGGGCATTATTGTCTTTCTCAGGACCTCACTGATAGACTTAAAAATCAATGCCCAATAATTATTTAAAGAAGGGCAAGACCAAAGCATATGTGTCAATTCAGCTGGAAAAAAGTACCATCTATCACAATATGCATCTAATCCAGGGTACATTCCTGCCAACCGTGCCTTGCTTAAATTGACCTTTAAACTATTATTTACCAGTGATTATTTAAATGAAAAGTACTCTAAATATATTAAACAATTTATTATTTGTATTTAGCAATAATCATAAAGGTTAATATGCTAGCATTTTTACATTACTGTGGTATGTGAAATAATTTAAAGAAAAATGTCTGAATAATATAAACAGAAATGTAGATGTAGAAAAAAAATGTAGATGCAAATGTGCTTGTCTTTGTCATAAAATAACATTATTGGCACATAGTGGCCCTAAATAGGGACAGTAATATAAAGTTAATCTTTATCTTTATTTTTATTCTGGTGCCAAAACATGATATGACAAAGGATTCAAATGAAAATTCTGTTATTAATAAACCACCCTTGTGTCATATAAATCTTCCAAAACCTTCATTCATCTACAGAGCACAAATTAAGATATTTTAGAAGAAATCCTAGAGCTCTCTCATCCGTAGACAGCTATGGGCACAACATGTTCAAAGTCCAGAAAAGGAACCAAAAACATTTTCGAAAGATCCCATGTGCCTTCAGTGGTTCAAATGTAATCATATGAAACTCCAAGAACACTTTTGTTCGGCAAAAAACAAAACAAAAAAACTTACCGTTTGTCTGTAAATATAGTATAAACTATACTGTTGCACAATGCACACATGCAAAATGTTTTTCTTAGAGCATCATTTGATTACAGTTGAGCCATTGAACATTTACATCCCATTTACATTGGTGAAGTTTGACAAACTTAATTTCGAGAGGATCAAGTGCTATGATTGATCGCAGCTGGTCCTGCATCACAAATCAATGTTAAACCAATCAGGTGAATCCTAGTTTTCAATAAATAGCCCAGTTTGTTTTACTCTAAGCATCTTCGACTAGAAGAAACCCACCATCCACCCCATCTTCCCCCCTTTTTCCTCCTTCTACAGAGGGAGTTTGAGAACTTCCTGATCTCTGACCCATTTTATGCAAAAAGACCAGGCAGGAGCTCTGGGCTCAAGTTTCTCCGAGCTTAGGGTTCTCTCCTGGTACAGCAGGCCAAACCTGCAATCAGTATCAAGTAATAGCTAAGTGCAAAATCTTGAAAGCCATTTGGCTGATGCTTTTGTCCAAAGTGACATACAATTGAGGAGGCATTCAGCAATCCAACAAGAAGAGGCAATACACACAAGAAATGCTGATTATACAAATGAGCAGTGTGTGCTCAGAGAATAAAGCGCTTAAGTAAGAAGGAGTGTCTTTTCAATTATAAGAATGAATAGTGTCTCTACAGGTGGTTTGTCAAGCCCACTCACCTGTGTGAAGCACATTTCATAAATGCATAGTGTTTTTTTTTTCTGATGCAAACACATGTAATGTTTTGGTTCCTTTTCTTGACTGTCTTGGAACCATTGTTTATGAATGATGAGAGAGAGCTCTCGGATTTCATCTAAAATATTTTAATTTGTAATCTGAAGGTGAATGAAGCTGGTGGGACATGAAAGTGAGATATTAATAACAGATTTTGAATTTTGGTGTAAACTAACCCCTTTAATGAAGGTCATTCAGTAATCTGTATTGATGTTATTGGTTTCACAGGTGTCTCCAGTCACTCCAGAAGAGAAGAAGCCTCTGCCTGGAGCTGTGAAACTCCCTGGTCCCGCTGTCAACCTCTCCGAACTCCAAAATGTAAAGAGTGAACTCAGATGGGTCACCAAAGACTAAATTGGCTCAGGTAAATCTGACATTCAAATTCACACCATTTCCGGTTAGTCAAACACCATTGGTGCTTGTCAGTCTTATGCAATCACAAACAAATATGTGAAGCAACAGGATCAAAAGAACAACTGGTTTTCTAAATGCATTGAGTATGTTTACATGCACATTCTTAAACGGACAGTTCATCCAAAACTGAAGATTTTCTTCCTATTACGCACATTGAAGTAGTTTTAAGCTTTTATGATTTTCTCTCTTCTGTTGAACACAAAAAATATTCTGACGAATGTTAAAAAATCAGCAGCCATTGACTGTCATTAAAACAAAAAAAATACTACAGAAGTCAATGACTGCTTTCCAACTTTCTTCAGTTTACTGTTTAGCAGAAGGACAAACCTGAGGCCGAGGGTGAGTAAATTATGACAATTTTTGATTGAACTCTTCATTTAACCCTATTATTCTTCATAAGCTTTTAAAGGCCACCTATAGTGTGTTCACTGTCATATTGGAGTGATAGAAACACGGTTAGTTTCTTTAAAAAAAATACTGAGGTTAAAATAGGATACAAATCCCTCCCATTTTGATGCTGACAGCAACTTGATGTAGGAGTGCGGTTTCCTTGCCCACCGAATTGATTGACAGACGCGTATCAACATGTCTCCATAGTAACGAGTATAATCATATACAAAAGACAGGACGAGCAAAAAGTAACTGAGATTAAAAGATCTGTCCTTGTTCAAATGTGATCAAGTATGACTTTTACAAGTTTAAAACATTTTTAAAACAGTGCATGTTTGTAATAAATACAGTAAAATCGACACCTAATTCATTACCAGCCGCATAATGTCACTACAATAATAAACCAAGACGCTTCAATCCCAATTTGTAAATATTAAATCAGGTTTATTTAGTACATTACCATAATGGATGTCCATACAGCAGTGGATATTAATGTGTATCCTGTCATCCTAACGACGTATTGTGTTACTCATCATTGCAGAAAGGCTTGAATTGACTCCAAGAAATATAACAAATAACCGTTGGGAAAGTTCTGGAGATCTGGCTCATTCTTGTCTGTCACTGTGCAGTTTATCTACGTGAAGGCTATGGCTCTGACACACACGCGTAAATGGTGGGCACGGAGAACCAGCTTATTTTTATTAAAGGCACAGCCAACAAAAACAGCTACAATGTCGTAACAGCTTAAATTTCCCAGATTTAAAAAGGTATAATAAACAATCTGATGGGCGTTTTGAGCTGAAACATTACATACGCATTCTGGAGACACACAACGACTTCTTTTAAATCTTAAAAAGTGGTTAAAATGGGTGCCCTTTAAACGATATGATGATAACTTACAAAAATCAGTTTATTAAAACAACCTGTTTCCACATTTACATGCAAACCAAGAACAGTCTCAAAGTAGCTTCTTTATAATTTATTATGCTAAATCTGAAATCATTAAAATCTGAAGAAGAATATTGCAAAATAAATGTAACATAAACATAAATGTAAGAAATATAAATGTAAAGAATTACTATTATTATTATTACTTCTACCCAAACACATTTTTACATCTTCTGGCTGGGAAGCTTATGAGTTTTGTGTATATTCTTAAGGAACACTCCAATTTTGGAAATAACAAGTCATCTAGAATTGAAGAACTAAGTTTTATCATTTTCTAGGTTAATATGGCTAGGATATATAATCTCATTCTGGCGTATCAATCAAGGAACTTTGCTGGGTTATATTATTGTGCCTGCCTCTGTGGGTTTAGTACACAATGTACAGTAAATACAGAAGTGTCAAGCTTTAAACAGTAAAATAGGTGGAAAAAAGGAAATAGCACAACTCTTTTTATTTTTTATTTTTTGAGAATAATGCTAATGGTCTAATCTGATTCAATTACATATGCTAAGCTAAGCTAAAAGTGCTCCAGATCTGGAGATTGGAATTGGATTTATCAAAGAATAGTAACTCAGCTGTTTACTGTACCTCTAGGTGAGTTGTAAAATGAGCCAATTTCCAAAAATGCTTTCCAGACCCAAATGTGTTCAGTTTGAGTAGAACTGGTACAATCAATATCCTGCATCTTGAAAGGGTCATATATTTGCTGTACGCTTCATGTTGAAACTCTTTTCTTCAGTTTTGAGTGATTTATTAAACATAGCAACTGAAATAACAAATGAAATCCTTAAAGTTAGATGCATAAATTGTTATGTTTCAAATGGGTTTCCTTGCATTGCTGGGTTATAGATTTGCATGAAACCCTGGACAATAGGTTATATAAATAAACAGATTCAGTATATTGGTGGGTAAAAGTTTGTGTAAACATGCTCAGCCTACAAAGACCTCCTGTTGTTTGCACAAATGACCACAGGGTGTCAGTAGCAGTAAAATGGGTGTGCATGTGCTAGCCTGCATATGTCAGTGCTGGAGTGTGTATGCGGGTGTTTTTGAGTGTGTGAAGGGGTGTGAGGGTGAATCAGGCTCTATTAATACCCCAAAGATTAGTAGGGCAGTGAAAGTCCGTCTGTTGTGTGCTGTCCCAGCATGCCTCAACAGACCACCCTAATATAGAGCAAAACACGCTCTGTGACCCATCTGCAGTAGGACACGTGTGTGTGTGTGTGTGTGTGTGTGTGTGTGTGTGTGTGTGTGTGTGTGTGTGTGTGTGTGTGTGTGTGTGTGTGGCAAGCGGATTTAACATTCAATCTATATAATGTGCTAGTGTCTATTTTCATACTGCCAGTGGTTATTTATTACTACTATATTTTCCACTACGTAGTGTTTACTAATTAGCTACTACTGCTTATTCCTTTGGTACTAGTGCCTTTTTAAAACAGAAGGCTACTTGTTTATTAGATAGATTCTTATTTATTAGATTAGTTAGTACTTACTTCTCAGATTCATAGATATTTATATAATACTTATTTTCAGGAGTATCAAGTGACTATTTTGTTGTTACTAATATTGTTATTTTTATACACTAATTCATTAGGTAATACTACTTTTTAGATACTAGATATTTTAAGACTGTTTAAAAAATAGCTGTTATATGAAAAATAAATACTAATCAAAGCTGAATAGATGATATCTCAATGGATCTTTTTAATGACAGAATAGTTACTAGTCACCAGGGCTTGACATTAACACCCGCCAATCTGCCAAATGCGGGTAGATTTCAGCTGTGTTGGGTTAGACAGACACTACCACTAGCTACTTTGGCAGGTTGAAAATAATTTTTAAATTGTAGTATTCTTAAAGGCAGAGTTCGACAATAAGGATGGCCAAATATGCGTGAAAATATGATCTTAGAATCGAGAAGCAGAATGACAGACTGAAATAATTGTGTTCACGAAAGCTAAAGGAAGCAGGTGAATACCGAATGAATGAGAGGATGATCATGATGCTAATGACTGTTTAAAAAGTGCACACTTCATTTGCTTTGGCAAAGCAACCGTGCCTAAAAGAAGCACAACTGATGCGATCAGTTCTCTTTGAAAAAGACTGGACAAAAATCAATGATCATGTTTTCACTTTAACTATTATTTGAACGAATTATTAATTGGCCTAACGTTAACCGTAAGCGCGTGATCATCCTTTCATCATCACGAAATATTTTATTACCTGCTTTCTTTTGCTTGCAGTTATTTTTGTTAATATGGTTTAATTATAATTTTTTGCAACAACATTGCTATAATATGAGATTATCTCCCCATTTATGTGTAGTTACTAATAATTAAAAAAAATATCAAAAAGTTAATATCAACTCCTGTTAATCACTACTGAAATCTAGTATCTAATAAGCAGAGTTGGTTGTAACTGTATTCTACGTTTTAGGGGAACACAGTAATGTAACGAATTACATTTTAAATTTGTGTAGTTTAATTACAGCTACTAAAGTCAATATTAAAGTTGCAATGTCAGTTAATAAGTATGTGCTTTTAAATAGCTAGAAAACGAGAGCTGAAATGGTTTATATGGAAATACATAATGTACATGTGTTCCCCAAATTAAAGAAACACTCCGCTTTTTTGGAAAGACATTACTTTGATGTCATTGAGCATAAAAACTAAAATATTTCTATAAAATGCAGTCTATGGGCAGCCTTTAAAGAACTTTCAACTGCTTTTAACTCGACCAGCAACTTATTCAAACACTTGAATAGAAAGCATTCTATGACAATACTCATTGCCAAGGAGGACACCAGCGCCTAAAAACACAGGGGTCCAACTCAGCCTGAACAGGCTAAACAAAACTTTTGTGCAGGATCGGGAGTGACGGTATCTTCTGAATGTGAAGAAAACATCATCATCACACATCACGTCTTTTGCGTGCGACTTCGTTCAGAGCGTATATTGTGTGCACTAGCATTTTCCAAGTCACGTGACAAGAACTGACTGATCAGCTGCATACTTTGTATGGAATATACACATTTTAGTAGGATTACTTCAGACAAACACAGAACACCTAAACACTGTAGTGCTTTTGCATACTTTTGATGTCAATAGTTACAGGTCTCCAATTTTCTTCATTGCGTTCAAAAAGGAAAAAGACAAACAGGTTTGGAACAAGTGAATAATAAAAGAATTTGAAGTTTTGGGCAAACTCTTTAAGTCTTTAGAATATGTCAAGCTGCAGTGATCAACTCATTGTAATGTTTTTCAGTGAATATTAAATTACTGAAAGAGTTTCGTTTGTATTTTTATAGATCTATTTTATGTTTTAAAAGTAACTTCAAAGTAAAGTAATTAGTCATCTGATTACTTTTTACATGAAGTAATTAGTTATGTAATCAGATTACAATTTTCCAGTAGGAATCAGTAACTTGTAATCTATTACTTTTTTTTAAAGTAACTTACCCAACAATGTTAATAAGTACTTTACTAGTACCATTTCAATGGGTACTAATATCAAACAAATAAGTACTACTATCTAATAAAAGTACCAGTAGTTAATGATTAAGATCTAATATCGAATAAATAAATAATAATATCTAATAAATATTTACTCTTTATTAGTATTTAACGAACGAGTAGTATTAAACTATTAGTGACTAATGGGGAGACTATGAATAAATGAATAATGAATGAATAACTAATGAATAAATCCTTAACAGAAAATACGAGTTTCTAAAAAACAAATACTGATACATATACAATAAATGTTAAAACATCTTGCCAAAGTATGTCTGTGATATAAAATTGAGCAGAATTTACCAAGGGAAAAACCTTTAATACTAACGCTAATCTTCTTATTCTCACAGGTGACTCCTGCCCCATTTTATCCAAGGCTTTGCTTACAATCTCCATCCAATCAGATTCATGTATTCACCACAAACTCCTGGTCACAATGGAATCAATGAGAAGCCTTAATGATGACACTTCCAACTGATTGAGGATGAGGAGAGGGGGCGGATTCTGTCGGAGCAAAGACTGATGGGAATTGAGCAATTCGAATCTCTGAACCAGGGTTTAGTGTGTCTAAAATAGGTCATTGTGTTTAAACCTTCCTGTATCTTGTTTTTGTGCTTTAAAATGTACCGTGTGCTCAACTTTAAGGCATGGTTCACCTTAAAATGATAATCTTCGTGAGTGAACTCTTCCTTCAAGTTAGTTTTTTTAGAAGCTCTGTATTCTGAAACTAGCATCATAAAAAAAGACTACACAAGACTGAAGGCATTTCTAAAAATTCCTCAATTCTCCTTGAAAAAGACCAGATTGTGACTTCTCAACAAGATCTCGAACAAATTTGACAGCATAAAATACATTTAATTGCAATACATTTAACATCTAGATTGATTAATATGCAAACGCTCGAGATAAATTTGATTAATTAGCTGGAATGTCATGCATTTAATTTGATTAATTTTCATCCGCGCCCCATGCTTCAGGCTTGTCTTGCTCCCTACACATCTTTTATATTCTTTATCTACGGCTTTGTTCTTGTGTGTTGCAGTACATGAGTAGGCTGTTGCATAATAAAACATGATTTCACATTCTCTCCAAGAGCAAAACCGTAGGAGGAAGCCAGCACTTGTTATCCTTGAACAAATAGAACTGGATTTCAAACGGCGCACCATCAGTTTGTTATGTACATAAACTGGGATCAGTTTAAAAGGGTAAGGCTGCTCATCTCCTTGCCTAAATCACATCATATGGTCTGTACTGCTCTGTGATATAGTTTACTAGCAGCAGTCGGTGTCAAGACCTTTGGGTGAAAGTGTCCTTATTTAAATATTGTGTATTGCTTCTTCAGGTAACTCTTTTGTTTGGTATTTGACTCCAGAAATAGCAATAGCGGACTAACGGACGTTAAGTGCACAAGTTCTTCACAAACTACTGACCCGGCAAGCCTAATGCAGCTTTTTAGTCATTATTGTGAATGAGGATGGTAAAGATGTTAAAAGGGATACAACTGAGGAAACATAGCATCATTTTTGTTACCCTGCACAACAATATTTCATATTTTTACATTACTGTGTGAGGTAGGTTTAGGGTTGAAGTGGGGGTAAATGTTAATTAAATACCATTATTAGGTAATTTAATAAATAATGTGTTCTTGTTAACGTCCAGCCACCGCTGCATCCCTTCTAACAACAACCAATGGGGATCTGTTGTCTGATCAACTTAAAAAAAATTAGCATAATGGAGAAACTTTTCTATTTTGAAGTACATAATTGTTGTATAAATGTACCCTTACTTTAGCTCAGAGTCAGTCTGCAATAAAGGAACACTCCCAATATGTTTTACAAGTCACCTAGAGTCAAACAGTTGAGTTTACCACCTTTTAATCCATTTGAAACCTATATTTTTACTCATTTTTAAGCGAGATGCTAAACCCATGCAATAATTTATGCTAAGCTAAGCTAAAAGTGCTCCTGCCAGACCTGAAGATCGCCTGGATTGGAGAAAAAATGGTAAAATATCAACTGCTTTACTTTAGGTGACTTGTAAAATGAGATTTGCAAAAAAAACCGTGGAATGTTCCTTTAAGAGTGACCAGTTAAATCTGGGGAACACGTGTATGTGTGTAAAGAAGATAAATTGTGTCTGCTTATGAATTTCTTTCATTTGTGAGGCTCTTTTTTCTGTAAGGTTCCTTTGAAACAATGTGTATTATGAAAAGTTCTATATAAATACAAATGTCTGATTGGATTTAGGATCATGTTTTGTGAAATCACCACTGAAATGACCTACACGTAGATGGCAAAAGTGAAAAGACAAGTGACCTACAAGTCTTGAGTGTACATGAAAAAAGTTTGTTGCACCTCATGATATTGCCTGGATTTGTGTGCAGAGCAGTAATCTACGCAGGTAGTGGTAACATAAATTGAAAAAAAAAAAAAGAAAAAGAAAAAAAAAACGATAGAGGTTATTGCACCTTTTACTTACTCAAGTTTGTGATTTTTGTGAAAAGTGCATTCAAATAGAGCAAATCAACAAAGCAAGAGCTTTCCATGGGTTTTAAGATGCAATGTGATTGCTCCCCTAAACATTAAAGGACATACACCGTACACTATCTTAAGGTCTTGTCGCCTATCCAAGTTTTAGGAACAACAAATAATAACTTGAATTGACTTCTAGTTGATAATTTGATATCAGAAGTGGCTTATATGAAAGGCAAAGGCCTCTAGATTATGCTTATTTTACCAAAATAAAACATGATCATGCCTTGATTTTTATTTATTTAATTAGGACAGTAAGGTCTGACTTTTTTTAGACAAAAGTCTTGTCACTTAACAGAAATATTGTACAGTATAGAATATAAAGTCATGGTGCAGGGAAAAAATAATTAATATTGTTTATGACTGGACAGCTGCATTCATACATCTCTGCAATCCCTCAAATAACTCAGTAATGTTCATATGTCTGGTGACTGGGCTAGCCAATTCTGGAGCACCTTGACCTTCTTCGTTTTCAGGAACTTTGATGTGGAGGCTGAAGTATGAAAAATAAAAATAGAAAAGAAAAATATAGAAAAATCTACCTTCTGCCACTTTTCCAAATGATCAAATAGTAGTCAAGTTATTATTTGTTGCTCTTACAACTGGCATCGATGACAAGACTTATGTCAGCTTGTGTACATTCTTTGCCTGTGGTTCTTCTTGGTTTGTTGCACAAAGATGACTAGCTTTGTTTAAGCTTACTTCGACCATGCATGTTGTCTTTGTATTATTATGATGTCATAATGTGCCTGTGTATTCGTAAAGGGGCTTTCCTTGCTGTTGTTCCACTTGAATTACACACAAGAGTCAATGCTCTGCAAACAAAACAGTGTTCTGCAGTGAATCTTCACCATTTCTGTGAATTTATGTTCAACATCTATGTTGATCAAGGAAAATCAGTCTTGTTCTAAAATGTAATCTAGACCTATTCCTTACCCTAAACCCAATCATAACTAAACTATTACCAAAATTAGAGGGGAATAATAGATGCATGGCAATCATGTAGAAATGCTTAAAGTGTAAGCCTAAGCTTAACATAAACAGTAAACATATACCTTAATTCTGATTGGCTGATTGGAATGTTGTTCCAGATTCAACATAGATGTTAATTCAGCAACATGTCCTAATTCAGGGGTGTCAAACTCAATTCCTGGAGGGCCGAAGCCCTGCACAGTTTAGTTCCAGCCCTGCTCCAACACACTTACCTGTAGGTTTCAAACAAGCCTGAAGGACTCAATTAGTTTGATCAGGTGTGTTCAATTAGGGTTGGAACTAAACTGTGCAGAGCTGCGGCCCTTTTGGAACTGAGTTTGACTCCTGTGTCCTAATTGGTGAAATCAGGTTGGTACTTTAGGTACTGTACTATTGTGCTAGGTACCCTAACGAAAGTGGTACTGTACGGTTTTCATGTTTAGGTACAATTTACAACTTCTGACAGTGGAAATGGAAATAATTATGTACCGTACTGCACATCCATTTGTAGTGTTTTCCTAAACCCTATAATTTAGCGCATTCATTCAATTACATAATATATCGCTTTAACAAGTGTACAACTGCTGTACACTCAGCAGCAAGAAATTATCAATAATGCACTGTGATGGTTGTGCCGAATAATTTCCATGTCTCAACAGAAGATGGCGCCTACAGCTGAAGCACCAATCAAATTAGCTTGTTTTCATTCAATTCTTCCAGTGGGCTATAATAGTGGAATAATGTAAGAAAAAGGGAATGAGGGTATGGTGGTCTGTTTAAAACGCAGCATTTGTGTGTTTCAAATATTTGACCGGTTAATTGTATGATAAAACCCATGATAGGAGAGCAATAAATGTTCACAAATCTCTATAAAAGACAATGTGGGTTCAATTGTGGAACAGGACTCATCAATCATGTGGAACTGAAAAGGAATGTTTCAGGATTAAGCATCTGGCAGAGGTGGCTTGAACACAGAGAGAGTGAGCAGCTGCCAACTAATCAACAAAGCTTTCATAATTCCCATATTACCCACAATGCAATGCAGAAAGAGACCCTGTTGTTCTAAAACTTATCACAAAGAGGCTCAGCGTACTCCGATTCTTCTTCTTTGCTGTTTTTCATTACAAATTTCAATAGAATCACTGAAATCGTGCTAATTAAAAGGTTTTTATCATCTAAAGCCTCACTGGTCAATATTAAAATAGTTCACCATGACCACCAGAGCCAAACAACTCCCCTGTTAGGAAGAACAGACAGTGTTATATTTAGAAAACCACTCAGGTCTGACAGCATTCTTAACTGAAGGGAGACCAGAAAACACAAGCACTCTCATGAAGAGCCCAGACAAATAAATCAACTGCATCTGAAATGAAATGCACTAATAAACCCATCAGGTATAAAATAGTTTATCATAAATAGTATTTATAGATTTTGCAATGGCAGACAAGAGTATGATCTACCAAAAGATCTCCAAGCATGCAAAGAAGTGGAGTCTGGTTTTGTTGATGTAATATAAAAAGTGCTGCATAATTAGTGCATTTAATTTGAACCACTGAAGGTTTAATGTGTGTTTAAATATATCCACTGATGCACAACAAGGCAAAGTGGAAAGACATGCAGATCCCAAAAAGGAAATTTTTAATTTAAAAAAATCAAACGGATTGTAAAGTGAGCTTACTGTGTGTCTTCAAAATCACTTCCTTGAGACACAAGTACTGACCCTTACCCACCCCACCCCACCAATGACTCATCATGAACCTTGTTGCAAGTTCCACTTGAGTCCTAGAATGTTCACAAGTAACTCAAGTTACCAATTACCTTGTATGTGTATTGTATACCAAATGCTCTAGACAGTGGAGAATCATCATGTGTGATCATGTGAAGAGGGTGTGAGAATGTAACCAGAAGCTCTATCATAATCACCCCTCGCTCTTATACTTAATACTCTCGATGCAACCTGGCCTAATGCTGCCCCATCCCAGCTTAGAGCCAGCAGCTATTCAGGGAGAATGAAGGGTACAATGTTCACGAGGTTGGGATGCATCCTGTTGGATCACACTTACACACAAACACATGTCTATAAATCAGCCTTAATCATCAGTAGTCTAGCCAACATAAACAATCTCTGTGGTTTCACTCATACAATGTCAACAAACTTTTTTTTGTCATTGTGCCTTCCTGACTGAACAATATCCCACTGTCCTCTCATTGTCCTCTAGGCGGCATTCTCACTCTATCATTTCTCTGTCTGTCTTTCTTTTTTTTTTGGTCAGACTGTCCTTCTGATCAACTCTGAGTTTCTATTCCTGTAACCTTGGTGAGATATGGCTTCTGGTGGCGACAGACAGAAATCCACAGTGCTGACTAACCGCTTTATTTACCAAGGGATGACTTCAGATCTGCATATCATAATAAACCCCTGGTATGACGCCTCCCGCTCTCGATGTTCCAGACTTACTAAAAGAAAAGGGCAGCTAGATTCAGGTTGTGTTTACCCCCTGCAGCCCCAAAATGTCTGACCATCCATTTCACCCTCCCTTTCAGAGTTTTGGCAGAAAGCGCATGCCCATCTTGTTTAGTTGAGAGGTTTGGGGGCTGCCCACTGGGTGGAAGAGCAATGGTTGACCCTCCCCTTTTCATTTGATGCTTGCAGAAATCATGGACCACATCCCAACAGACACGACTGGTGTACTGATCCCTTCGGTCTTCTTTAAACTTGATGACTTTTGCATGAGCAGGACCACCTAGCCATCTCTGCCTCATTCCTGCATTCTTTTCTTTCCATTTGTTTTCTTCCTCAGACTTTCTTTCAGTCCTAACTCGCTTGTTCCTGATCCTTGTCTACCTTATCTCGCTCTCTAGTAATGAATTATTACCTGATGCTCAGCGACAGTCATGGAGAAGGTGTTCTGTCTCGGTACCAGAGCTTGCGGTTGGAAGGTCGAATGTGTGATGTTGTTTTGGATGCGGAAGGAGTGGAGTTCCCTGCTCATCGCACGTTGTTAGCCTGTTCCAGTGATTATTTCTGGTCCCTTTTCCAGGACTACACTCTAGAATCTGGTGCCCGCACTATCAGCTTGCCAGCTCTGTCATCTCTGGGCCTGGAGCAGATTCTGGACTTCATCTACACCTCTTGGATCTCATTGTCACCATCCACTTTGGAGGTCACCCTACAGGCTGCCTGCTATCTACAAATTTCCCATGCGGTGGATCTTTGCACTCAGTACATCTCAGAAAGCATTACTCCCGACAACTGCTGCTTTTTTGCTAACATAGCAGCTCGGTATGGCCTTTCAGAAGCATTCAAGGATAGTAACACTTTCATTGCCAGTAACATGTGCAGAATTCTTGCAAGCGAGCAGTACAAAGCTGAGCTAATGGAGTTAAACCTTGAATCTCTGCAGGAGGTCCTTGTAGCTGAAGATATGCCAGGAGTAAAGGAGTCAGATCTTCTACAGGTGGTTTTGGAATGGCTAGAGTGCAACCCACAATCGCCTCTGCAAAGTAATGCACTGCTCAGTCGGATCCGATTTGGTTTGGTGCCACCTGAAGAACTGTCGCAACTTAGTGCACTTAAACCAGCTCTAAGTACACCCTTCATGTGCAGCGTAGTGCAGAAAGCATTTAACTACCACCTTCAGGGTCCCCTACAACCTCTGCTACAAAGTGTCCACACCAGCCTCAGAGCCACAAACAGCAAGATTGTTTTGGTGGGAGGAGGATCAGAAGCAAACAGACCGCAGAATCAGATCTTAACCTACGAACCCCGTAGCAAGAAATTCCAGCCACTCTCAACATCCTTACCATATAATGTTCAGCACCAGGGAATATGTGTTGTTGGGAACTTCCTATTTGTGTTAGGAGGTGAGATTGTGCAGGTGGATGAGGAGAATGAAAAGAGCGCTGTGATGGAGGTCACTGACCAGGTGTGGCGCTATGATCCACGGTTTGAGCAGTGGGAGGAGATGGAACCACTCTTGCAGAAGAGGGCACAGTTTGCCTGTTGTGTGATGGAAGGTGTTATTTTTGCTATCGGTGGACGAGGGGAGAAGGGAGAACCTGCTTTGTCAACGGTAGAAAAGTACAATATGAGTGAAGGGTGCTGGCGAAGTGGTGTCTCCCTACCCTTTTCAGTTCATGGGCATGCCTGTGCCACTATCGGAACAGGAATTTACATTTCAGGTGGCCTCCACATCAACAACCCTGAGAGCAGCAAAGAAGTGCTGTTTTTCAATGCTATTGAGGGGGATGCCTGGCAGAGACGCTGTAACATGTCCATTGCCAGATTTGGCCACCAGATGGCAACAGTAAAAGGAAGAATTTATACCTTTTTGGGAATGTATGAGCCCTTCTGTGACATAGAATGCTACAGTCCTGAGCAAGATATTTGGACCCGCCTAAAGCCGCTATTTAATGACCGCTTCTGCTACGGTTTGACTGCAATAGGGGGCAAACGTGTGCTTATGTTCGGAGGCAGAAAATGGCAGGAGGGACAAGAGGTGTGTACAACAAATGTTCTGGAGTACGACGCAGAACATGATGCCTGGAGGGAAGTGTGTAAACTACCAGGGCCCCTGTGTGGGATTCAGTGTGCCATAATGACTCTTCAAGACCCTCCGGAGACCTAAAAGTCAATTATAAACACCATCCCACATACACACAGACAAACAGATGGCTGTCATGGGGCAGTGAGAGTTGAAGGACAAGGTATATCTTTGTGTCATTGATACATGGATTGTTAAGTGGCATGGAAACATGATTTCTTTTTACCCAGATACGGAGGACCTTGGTGGGGGTAAAATGCTATCATGTGTGTTGTACAGCAAGCCATAAGAGCTCCTGAAAGTAGGTCATTATGAATAGGGGAGAGAAAGTCATGACATTGATAGATGACCTGTCGTAAAGACGTTGTCTTGAGAAATGGCATAGTTCCTTTATTGACATTGGAGAAAAAGACAGAGCTATAGCTGAATACACAGCTATGACCACTCCATCTTGAAAGGCAAGAAGAAAGGACAGACAAATAAATGAAAAAAGTTCAATGAAAACAAACTGTACTGCTTGAAGTTCAGTTTGAATAGGATTTGGGTATTTGGCAAAGTGTGAAGATCAAAGGTGACAGTCATAATGTCTTATGACAGACGGACAGCTGCCATGAATGTTGGATACAGACTCTGGATAGTAAAACAGACAGCACTGAAACGAAAGGAGGGTGCACTCACAAATGCTGAGAGAGAAAGCCAAATTAGACTGCAGATTTGGAAGGGGAACATGAGGTCAAAGCAGGCAAAGACAAGTATCAAGTCCACTAAGTGTGTGTGGGATGCAGACAATCCAAAGGAGGATGGGGAGATTTTTAGTGAGCAATGCTAAACAAAATTGCTTTGACACAAGAACATCTGACAACTTAAAAGTCAGGGCTGCATGTAAATCTAGATTCCTCATTACAGATAATGCTCTGTGATTAGAAAACCAATGTAGTTAAGCAGACAACTGCAAATAGTTATCCAGAAATCTTGTAAAACATTGAAAAATGCATTTAGTTTGGATGATATTCAGACAAATAATTATATAGCAAAAATGTCTTTAAATCTTTATGCTGATGAAAGTAGACTGATTTAAAGCAAATAAACATTAATGTGATTACATACAGTATATTGAATGTTGTTATGTGTATGCATACAGTTCTTATGATGCAAATATGAAGCAAAGAAGCTTATTTCTTTTTCTTGTCTGTTTCCTTAATGTTCTTTAAAATGTTCTTTTGGTCAAGGAGTGCTTGTAATAATAGCAGATGTGTGAGATGTGTGAGAAACTCAGGCCAGTTAGATTAGGTTACACCATATAAAACCAGTAAACCAATTAAGGCTCTTTTTTTTCATTAGCTTCAGGTTGGTTGGAAAAAAAGGGAAATCAAAATGTCCACTCTAAATTGCTTCTCAAGCCCAAAGAAAAGAAACCAATTCTCGACCCAACAATTAATTTCAAGTCCATTACCTTCAATGAAAAGCCCGGAAACCAGCAAGCTTCTAGAAGAAAAAAGAGATCAGCTTTCTAGGAAATTGACATGGGTCTATTTTTTAACCACCTATTGGAGAAAGACGCCCTTACTATTGCCCAAATGGTTGAGCTGTAAAATGCTCAGATGACTGACTTGAGCAGTTTTTGGAACCGAGTGCCTGACTACAAAGAAAGAGAGCACTATCCAGGTTGGAAATATCAAACCACCATTGAGATTAATTGAACAGCTTTTTCCACAATACTGTATATAACACAAAGGGTTTAGTAGCCTCAATGTTTGGGTATCCTGTAAGGCAATATGAAGGGCACTTTTTTTAGGCATCCCGATCAGATATTGGTTCAATACCATATATTTTTGCTGGATCGGGTATCAGCCAGCTGCTATAGATCCAAATCTGATCCTGCGCATGCGCTATATTCTGTGTCATTTATAAGCCAACAAAATAGATGAAGGTAGCTTATTATAAGGCATTAGAAAATTATCATGTAATCTATACCATAAATGTTCTGAAGCCATTCTGTAGCTTAATGTAAAGCACAGATGAATATTCAAGTGGTTAAATTCATGTGCAGTTCAGTACTTCCGCTGCCACAGCTGTCAATCATTCTCCATTCATACACAATACAAACTACATGTACCTGTAGCATTCGTGCATGACAATGTGAAAAACTTTCTCCAAGACTTTTTATGTCTATTAATATAAGTAATCAGTGGAAAAATACATTTAGTTTTGCATTAAATGGGTTCGTTTTGACCTTCATCAAGGAGTTCATGGCTGTTTTTAAATCAAGTTGCACTGTGTCTGTTATATAAGCAGATTGCATTCGCAACACTGAGTAGAGTAGAGAGGGTTATTACCTGCTCTTCACACACAAAGCAGGCCTACCTGAACGTTGAAATAAAAAAAAACCAATAATACATTGGATCCTCAACGTATTGATTTCTTCCCTTTGTGCTGCTGTTTTGGAAGTGACCGCAGATACTGAAGGGCTCCTCGCTGTGTCTCAGATGCATCAATCGCTTCATTCAAAGCTGCGCAGACGCGATGTGCACCACTCCGTAAGATTATTTTCACAATGAGTTACTGCTATCTCATCCTTCTGACCTAGTTAGTTCTTCTGGGGGTTATACTTTCATTGTGAATAGTTTGTAAAGTCTGGCTCATTGTGGTCAAAGTATTTGATTAAATTAATAAAAGTGAAACTGACAGGCACAATATGGATTGTCATTAACAGAAAATGGAATGATATTAAGTAAAACTGGCCTTAGACAGTTTACTTTAGTCTATGTCAAACCTGCAGGAAAATATCAGGCTTTAATAATAGGCTGGTTATTTTCCTAACAATTATAGTCAATAGCGGTAGCCTACTACAGATTTCAAAGAAAAATCTTAATATTAAAAAAAAAGAAACATAAGCTGGACCACAACAGATCATATCAATGTCATAATCATAAGGAATGCTCAAATGCTGTCACCTAGTTTACAGCAAGCATCATGTTTTTTAGTTAGATTGTGCCGTCTGTCATATACAGTAGGCCTATAGGCCTGTTATTTTTACTAAAGAAGATATATTATTTGAGTTTATTACCAGAACTATAGAAACTGTATTATGCTTTTAAAAAAGTAAAGGCACAGTATCGGAATCGTATCTGCATCGATTGATACTCAGAATTTTGGTATTGGCATCGGATCGGTTCCAAAAAAATAATATCGGTGCATCCCTACTTTTTTTGTTTTTTTGCAACGTATATTTAAACCAGCCTCATTTAAAGAGATAGCTCACCCAAAAATGAAAATTCTTTCATCATTTGTCATGGTTTGTAAACTATGCTTTTAAGTACAGAAAAAAAAACATACGCAGTAAATATTGTATGATTACATCCATAAAAGTTTATTGACTCTAGGTATATAACCACACTTAAATCTGGAGAAAGCAATAACTCTCTTTTTAAATAATGTAATAAATAAAGTAAACGTTACCAGGTTGTACACTAAACACAACACATAGGAAACTGCACTGCCCAAATGACATGCCCTATTCATATAAATAAAGACAGGCAGCAGCACAGATATTAATGAACTAGATTGCTTTACGACAACTTTGTGTTTTAAAAAAAGGGCTGCTAAGGAAACATAACATGGTTTGCACTAAATAAAGAATAACTTTGATATATTACTCAAGTAAAATACCAATAGACATCAGTTCTAGTAGCTCTATTTCCACTGGTAATCACTTTTTCCTAAGAGCTAATGGACACATTAGCACCTGAGTCACTCAATCAAAATCAAGCTAATATATTGTCTTAGATTACATACAGAATGAATGTGCTCCATACCTGAAATATCAATGTACATCATATAATACACATCTTATCATACAATAAACTCTCTCTGAACATTCAGTGTTCTGAAAAATCTCACATAAAGCATCTTTGTGTCTGCTGAGTGTTTCTTGGTCGCTCGGACAGTTGAAACACTGACGCTAAATCATTTGGCAGCTTCGGTTTAGAAACAATTGGGATTGATGTGTATCTACAAGCCATGCAGCAGGAGATGAAATTCTCAGAGAGTTCATAAAGACTTTGACATACATGTGATTCAGGAGTCAAGTTGCTGCTTCAGACCGATGCTGGGGTGAATTCAGAGCAACAGCTTTGATCGGTGGAGTCGTGTAGCGAATCCCTGGGCTGGAAAAAAGTGATGTGTCGTGGTGACCTTGGCTGTCATTAAAACTCACTGTTGTCTTAACACAAATGTCCCTAAACTAGCAGCACTGTGCAGGATGACTTCATGGCAGCTTGTAGAAGTGAAAAATGTTAATCCAAACGGAAGTACACAATACTATTAATAATATAAATATCTTTCAGGGTCAAGGAACAGTCCACTTTTTTGAAAATAGGCTGATTTAACAAGTCCCCTAGAGTTAAACAGTTGAGTTGAACCATTTTTGAACCCATTCAGTCAACCTGGGTCTGACAGGAGCACTTTTAGCTTAGCTTAGCATAAATTATTCAATCGGATTAGACCATTAGCATCTTGGTTTCAAAAAAAGAGTTTAGAGAACTCTCCTAGTTAAAGCTCGACTCTTCTGTAGTTACATAGACTGACAGAAAATGAAAAGTCTGGGGACAGTTTTCAGGTGCTGCGTAATATCATTGTGCCTGCTGCAGCTATTATATGGCAGCAAAGTTCCTTGATTATTACGCCCGATTGAGAGTATAGTTCCTAGCCATATCAACCTACAAAATAGCACGTTTTCATCCTCCATCTGCCCTATACATGATGTAACTATAGAATAGTCAAGCTTAAATAGGAAGGTCATCAAAACTTTTTTCTTAGTCGTTAATCTTCTTAATCTTCAATGATTTATGCTAAGCTAAGCTAAAAGTGCTACCACCAAACACAGAAACTGGCTGAATGGAAATGGTCAAAACGAACCATTCTAGGGGGGTTGTAAAGCCTACTTTCAAAAAGGTGGAGTGTTCCTTTGAGCTTAAAAAATTGACAGCACACTTTGATTAAACAAACTCAATTTTCTTTGCTAAGAGCATCACGTGTAAATCTGGTTTTGATTATAAGCTTTTGTTTTCTTGGTTTCACCTCATAATATCAGGAAAATGTATAAAACTTCCACAATCCGACTTAAATTACAGAGATAATACTGCTTCTGGATAATGAAGCCTGTGCAATTTTCTACCAATCAAAGCCCACACAGTTCACTAAATGCTCATCCGTTATCAGAGACCCAGTTTGGCAAGGCGTAACGCTCTGTCGAGAATCGTTCACGGTGCAGGCACAGAAATATTCAGGGTTTAATACAAAGTGAATGCTAACTGCAATATTTTTCATTATTCTGACAATTACCACTGTCATTTTGACTCATGTCTATTGGGACAAGGCAATGGATGCTGAAAAACTAAATTATATCATATAAATAAAATAGTGTTACTAAGTATTGATTAAAATACTCAACTCCACAAGACTGGAGACTAAGATAAGAAAAAAATGTTTTCTTCATTAAAATGTTCTTTCAAATTTTAAATAAACATAAAAGTTTTTAAATTTAATTAATTGTTTTTGATTGGGTTTATTTGTAAATAATTATTTTAATTTATATAGCGCTTTTCTGGACAGCGCTTTACACATAAGGGGGAATATCCTCAACCACCACCAGTGTGCAGCATCTACCTGGATGATGCGGCGGCAGCCATATTGCGCAAGACCAGCTGATTGGTGGAGAGGAGACAGAGTCATGAAGCCAATTATGATATGGGGATGGTTAGGAGGCCATGATGGACAGAGGCCAGTGGGCAAATTTGGCAGGGATGCTGGAGTTAAACCCCTACTCTTTTCAAAGGACATCTTCGGATTTTTAACGACCACAGAGAGTCAGGACCTCGGTATAATGTCTCATCTGAAAGTCCCCTTCAATATTCTGGGGCGTTAGGAATCACACAGACTGCAGGTTGATCGCCCCCTGCTGCCCTCACTATTACCACTTTCACAGCAACCTAGCTCTCCCATGTGGTTTCTTATCCAGCTACTGACCTTAGCTTCAGTGGGCTCAGACCATGTGAGAGTTGCAGAGAGCTAGCTGCAGGCTGCTAGCCTTAATAAATAATGATCCGACCACTTATCCAGCACATGTTTCACGCAGCGGATGCCCTTCCAGCAGCAACCCATCTCTGGGAATCATCCATACACACTCATTCACACACATACACTACAGACAATTTAGCCTACCCAATTCACCTGTACCGCATGTCTTTGGACTGTGGGGGAAACCGGAGCACCCAGAGGAAATCCACGCCAACACAGGGAGAACATGCAAACTCCACACAGAAATGCCAACTGACCCAGCCAAGGCTTGAACCAGCGACCTTCTTGCTTGAGGCGAGAATGCTACCCACTGCGCCACCATGCCTAGTCCGTATATCAAATCTTGTAATTAATGACCATGTGAATTATTTTGAAAATTAAAGCCACATTTACCAGAAAACTCTGGTTACTCAAAAATGAATCAGAAATGAGTATAATTTAAGGTCTTTTCCCAACCAGGTTAATTTAGACAACATGTATAGGAAGTTAGCATTAGCATCTTAGCAAACACACAAGCTTCACATTTCTGCTTCCATTGCCTTGCCCCAGAGACTTCCATTTTAGCACTATTACTACAAGCCGAGTCAAATAACTGACTATGATAACTGACACCAAGATGGAACCAGAACAGAACCAGAAATATTCCTTTTCTTGATATATCCAAACACTCCACAGAGATTGTGATATGAGGTAACCACATTAACATTCCATATTAATGCACACAAACACGCACACACCTTCCACACAAATGTACAAATGCTATAAGTCGGGGCCAGCCGATGTATAACAGCAGATCATAAATATATAGTATGATACAGCAGAGTATAGAGTATGCTAAAGTGGCATATAAACATTGCAGATGGCCGTTCGAGTGTCCACAAAGAGATCTGCTTCAAAAAACAGCCAAACACAGGAATGACAGTCTGTGTGTTCAGTGTTCGAACATCTCCTCAGATGTGCATTTCCTCTAATAGTTCATTCTGTAGCGTCAATCTCCAAACTGAAGTGGTTGTACCTCAGCTTCCTGTGTAGAGGTGCACCTGGTTTGTTCTGGGTGTGATGGCATTGTCTCTCCTCGTCTGTGTCGCTTGGAGGACTGGTAACCATGGCAACCCGGTGTGCAGAAATGACATATTCTGATGCCAGTGGATTGAGAGTCGAGCCATTCAGAAAGCTTTGTTTGTGCGGCTGTGTGTGCCTGCGTAAACAAGGGTTTTCAAGTATTTCAAAAGCACATGTAGACTTGAGTCTGTGATTGCTGTCAGAGTGCGAGAGTGTAAGGACAAAGCGAGGAGTGAATTTGTGTTTATGGATCTTAATCAGGGTAGATGGTGAGTCACATTTGAGTTGAATAAAACCGAGGCTGTGAGGGATAAAGTACAGGGTGCGTTTCATGACAACAGTGCTGTAAAAATGGAAAAGTTTTGTCGACAGATGATAACACTATGGAATGATCACTATTACAGTTTTCACACATTCTCTCAGGTTAAATCTAGACTAAAAACACTTTTCTTTGCATTAGCATACGCATAAAACACCAATACTTAAACTCTAAAGAAATGTTAGGGGCCAATCACACTGAGCAAGCTTTTTGCGTTAAGGTGCCTTTTTTAAATGGCCGTGAGCATGTTTCGGGGTGCTTATGCACCATGCATAGGACAAAGAATAAAAACACACATTTCAAGCTTTATGTGGATATATTTCTTATGTCCGTGAGATTCCATTGTGTTTGTTGACCAACAAACTGTCGTAAAAAAACATCTAGTTCAGAAAAAGTCAGTCTATAGCGATCAATGATTGGTACCTCTACTAGTAGGCAGGGCTTCATTCCTCAAGTTGACCGTTACACTTTTCCCATTCAAGACTATGCAAGTCTTGTGCTGTCTTTGGCATTGTGCGCTCGCAGTTAAAAAAAAACTAAACTCTGAGCAAAAAAAACGCATTACGTCAGTCATATCCTTTTCATTCTCCAATCAAATCAAAGCAGAGGCGGGTTTCCGTTGAGGTAACAGCAGTGTTTGTGTTGTCATGATGACTATGGAGACTTTTGAAGATAGAGCAGAGACTAGTAGTTGCTGTTTTGAGTTATCCAGGGATGTATGACTTCACAAACCGAAAAAAAATCGAATTTTGATTATTCATTGAATATTATTGTTAATTATTAAAATACGCACAATACACAGCTGATTTAGTCATTACCTAGCGACATAAAAAGCGAACCACACTTCTCTTTTTCTTGTTAATAAAAAAGGCATAGCGGTGAGCCACGCGTTTTCAGAACGGGAAAACGTGTCAGGTGTGATCGACCCCTTAGGCTGCATTAATTAGAACAACTGAAGCCGAAAACATTTCCCAAAATCACAGCCAAGGCACAAACCAACTAACCCAAGCTCAGGAAGACCCAACGTCACAAAACCAGATTAACCCACACCAAGAAGCAGGGTTCAGAGCAGAGTTTGGCCATACCAATTGGTTCATGTAAGATTTTAGCTGGTTCAAGCTGGGTGACACTGTAAGGATGGCTTCTAATTCATCTAACCTGGTTATTAGCTTGTCTAGAGGATGATTAGCAGATCTAAGATGGCTAAAAATGTTTTTGAAAGATTGTTATTACCTAGTCTAAAATTTAAGCTGGCTAGTATGGTTATCAATTGGTCATTATCTGGCCATCAACTAGTCTAAACCGGTCAAATAAGGAGTAATCTTGTTAATTAGCATGTTAGCATGTTTCTTGTTAATAAAAAAGGCATAGCGGTGTGCCTCGCGTTTTCAGAACGGGAAAACATGTCAGGTGTGATCGACCCCTTAGGCTGCATTAATTAGAACAACTGAAGCCGAAAACATTTCCCAAAATCCCATTAATTTGAATGGGCTTTCTCCTTATATTGAGGTTCACGTAATTGTTGATCCGGCCCGTATCCAGAGCAAATTTTAGTTATAGTCATTCATGAGTCAAGAGCACAACACTAAATTATTAAATATTACTATTAAACTGCGTATTGGATGCCAGGTCAGTAGATGGTGACGTCACGTTATAAGGGAAACTACATGGCTGCATTCCCGTAGTCTGTCACTGTTCTAGTCGTCCAGTATTGAAATATATAGACTGAATGATAATCTATGAATATAATATCACTGCTTTTACAAGTTTTGTTTTCAGTTTTCCACGAAAACAATAACGCCACTTTCAAACCTGTTTTCTTTAATTGCCCTTTTCTAGGCATCTAGAATTATTACAATTTAATTTTTAGTTAGTGCTATGCAAATTTTAAATCTCATTAAAAAAGTGTTAAGCTGTGCAAAAGTGATACCTGCAAAATACAGCAACTAAAAAAAACTACTAAAACGCCAAACATATCCTCCCAATATTCTGACATAAACATTATATTTCATTATTAAGGAAGAGCTTCTGAAAAAAATTTAACTTGCATTGCATAAAGCGATACACTTAAATATGAAGAATGACAAAGAAAGTCAAAAATGACAGTCTTGATTTGACATGCAGTCTGAGATGGCCTCTGGGTAATTTCATAGTAATTAATGAATAATGCAACAAATTAATTGATTTTTCAATTACTAAGACATGCATCATTGCATTATCATCTTGTAAATATATCCCTCACAGCCTCATAATTAAAATATTCAATTAAATATGGCGTGTAACATATTTAAGGTCCATAAACACCAATTTGCTTCTTCTTACTTTAGCTTGAAATTCCACCGTAAGGTCTGTTGAAGCCTACAGTATGTCCATTGTTTGAAAGTTGGTATTGTGGTGGTATTTTTGGGTCTGAACTCTGAAGTAAGAGTTTGTGTACGTCAGACGTGAGTCTCGATGTAGGAGTGTGTGTGCGAGAGGGAGGGCGTGCGGGGGGCAGGCTCAGGCGTAGCGGCAGGGCTGGGCTCAGAGGCAGGGCTGGGCTGACGGTCCCGCTGTGGCTCTTCTGAAAACGCCTCCATGTAAACTTTCTTCCATTCCTGGAACTCTGAGGACGTGAGCTTAGGATTGGCCAGCAGCTTGTCAATCAGTGCTACTTCGCCCTCCCTGTCCTATGGGGGTGAAGAAAGAGAGCAGTGGAGGGTGGGCATTACAGATACAGTCTTCTTCAAACAGTGGTTAGGATGTGATAGTCAAAGCACGCCACAGGCTGTTAGCGCAGACGTGAAGCGATGTGGACTGAACCTAGATGAGCAGAGCAGTACACACACGCAAACACACATAGCATGCTCAGACTTGACTGGAGTCCTCTGGCACTGTGGGGCTTTGTGCCCCCAATTAACCTTCTTTCATTCAAGTCTGAGTGATAAGGGATTTTTATAATATCCACAATGCAACAGGAGGCTTTGCCCTCGAAATAATAAGCACAACGCAGCAGCTGGGAAAGGTTGGGGAAGGTCACAGCCAAGGCACAAACCAACTAACCCAAGCTCAGGAAGACCCAATGTCACAAAACCAGATTAACCCACACCAAGTAGCAGGGTTCAGAGCAGAGTTTGGCCATACCAATTGGTTCATGTAAGATTTTAGCTGGTTCAAGCTGGTTGACACTGTAAGGATGGCTTCTAATTCATCTAACCTGTTTATTAGCTTGTCTAGAGGAAGATTAGCAGATCTAAGATGGCTAAAAATGTTTTTGAAAGATTGGTATTACCTAGTCTAAAATTTAAGCTGGCTAGTATGGTTATCAACTGGTCATTATCTGGCCATCAACTAGTCTAAACCGGTCAAACAAGGAGTAATCTTGTTAATTAGCATGTCTAAGATTGTCTAAGATTAGCTGTTCTAAAGTAGTAATCAGCTTGGCAGTGATGGTCAGCAGCTAGTTATCAGGTTAGTATTGTCATGAGATAGTCATAAGCCATTCAAAGATGGCCTAGTCTGCTCAAAGATGGTCAATAGCAGGTTTAAACTGGTGTGTGACTTGTGTAAGATTGTCATTAGTGCATTATGAATGGTCTATCTTCACTTAATGTTGGAACCTTGTTTTTGGTGCTGCTAACCAGCTGTTTATTATACCCACAATCCAACAGGAAGCTGTGCCTCAACATAAAGAACACAGCACAGCAGGTGGGGTTAAGGAGTTTGGAGAGGGGGTCACAGAAATTGCACAGACCCACCACAAGAAGACCCCTTGGCACCAGGTAGAGCCTAAACCCACGCGGAGAAGCAGAATTCAGAGCAGAGTTTGGCCATACCCTCCTCCCACACCAGACAGAGAACTCCGTCTAACATGGATGGGATTCTGGGATAGCAGTTTGGCGAAAGAAACCATATCAAAATAGACTACTAAAAAAGACCAATAAATACTGCTGTCCCCAGAACCCCACAGACATCAGACAGATGGAGAGGACAGACGGACAGACTGGACAGATGAAACAAACAGGCACACAGGGTGCAGTGGGACCCATGCGGCAGCAGAGTTCGGATACCTTTAGCGTGCTCTGCAGGATGCGAAGGTGATGCAGTTTGTCATTTAGCTGTGGATCGTTGCAACGCCGGATGAAAAGATGTTTGTACTCCAGACGAGTGGAAAGGCGGTGCTCACCAATAGGTGTCAGTCGGGCACGCTCCAGCGCTCTGTACAAGTCCCCCAACGAATCTGTCTGCCCCTGGTAGTCCTGCTCCCCGCCTGTGGGGGGTGCCACAGAAAGCCAGAGTTAAAAAGGACTGCCTCCACCAGCAAAGCATATTTTTGAGTGGGAATGGAAAAGAAACAGACAGATTGCAACATTTACACTCTGCATTTTAATGTTCAGTCAGGTGCGTAGGCTGACATTTGTATGCTGATGATACTCAGCTCATTTATTTCATTTGCTAGTCTGGAATCTAGAAGGTAAAATGAGAGAAATGACAAAAGACTTGGATAAAAAGTGTCTTTCGTCTGGCTGGCATAGATAAATACTTAATCAGGCTCAGATGTATGTAAATACGGGAAGATATTCTCCTCTTGCTGTCTCGGTTTTTAGCTGGTATCAATTGAAGAAACGGGTGCGGGTAATCTTTGTGCCAACAAAACATCTCTTTTTTGCTCTCCATCTGTCTACACGTGCAGATACAAAAACAATGTGTTTATCACTTTACTGCTTAAAATACAGATTCAGTAGGATTTTAGGGTGTAGTTTAGCCACTGGCTGATCTAAAATGGCCACTAACTAGCCTAATATCACCACTAGCTGCTCAAAGGCAGCATTCAGTATACTTAATAGCTGTTTTAGGCAGGTTGTAAGCAGCTCCTGGATGGAAAATGCTGTTCAAAAGCTTGGCAGTTTTCTGGTCTAAGATGACCTACAGTAGGCTAGTACCCAGCTAGCATACGAATGTGGGGCACTTAAGGCAGTTATGCGGCACTGGTGGTATTCCTTCGACCCAGACAAAATGAATGTGAGCCTGAAGTGGCCTATCTGTACAAAGATTCAAAAATTCAAATACAATTAATAGGCCATTTGAGGCAAAGATTTGGCACTTATGGCAAAATGTGAGCCTAATGTGGCACATGTGGAAAATTATCAATTTGGTCTAAATGATGGAGAACAAATGTGGGCCACAGTTGGAAAAAATGTGGCATAGTCATTTAAGGGTAATCTGGGTCTAAAGCTAAAGTAGCTCACACGTGTAAGTGCTAATGTGGCCCAGTTAACTTAAGACATATGTGTTCCACTTTTGGCAAATATTCGGTACAGTAAGCTATTGCTAATGTGGATTTTGAGCCTATAGTGGCCCAGAGAAGACATAGCAAATGTTTCCCAGTTATCCTAAAACAAATGAGGGCCACTTTTGGAAAATTTTGTGTACAGTTAGCTCTGGCTAATGTGGTTGTGAGCCAAAAGAGGCTAAGAGAAGTTATGGCAAATGCGGACCACATAGACTAAAGTCACCATCATGGAGAAAAGTGTTTGATTTAGTTGGACTCATAGCCCTGAAGCCCTGAGCCCTTTAAGAACTTTACTTGAAAAGTTTTCATTACAGCAAACAAGCCAAGTAAAAAAACAAACAAACAAGCAAAAAAAAAAAAAAGCTGGTCAGGCTGGGAGATGACCAGCTAAAACCAGCTTGACTAGCCTAGCCAGGATGGGAGCCCAGCCAAAACCAGCTATGTCCAGCTTCAACCAGACTAGTCAAGCTGGTTTTAGCTGGATTTAGCTGGTCATTTTCCAGCCAGACCAGCTAAAACCAGGCTGGAAATGGCTGGAAACCAGCCTGGAAATGGCCAAAACCCCTCTAAAACCAGGCTGGTCAACCAGCTAAAACCAGCCAACCAGCCTAGGCTGGTTTAAGCTGGATTTTTTTTAGCAGGGAGCAGAATCAAAAGCAAATAATGAAAACTGGAGCATCAATAAGCGATAGAATGTATTCATACTGCAATGCATGCCGGGATTTTTGTACTTTGCCATACCCAGCAAGTGTAAGGTGTAGGCCAGATTTGGGCCAGAATAAAAGCAAACTGTGGCCCAGAATAGTGTCAATTCTGGTTCATTTGATTGAATTCTGGCTAAAATATGATATTTCTATGGCTTAATTGTGGCCCAGATCTGGCAAACAGAAGCAGACTGCCAAAGTGCCATCATTCCATGTGGTATGTGGGCCGGATGTAAGTGTCTAGTGTGGGCCGGATTTGAGCCACATGAATTTTGCTAGCTGGGTCATTAGCTTGACAACATGCTAATAAACTGATGTTAGACAGTGATTATCTTATTATATAAAACTCACTTATGAAGATAATTTCTGGTCAACATGGTAATTAGCTGGTTTAGGCAGGTCGTAAGCAGCTCTTGGATGGCTAATGCTGTTCAAAAGCTTGGCAGTTTCTGGTCTAATATGACCTACAGTAAGCTAGTCATTAGCTTGACAACATGCTCATAAGCTGCTAATTGACAGCTATTAACTTACTATATAAAACTCATTTATGAAGATAATTTCTGGTCAAGAGGAAATTAGCTAGTATAAGATGGCCATTAGCTGGACTAAAATGGAAATGAAGTAGTTCTAAATGGACATTAGCTTGTCTTAGACGGCCTAAATTGGTCATTAGCTAGTTTTTGTTTTTAGCTACTGGCCAATTAATGACCAATTTAGCAATTTAATTTCAAACATCAGTAAACAGTTGGTTCATTCTGCTGTAGTGAGTCGACCGCTGATAATGCAGACACTAAGCCAAAGGAATGTAAGCGAGTGAGGGAATATCAGTAATGAGGTAACCAACTTACAACCATATATCCTAAACAACTGCAATAACACATCCAGTAAGTCAAAAATATACAATCTCACATTGTATGTTAAACAAAGGAAGCGAGTAACTGTAGTTTAGTAATGGTAGACAGTTAAAAAGGGACATTATGAGTAGAAGACAGATTTCAGCATTGTATAAAGTGACATGTTCAATTTATTAAACACAGCTGGCTCTTAAGAGCACAAAAAACTCCCTTAAGGCTACTCAGGTTTGGCAATCAATCACTTTGACAGACACCATGTTAAGCGGATGCCATATTGTTTTTTTTTGCCCATTCTGTCTGCGTGTGCGCTGTATATGCTGGTGCTCTTGTGTTAGTCAGGAATCAGGCACTCCAGTTTTTTAATTGTTTATGCAGGTAAAACATGTGGGCCATAAACAATAGTTAGTGCTTCTTGTTGTTCGCATATTTTACAGTATATGTGTTTTTAATGAGCAAGCCTTCACGGATATGTACAGTACGTGGGTGTGTAATTACTATTTTGAACTACCACAAGAGGGCAGCAGTCACTCACTGCATTGCCCAGCACATGCTAAATATGCAGGAATAAAGTATGGCACATTTTTGAATGTAAACTTTATTGTCGAAGTAAATCAATTTAAAGAAACAGAATGAAATAAGTGACTTAGTTTGTGGCCATGCTGTTGCAGTCACTATTAGGGTTATGCAGTTTTTCTAAACATATTGCATCGAATACTATTGAGAAATGACCAGATCTGCAAATCAATTGCTACTTAGAACCAATTAACTATTATTAACTGATTATATTGTAATCCAAGTCAATCAGATTGATCACAACCTTTAAGATTTGTCACCTATGTCAGCACAATTTCAATAATACTAATTTAAATTTTGTTTAGTACTTTCACTTATTTTTAAAAATATTTTAGTTAGAACAGTTGGAAATTTTTGCAAAAAAAAAAAAAAAAATCTGTATTTCTCATTTACTTTTAGGAGCTATTTGAAAGTTTGCACTCTACTAGCATTTAATACATTTTCTAACTGTATTAAATCACTTCTGTAGATTAAATTTAAGTTGGACCCAATGAGATCTGTCATATTTGACTCATATTATAAACTCATTTTGGATATATATATATATATATATATATATATATATATATATATATATATATATATATATATATATATATATATATATATATATATATATATATATATGTCCAAAATTAGTTTTATAATATGAGCATATACACACATACACACACACACACACACACACACACACACACACACACACACACACACACACACAGGGCTTTTCATTAACACCCGCCAACCCGCCAAATGTGGGTAGATGTCAGCTCTGGTGGGTTATATATATATATGTGTGTGTGTGTGTGTGTTTCTGTGTGTGTGTGCACATGTATTGTGAATTTTACATTTTTCCTGTTTTTAGATAGTTTATATAAATATCTAATATATACTATATATATATCTCAAGTTATTGCATCCCAGTTTACATCTCAAACCTATTTTGCCCATTCCTAACAATCCACATATTTAACATGTAATCTGGCTAACCTACTTTTGTTACAGGCCACCAATAATTCGAAAGAACTCGCATTTACAGCATGGACCGTCTGATTAGCAATGTGACGACTTACAATAACAACGACTCAACCTAAGTAAATCAATCAAGTTTAAAGCCCTTTGAGATCCTTTGTAACTTGTTAAACAACACAGAGAAAGTCAGTCATTGCACGACACGATCTTTCTCTCTAGTTGCTGGGGAACATGCGATTGAGAGTCACGATCAATAGGCCGAGCTTCTCTTTTCTCTTCAGTATGTAGTACAGCACTGGATGACTAACAGATGCCCTCAACTCCTCCAGAGAGAGAGATACAGACACAGCCATATAAAAGACTCAGATAAGAGGGAGACTCATTAAAAGCCACTGGGATTATATATATAGACTGCTGCTGCTGCAGATCCGTATGAAATGATGAAAAAGGGGAATATTAGAAGAGAAAGTTGGACAGGACAGTGGGAAAGAGGGCTGACAGGAAGCGAGATGGGGAATGAAGATGGTGAGATGGCAATGAGCCATGAGGCGATAGACTGCGAGATGAGGAGAAGATGAAAAGTAATACGGTGGAGATAAACAGAGTGGTAATCCCGCAGCAAACTGGGCGGCTTCCTGTGAGGTTTGTGAAGAAAAATGTGTCTATTTGGACAGCAGAGCTAACTGATGGATGGACAGAATGAATAGCCCATGTATTGCTAACTATGTGGTTAAGGAGAGAAACTGCGGGCTAAACACTGCATCTTCACTGGTCGATTTTTAATAATGCACTTTTTTCAGTCTAATTTAAAGAAAACATTTTTTTTTCTAGTAGTTTGTCAATTTGTCTTTGGATTTCAGTTTGATATTATTATTAAATAACATTTTCTCCAAATGGACTATAGACCACAAAAGACATCAGGGTAATTTTTTTTAATGCAATGTGGTATATTTTATTTTCAGTCAGCCAGCCAGCCCAAATGTTTCCGGTGAACTCGAGCTATTACAAAATCGCCACGTTTAAGATTTGATTACTTTAGAAAATCAGCAATCTTCACTGCCGATATATACAAAATAAAGTGGGTCTCACACCGAAGAAGAAGCACTAAATTATATATATATATATATATATATATATATATATATATATATATATATATATATATATATATATATATATATATATATATATATATATATATATATGAGGCGAAGCAGTGGCGCAGTAGGTAGTGCTGTCGCCTCACAGCAAGAAGGTCGCTGGGCCGCTGGTTCCAATCTCAGCTCAGTTGGCGTTCGTTGTTCGTGTGGGTTTCCTCTGGGTGCTCCGGTTTCCCCCACAGTCCAAAGACATGCGGTACAGGTGAGTTGAGTAGGCTAAATTGTCCATAGTGTATGAGTTTGTGTGTGTGTGTGTGTGTGGATATTTCCCAGAGATGGGTGGCGGCTGGAAGGGCATCTGCTGCGTAAAAACTTGCTTGATTAGTTGGTGGTTCACTCCGCTGTGGCGACCCCGGATTAAAATAGGAACTAAGCTGACAAGAAAATGAATGAATGAATATATATATATATATATATATATATATATATATATATATATATATATATATATATATATATATATATATATATATATATAATTTTTATTTTTTTTCCACAAATGTTGTTTAACAGAGCAAGGACATTTTCAAAGTCTGTCTGATAATATTTTTTCCTCTGGAGAAAGTCTTATTTGTTTTATTTCGGTTAGACATTTTTTAAAAGCCATTTTAAGGTCAAAATTATTAGCCGTTTTAAGCTATATTTTTTGATAGTCTACAGAACAAACCATCATCAAACATTAATTTGCCTAATTACCCTATCCTGCTTAGCTCACCTAATTTATCTAGTTAAGCCTTTAAATGTCACTTTGAGCTGTATAGAAGTATCTTGAAAAATAGCCGGTTAATATAATTTACTGTTATCATGGCAAAGGTAAAATAAGGGAAATTGGGGAAAAAATAAACAGGGAGGTTAATATATCTGACTTCAAATATATATACCCATACAATGTATTTTTTGGGAATTACCACAAATATACCCATGCAACATATGAAAAGATTATTGCAAGGTTTTGTGATGCTGGTTCACAAATCAGAAATGTATTGGAAAATGTTTTTTTTTCTTCTGAATATTTTCTGGAATATAAAGTAATACCATATGTTCCAAATATGTCTGAAAATTTACATATATTAAATATAATATACAATGTTTTTAAACTAAAAAATAATGCTACAAAATAAAAAAAAATAAAAAATCTACTGTGGAAGCATAATGATTACTATTAGTTATTTTTAACCCTCCAACTGCAGTGTTTTGCCTTAATAATACAGAGCATGTCAGTGAGAAAAAACAAACAGACAAACAAGAGATGACCATGTTCAAAAGGTAGCCACATTAGAATTAATAGTTCAAATGATTCCTCAAGTAATATAGTTCATAAGCATATGTGGAGAATATACTGTATGGTTGCCAGGCAACATGGTAACTATAATAAAGAACTCAAATGATGTGCAATCAAAATGGTTATATTTTCTGGCTTTGATTTGATAGTGAATCAGATTCCAATCAGAACTATCTGTCTGTATCAAACTTTTTTGCTACCGCAACCCATTAGACCTAAAATCTAAATTTAAATGCTAATATGTTATTAATTAATTAAGCAATTTATTCACTGATATGCATTTAAACAGATATAATATCACATCTTGTTTTGTTTAGATTGTAAAAACTTTTCAAAAATTTTAGTAGCATGTCAGTAACAGTAAATATAGAATATATACAAATAACTTGTTCACTCATCTATCTATCTATCTATCTATCTATCTATCTATCTATCTATCTATCTATCTATCTATCTATCTATCTATCTATCTATCTATCTATCTATCTATCTATCTATCTATCTATCTATCTATCTATCTATCCATCTATCCATCCATCATCCATCCATCCATCCATCCATCTATAGTAAAGTAAAGTAAAGTAAAGTAAAGTAAAGTAAAGTAAAGTAAAGTAAAGTAAAGTAAAGTGGGTCAGGTGCTGGTAACCACAGCAATACTGCTGGCTTAAAATGAGTTTCATATGAAAGAGCATGGAGCTATTTCTAGAAGAAGACGCCACCATGTGCACGTGTGTATGCAAGAAACGAGTGGACAGATCTCAGTGGGGGCCCTCACAGCACAGCTAAAAAAAAACGTGCAACTAACACACTGTTTATGCTTCATACAGACACACACACACACACACACACACACACACACACAAACACACACAAACTGGGAAAATGAGGAAGACACTGTGGCTAAAAAAACACAGGAAGAGATACAGACTGAAAAAGAGCCGCAACTCCCAGCACACCTCCCTCTGTGAGAGTACTGCTCTTAACAATTTAATATTGAGGCTCTCAAATAAATTCACACACGCACTAAAATAGCTCTGCTGTGCCTACTGTTCTCATAACGAGAGGGGTTATTAAAATCTAATCGAATGTGGTGAAGAGGTTTTAGTGGACCGATTTGAACCAATCATGTGAACAGAAGCGTTTGTTTTCTTTCATGCGATGCATTCCATGTTGCAAAGTAATAAAAGGGTGCAGATTTAGCAGTAATAATGCATAAGCCTGATCAAGTCACGTTCACTGATTTCACATTAGCGATTTTGACAGTTAATTAACTATGAAAAGTAATTAATACAATTAATCTAATTAAGGCAATTTCAAGACTTCATTTGACAGTCAAATAATCTATCAAAATTAATATGAAAAAATAACTTTAATAGCAAAAAAAGGAATAATAATAATAATAATAATAATAATATCTCCCATTTAACCATTTTTTTATTTTATTGAATCTAATTTATCTTAAAGTGACCTAAAATAGAAAAGATGTATCAGTATTGCTACTACTAATACTAATTATTATATCATTAAACAAATTATTATTGGCAATAATTATAATTGCTTTTATTCATATTTTTGTTTCCAAATATATTTATTTAACAGTTCTGTCTGGTTCTTGAATCTGATTGGCTGATAACGATATTCTATGTGCGATAGTGATGTGCGATATTCTGCAAATAACAGCACTCTGACTGCCTCTTCACCTTTCACCCTTGTGTATTACTTCACCCACATACAGCAACAAGCAGAGGACACTCTACAGTTTGACAAATATTGCTGCTGTTGGACAACATAATGTACTTTTGAGGCTTTTTAGTTAAGAATTTAGTTGTTCAGAATGCAACTATGCAGTTTATTAATAAGGAAAGTGCCAATTTTAGAATATGTATAATTTTGGAGCATCGGATTCAATGCATCGGCTGCCATCAGCCTGTCTGATTAGACCATATAAAGCGACGATTGACTTTGCAACATCATGGTGACAGAGACCACATAAGTCCTTAGGGGAGGTAAAACAGCATTTCTCACGTGAGTTTCAAACTACAGCAGAACAAATCATTATATATCAGGTAGGTGACATTCTAAGTCGATCTCTCTCTTTTGTATTTTGTAGTGCTGTATTTATAACATTTAAACTAGTAGTGTTTGGTTTGCTCTGGCTTTTTCGCCGGTAACTATTGTGAAATCCCAATTGCAACAGAGAAATACTGGGAAATCTCTGTAGATCGATGGCATTTCAGCCTTATAATCAAAATATGTCAGCAAAATCACCTGTTTTGTCATAACTTTAGACATTATGCTATAGAATCATTCAAATACTAGCTTTAAAGTGACGTGTGTGAAGTAGCAATGGTTTCTGCTGTTCTAACATCAGCTGCAGATGTGAATGAATGCCGAAAGAAAGTAGTTTCTCTTACAAAAGGGTTTTTGAGACTCTCCAAGTTAGATTTTCTTTTTTATACACACGATTATGTGTATATTTTAATTTTTATAACTGTTTTAAAGTCAATATTTTTTGGCCCCTTCAGCTATATATTTTCGATTGTCTACAAACCACTGCTTTACAATGACTTGCCTAATTACACAAACTTGCCTAATTAACCAAATTAAGTCTTTAAATGACACTTTATTCTGAATACGAGTATTTTTAAAAATATTTATATATAGTATATAGTAAAATATTAAGTACTGTCATGTTACTAGAGAAGAGTTATTAAAACTATTATGTTTAGAAATGTGATAAAAAAATCTTTTCATTAAGCAGAAATTGGGGAAAAATATACAATCTATATATATATTTATATAGAGATTTTTAGAGCCTTACTCTAAACAAATCCATATATAACAAAAGTGCATATTAATAATAATCAAAAAACAACAACCTCATAACATGCATTATTTTAAGACCCATACATTGACTCACCATTATTGATGCGTTGAGAGCGGCTGAGCTCCCTGCGGTTTGGGTCCCGCTGGTCTGCCATGCTGGCAGAGGGTGTGAGAAGGGCATGTAGGCCACTGTCCCGGGGCAAGGTGAAGCTGCGGGGTTTCCCTACCGCATTAACAGGGTCTCTGAGTCTCTCCCCTTGGAGCATTGGGAAAGGGCCGTAATGATCCTGCATGAGTGTGCGCTGGGCAGGCAGAGTGGACTGGCGCCGATATTCAGGAGAAAGACCTGCTCCCGGCTCGCAGAACACAGCATCCTCGAGGGGCAGAGTCTGCAGGTAGTGGAGGCCTGAGCTGGTTAGAGGGGTTTCAATCAGGTCCTGCCATGAACGCCTCTGGCTGGCGGACTTCCGAGCTGGAGAGCCTCCTCCACTGCTGCTCCCTCCTTGAGGTTCGGAGCGGTACTCCTCATGAGACGAGCGAGACTGGGACGTTTCTGTAGATGACAGCCGGCCGTGCTTTGGTTCTAGATAAGGACTGGCACAGCTCACCTGGTTCTGGGGGAAAGACAAAGACAAAAAGAAAATGTGAGGTTTAAATGAAGTGTTTTTAAACTGTCCCATAATGTGCCCCATAATTTATTGAGAATAGTTCATAGTATTTAGCCAGACTTCCCAAACTGGGTAATTATATTAAAGTAATAAAATCAAATTTACACAGTTAAAAAATGTAATGACAAAAAGTTTAATATTTTTGTTGCTTTTATCAACATAGATCAGGTTTCAACTAAATGTGTTAAATTACACAAAGTTTAACTTAAATTATTATTATTATTTTTTATTTTACATTTTTTTTGTCGGTTTGTTGATAAGTTAAAAAAAGTTGAAAGTTAATTTGATTGAACTATATTAAATTTAAGACAGCAAGAAATTTTTACAGTATACATTTCCACAAATGTAGTAACTGCAGCACAAAATAGAGTAGTGGCAAATAGTATTTCCACCAAGGGTAAGAATGGGATAGACAAGTATGTGGGAGTGCTAATAATAGGTATTCATGATTTCAAAGATAACCTACTTCATGAAAATGTATTTAATACCAACATAACATTTTAATGGTAGGCCTGTCACAACAATCAACACATCGACATATCGCTCAACACATGAAAATGACCTTAAACATTTTTGGTGACGCAATATGTATATATCACCCATACATTTTAGCTATTTGTTCAACACCTCTATCTCTATTAAAGGTCTCAATGTCAGTATAGTTATAGTTATATACAATATAATATATTTTGTGGGTGTCTGACAACTGTTTCTGACAACAAAATTGATCTGGTAGCAGATATTGGAGTCTTTGTTATTTTTATGCTGCACTTTTTTGTTAACATTTATTATTTATTAGTTTGGGGTGTACTGTATATGTTTTCACATTCTGATTCCAATGCCTAATTATTAAACAGTTAAAATGACTATAATTAAATGAAATATTTCCCAGAGATGGGTTGCAGCTGGAAGGGCATTCGCTGCATAAAACATGTGCTGGATAAGTTGGCGGTTCATTCCACTGTGGCGACCCCGGAACCCCATGCTCCAGACAGACAAACAGACAGATAGACAGAGAGATAGATAGATAGATAGATAGATAGATAGATAGATAGATAGATAGATAGATAGATAGATAGATAGATAGATAGATAGATAGATAGATAGATAGATAGATAGATAGATAGATAGATAGATAGATAGCAGAAAATTACATCAAAATCAGTCAAACAAGCGAGGAAAGATGCGACCAAAGATGCCGCACCTGTGACCTAAAGCGAGATTAGCATGTTAGCAGTGGCTAACCTATTGGAAGAGCACAGAGCCACTCTCGCTGCTGAATTTAAAACAGCATTAACCTCTTTGTAACAGATTTGCATAACAGCAGATAATGGTCCTCATTGGCTGCCCATGAACATGACAACTAAGCTGGAATTCAGACAGGATAAACACAATGGACCAACCACAAGCCAATTTTCTGATCAATCAGAGAAGAGAAGACTCTTAAACGGGTGTGGTTTAACCATTAAAAATTATAATTGAGTCACCTTAAAATATACTACACTGTAAGAAGCTTTTATACAATATCAGTCATTTTCTTTCAGGTACTGGAGGCAACACATGATAAAAAGGAAACATAAAGAACATATTTATGTACTTAAAATTCACCTAAATTCGTGAATGGGCACAATGCGTAAACTGGTTTTGAACATCTCATCTTTAGGTAGGAATAAAGTGTGCTAATGATCTGAAAGTCAGAGAGTATACCAGGCCCCTGAATGCACACTCTCGTCTTAGACAGGCCGATGAATAATGAACTGAGAGAGAGCTCTGGTTTCAGTGAAAAGTGCCGAATATAGAAAAATAGAAGGATAGGGGAAAGAGGAGTGGAGGGAGAACCTGAAGCTGTGTTCATGTGAAAATAGGCTCTGAATATGGGCCAACTGCTCTTCCCGCTTTCGTCCAGTTGGCAATGTTTCAAAAGAACGTTCGAGGTTACTAAAGTAACCCTTCGTTCCCCGAGGAGGGGAACGGAAGCACTATAAGTGGATTTGATTTGTAAAATCCACGCATTAGGGAGGTTCGGTTCAGAAGCTACTCGTCTGAAAGAGTATTGAACGGGCCAATTAAGAATGAATTGGCAGCGCAAGCCTGCGCAGGTGAGCGGCATAAGCAATCAACTGAGTATATAAGCTCACCTGGCGCCAGCAGACGCTATCCTTTTTAAGCTGAAGAGACTTTCAACAGCTAAGGGACAGTCATTATGGCGACGGAGTATAGTGCTTCCGTTCCCCTCCTCGGGGAACGAAGGGTTACTTTAGTAACCTCGAACGTTCCCCTTCGGGGGGAACTTCAGCACTATAAGTGGATTTGATTTGTAAAATCCACGCATTGGGAGCCCATTGAAAGCGCCATAATGACTGCACCTTACCAACACCCCCGATGAGGAGATAGTCAAGCAAGCGTGACGCACCCGCATCATGGGGGGCGCGGTCCTCCAACGTGTCCCTGGCCCTAATTTATCCTACTTCAACAGAAGTTTTACGGATTTAGATATATTTTTTGGGAAGTCGTGAGCATCTAGATAATTCTAGGAAAATACGACAGTACGTTGGGAAGCGTGCAATCCCGATAGGGAGGACGCTGCGGAGGCCATCCGTTACCCAAGGGGGGATAGATGGCAGAATTTACATATGGACTAGCCCTAAAAAGGGGGAGTACGCATAGCAAAAGAGTGGTTAGCGGGGAGGGAAGACACGGGTCCGCCCAGGGGGGGGACTTAACCGTGGCGGAATAAGCATATGGGATCGCCTAGTGGGGATCACGCATAGCAGGCACCTTTACCCAAAACGCGGGCTGACCAGCGGGCAGACCTACAACGTAGTGGGCCAGCAAGTGACTCCTCCGCTGAGTCAGTGCTGGGGGCCACGGAGGAATCTGCAGGGCTCACCTGACGGGGAACTTTACTGACAGATAAAAAGGCGCACGTATCTCCGTGTTAGGGAAAATGGCGCAGCAAGCGTGTTTTAACACCCTACCGAATTGTTTCCTCAATCACCAAGGGTTACCTAATACCCTTGAGGAAACCGGCTCCACTCGCAGATTGTAAAACCTTGCAAATGTGTTGGGTGTCACCCAGCCCGCAGCTCTACAGAAGTCTGTTAGAGGGGCGCCGCGTGCGCGCGCTCGAGAGGATGCGAAACTCCGAGTGGAGTGCGCACGCGCTCTCGGAGGACGCAGCTTATCTCGGCTCTGATAGTGAAAGAAAGGCATCCACAATCTAGTGGGAACTTATTTCGGTACGGCACTTCCCTGCTGCCGACCGTTATAACAGACGAAGAGCTGCTCAGATGATCTAAACTCTGAGTGCGGTCCGGATAATACGCAAAACGCGAACTGGACAATAAAGAAGGGCTGGGTCTGCCTCCTCCGAGGGCAGCGCTTGCAGGCTCACTACCTCGTATTAAAACGGAGTGGTAGGAACCTTGGGCACATATCGCGGGCGGGGTCTCAGGACGTGAGAGAAGCCAGCTCAATTACAGGCACGAGTCACTGACCGAAAAATGCCTCCGGGTCCCCGACCCTCTAATCGATATCAACGCGACCAGCAGAGCTGTCTTCAGGGACAGAAAGATACTGAGTCGAGGATCGAAGGGATCTGACGCGGCGAGGGCGAGATCCTAAGAGGGCATGAGAGGGGGCGGGATGGATTAATTCGCTTAACGCCCCTGAGGAACCGGATGATGAGGTTATGCGTTCCCACGGTGCTGCCAGCCACCGCGTTATGAGAGCGGAGATGGCAGCCACGTAACCTTGAGTGTGGAGGGCGACAGCCTGCTCTCCAGCTTCTCTCGGCGTAAAGAAAGCACAACGCTGATCTGGCAAATTACGGGGGTCTTCTCAGCGAGAGACACACCATTCAGTGAATAGACTCCACGTCAGGGCATAGGCGCGCTCGGGGAGGGGGCTCTAGCCCGAGTGACGGTATTAGCCACCGCAATCGGAGGTTACCTAAGTCTTCCTCGCGTCTAAAATCTCTTCAAAGATCGGCGAGGGTGCCAGGTGGTGCCCTGTCCCTGAGAGAGTAGGTGCTCTCTCGAAGGGACTGCCAGGGGAGGGCTATCGCGAGGGAGAGCTCTGACATCCAGGTCCGGTTGAGCCAGAGGGGCGCAACCAGCAACCTGTTCCTCGTCCTCTTCCTGACCTTGCACAGTAACTGCGCGAGCAGGCTCACTGGGGGAAACGCGTATTTGCGCGTGCCCCGAGGCCAGCTGTAAGCCAGTGCATCCGTGCCGAGAGCACTCGGTCAGGGAAAGAACAACTAGCAATGAGCGATCTCGGGGGAAGCAACAGATCGATCTGGGCTTCCCCGAATCGCGCCCATATCAGCTGAACAGACTCGGGGTGGAGTCTCCATTCTCCAGGACGCAAGGCTGCCGTGAGAGCGCATCGGCTGCACGGTTGAGCTTGCCTTAATATGAATGGTGTGCAGCGATTTCAGCCGCGGATGACTCCAGAGGAGCAGACGGCGGGCGAGCTGAGACATGCGGCGAGAGCGCATACCCCCTATACGGCTGATATACGCCACCGCCGCCGTACTGTCCGTCCTGACCAGCACGTGTTGCCGCTCCAGCACCGGAAAAAAACGGTGGAGAGCGAGGAACACTGCCAACAGCTCCAGGCGATATGCCAATGCAACTGGGTACCTTTCCACAGGTCCGCAGCCGCATGCCCGCAACGCACAGCCCCCCAGCCCGTGTTGGAAGTGTCTGCTGAAACGACAACAAGACTGGACGCCTGTTCTAGAGACACCCAGGCCTGTAGGAACGAGGGGTCGCTCCAAGGGCTGAGGGCGCGGCGACACAGCGCAGTAACAGAGACTCGGTGTGCGCGCGCGTGCCATGCGCGTCTGGGGACTCGATCGTGAAGCCAGTGCTGAAGTGGTCTCATATAGAATAATCCGAGCGGCATGAAGCGGCTGCGGATGCCATATGCCCCAGGAGCCTCTGAAATAGTTTCAGTGGGACCACTATTTTACTGTCGAGCTCTCTCAGACAGTACAGCATCAGCTGAGCGCGCTCTCCGGAGAGGCGCGCTGCCATGGTGACCGAGTCCAGCTCCAGCCCGAGAGAAGAGATCCTCTGCACAGGGGCGAGTTTGCTCTTTTCTCGGTTGACCTGAAACCCCCACAGGTGGAAGTGCCAGAGCACTTTGTCTCTGTGCATAATCAACTGCTCCGAGAGAGGGCAAAAATCAGCCAGTCGTAAAGAAATTGAGTATGCAGATGCCCGCGAGCTGAAGGGGCGCTGAGGCACCCTCCGCGGGCTTGGTGAGGAGCCGCGGAGACAGAGAGAGCCCGAAGGGGAGGGTTTTGTATTGCCAAGCTCGACCTTCAAACGCAAACCGCAGAAACTGTCGGTGGCGAGGAAGAGTGGAGACATGGAAATACGCGTCCATCAGGTCTAATGCTGCAGACCAACCCAGAGGACGAACGCACCGGAGGATGCGCTTCTGCGTGAGCATTCTGAACGGCAGCTTGTGCAGGCAGCGGTTCAAAACGCGCAGATCTAGGATTGGCCGTGACCCACCGCTCTTTTTGGGCACGATGAAGCGTGGGCTGTAAAACCCACTCTCCATCTCGGCTGGAGGGAGCGGCTCGATTGCATCCTTCGCCAGGAGGACAGCAATCTCCTCTCGCAAGACAGGGGCGGACAGGGGGCTGACCCTGGTGAATACACACCCGTGACTTGGGGGGCCGTTTCGCGAACTGAATCGCATAGCCGAGTCTGATTGTGCGCATGAGCCACCGCGAAGAGCTGGCCCGCGCTAACCAGGCAGGCAGAGCTCTCGCTAATGGACTCATCGCTACAATCGCTGACGTACCAGCAGTGGGGCAGCGCGGAGTGGGTGTGCTGATCCGGGAAGCTCGCGGGTCCCACGGAAAAGCTGGAGGTGAGATATTTGCTCTCACTCCAAACCCGAGCTCCGGAGGGGAGGCTCGAGGGGTGGGAGAAAGGAGACCGTCCTCCCAGCGCTCGTGAGCCACTGGCGAAACGCACCGAATCTGCAAGCTAGAAAGCATAGCGTCCCAGACTGGCAGATTTCGGGCTGTCACATCTGGGGAAGTGAAAAGTGCCCTTTCATAATGTTTTCATGGCAGTAAAAAGTGCCGTTGGAAATGGGGCCCCGCCCTCCAGCGGGGAAAGAGCAAGTTCCCTCTTCTCCAGATGGCCTGTCCCAGGGGCGCTTCGCGGTCCGTTGCCGGACTTAGCGGCGTTCTGGGCAGGGGGGCTGCCTGCTTCCGAGGTGCCCGACGCGCTCGCTTCGCCTGAGGCGTGTGCGGGGGCGGAGCAGCTCTCGTAGGCGGGCGCCTTCGGCGAGGAGCAGGTATGAATGGCACGGCGGGCGGAGCGGGCTACGGACCGCCGATAAGACATCACCCACCAACTGCTCTCTCACCGCCTTGAATTCCTGGGTGAATTCACAGACAGTGTCGCCGAACCTGGCTGGGGATATGGGGAAGTCAAGAAAGCGGACTTTGTCGACTTTGCGCATATCAGCCAGGGGTGGCGCTCCTGGACCACTAATGTGGACATCGTCCTCCCCAACGCACACGCAGCGGACTCAGTAGTCCGAAGAGCTAAGTCGGCGGCGGTGCGAAGCTCGTAAGCCTGGGTTGGACCCACCCTCGTGCAGCTCGGCCAGCGCCTGCGCTTGGTAGCGCTGGTAGGTGGCTATCGCATGCAAGGCGGAAGCAGCCTGGCCCGCAGCTATGTAAGCTCTAGCTCCGAGGGAGGTAGATAACTTACAGGCTTTGGATTGGAGACGAGGCGGACCCCGCCAAGAAGAGGCGCCGCGCGGATTTACCGCCATCGCGCACTCAACCTGAGGAATCGCCACATACCCCCTGGCTGTTTCACCGTCAAGAGTGGTTAGGGTGGAGGGACACGCAGCACGAGCAGAAAAAAGTGCTTTACAAGACCGCGTGAGCCTACTGTGCACCTCCGGGAAGAAGGGAACGCCCCTCTAGTCGGTCCGGCCGCGGAGCTGGGGGATAAACCATCTCCAACCCACGGCCGAAGCAGCCCGGGAAAGCACGGCTACCATGTCCGTTTCAGGATCCGTAGTGACAGCGCTCACCAGCCCGAAGGGGGCGAGCGGGTCTGGATCATCATCGGACAATGAAAGCCCACCCTCCGATGCCGCGGTGGACATCTGGTCTCCGGTGTCATCGGGCGTAAGGGCTACCATTTGTTAGACGGATCGCTTCCCCCGCCCGAAGCTTGGATGGAGCGCTTAGAGGAGCGGGAGGTCCGCGGGCCCGTGGGCGACGGATTATCTCTCGCTGAAACCCTCAGATCTGCCCGAGTGCCCGCTGCAGAGCAGGGGACAACTGGGGTGGTTCACCCTTTGCAAAGGCTAACCGCGATCTTGCGCAACAGTCATGGCATCGCAATGACGACATGAACTGCCCGCGAGCAGCGCATTAACATGCTGGACCCCCAGACATGTAACGCAGTGCCCGCGCCCATCATCCGAGGACAGGAAACCACCGCATCCAGAAACGCACAGTCGGAGCGCCGTCCTGATAAGGACGTGCTGCACGACTGTGTTGCTCTTTCTGTGAAGTTTGCAACTTTATACGCACCGCTCTGGAGGACCGGACCCAAAGAACGCCAGGCAAGGGAGAAACCCAGCTCGACCGTCTGCCACTGCGTGTACACACTCTGGACCGGGAGAATGCTCTCGTTCGCTCAGAATCGCTGGTCACAGCAGGAGGAACCCTCATCGACTCGATCAGAAAGTCTCTGAAGCGAAAAGGATAGCGTCTGCTGGCGCCAGGTGAGCTTATATACTCAGTTGATTGCTTATGCCGCTCACCTGCGCAGGCTTGCGCTGCCAATTCATTCTTAATTGGCCCGTTCAATACTCTTTCAGACGAGTAGCTTCTGAACCGAACCTCCCTAATGCGTGGATTTTACAAATCAAATCCACTTATAGTGCTGAAGTTCCCCCCGAAGGGGAACCAGTTTTATTGTAGGATGGATGGATGGATGGATGGATGGATGGTTGGATAGATAGATTGATAGATAGATTGATAGATAGTTTGATACAATAATAGATAGAACAATAGACAGAACAAAAGAACGATAGAACGATAGAACGATAGATAGATAGATAGATAGATAGATAGATAGATAGATAGATAGATAGATAGATAGATAGATAGATAGATAGATAGATAGATAGATAGATAGATAGATAGATAGATAGATAGATAGATAGATAGATAGATAGATAGATGTGGAGTAGAAGTAAATTGGGACTATTGAAAGGAAAAAGAAAAACTGAAGGAAAGTGTTTAATTAGTGAGTCTGTGTTTCTCTTAAATAAGGCTTTGCTGCTGTGTGTGGCCTCTGGCTGACCTGCCCTACAGTACTGCACTGAAAATACTGCTAACCAGAGCAGACAGATTAAAGCACACACACATTCAGAAATGGACACATCCATTGTGTATGTACTGAATAAATTCTATCATGCATTAAGCTTTTAAAATTGGTGCTGCTCGACAAACTTTAATGGCACTTGATGTGACTGAACCACTGGCCAATTCCAACAGGGGAAAAAGTAGTACAAAGGGATCAAATAAAAGAGCGATGAAGTGGATGGGTCATGAAGATGTTCCATTTTGATGCCTGCATTAAATAAAGGAACCTTTTTTTATACCCATCAAATCATTATTCTAAACACAAGATGTTTTTAAGCAAATACATTTTTAGTTTAATTTTGAGTATGATTTTTACTTTATAGTATTTTATAACATCTGTTTCTCCTTACATCATAGTAATTGAAATAAAAGAAATGAAAATAAAAGAGGCAAAAAATCTAAATGATTCTAAAAGTTTTTGTTCCCCCAGATTTGGTCAACAGAAGTTATATCTTTTTTTTTCTATTTATTATTTTTAATATATTCAGTATTTAAAATGATTACTTGAAATATCACATATTTAATGCTAATGAGAATTGTCATAATTCAAGCTTATTTTATAAAGTGCTTTCATAATAATTGCTCCAAAGCAGCTTTACAAGTGATGCACTTTATTATTACATTACTCAAAATAACAAGGTTAAGCTGTTGTGTACATATAGGCTGCGTCCGAAACCGATCTGTTTATCCTGATCATCTTTATACTGTAATTATTTATCATTGACGATTGACTGGGATTTAAAGTGGCAGTTCACCCAAAAATGTAAATTAGGATAATATACTGAAGAATGCTGGAAAAACAGCCATTGACATTCAGTATAAATGACAATAAAAATTTAAAAAAAAAATCTGAATGTTCTAAACTGATTTCTCTTCTTAAATATATTTTAATTTACAGTGAAATATAATTTACATCAAACCTCATTTTTAATTTATAGTAATGAGAAGCAATTTTTGTATTTTTAAAAATTCTTTGGATTGAAATATCGCGTGATCACTCGATCCTTGATAGATTTTGAGAGACTCACCAAAAAGGAAATCGATATCAGATACTGTCTATCAGCGACAGTAGCAGTGACTCACAAAGACTGAAAGATATGTAGAGAGACTTAGAGATAAGACTCAATCTCAGCACATCTCAACAGTGGGCTTTTAGATGAGGTGGTCTGACTCATTCACACACACACACACATGCAGTGACGTGGTAAGGCCAGGTCTGAGGGACGGTACTACAAAACAGCTCTTTTACCAATGCCAAATGTCAAGCATGATAAAGCCGTGCCATTGTGTGGGATTACACAACGAGAAGAGCCATGTTTATGTTTGTGTGTGTGTGTGTGCTGGATGCTGACTCACTGAGGGTGGCCGTGGGTATGTGTCATAAGGGGGTGGTGGGCTGTCTTGCTTGGGCGTCGAGGGCGTCTCATTGTCTTCATGATCACTTTCACTCCAGTAGTCTGCTGGAAGGGGATGAAGGGGAATGCAGGGAGTCATTAGCTTGTTGCAAAACATTTCCATAAAATAAACAATTATTAAATTATAGCCTCTGAGATCATGTGTAGGTTTTCCCGTGAGGAGCTGCTCTAGGTCTGCAACTGTGGTGTGATGTCAAAAGCAGGAGAAGAAAGGTTAATTTTAAGACGTCTAAAGGAGTCAGACACTTACAAAGCATTTTGAATTCTTATTAGTGGCTAATTTTGAATGATAAAAGGATGAATATGTTTTGGAGAAACTTAGTATGTAGCATGATCCGCTAGAAGGGCATAACTTATTTGTGTCTATCAGCTTGTTGTACATAGGTCACAGGACTCATTTCCTTCTTTTCTGCAACCCAGGCTCATCGCAGATACTGTACGTACCCAGGTCTACATTAACTTCTGGAGACTGTGAAATATATAACCGAAGGTACATCTGCTCACCCCTTTTTTTTTTTTTGCTAATCCACCAGAGGCCACTGTGTACACTTTTTGATGATCTCAAATTTCTCTCACACATCCTCCTTTTGCTTAAATCCACTAGAAGGCACAGTATACACTTCAGCCGACAAGGGAAGCTTGCTGTCGGAATTGCTGACTGACTGACTGACCCACCCACCCCATTTCCTAAACCCAGTGCTTAATTTGTAAATTACGAGGTCCTGGAATAGATCGGGGTAACGAGGCTTGTTACCAGAGCAGGGAGAGGTGCAGCGGACAAAAGTGAAGGGCGGGGTAGGGGTGTCGCAGTTGAAGAGGGTTGGGGAGTCATGGATAAAAAGGGTTGGGGAGTCATGGATAAAAAGGGTTGGGGAGTCATGGATAAAAAGGGTTGGGGAGTCATGGACAAAGAGGGTTGGGGAGTCATGGAGGAAGAGGGTTGGGGAGTCATAGAAGAAGAGGGTTGGGGAGTCATGGATAAAAAGGGTTGGGGAGTCATAGACGAAGAGGGTTGGGGAGTCATGGATAAAAAGGGTTTTGGAGTCATGGACGAAGAGGGTTGGGGAGTCATGGAGGAAGAGGGTTGGGGAGTCATGGATAAAAAGGGTTGGGGAGTCATGGACGAAGAGGGTTGGGGAGTCATGGAGGAAGAGGGTTGGGGAGTCATAAAAAAAGAGGGTTGGGGAGTCATGGATAAAAAGGGTTGGGGAGTCATGGACGAAGAGGGTTGGGGAGTCATGGAGGAAGAGGGTTGGGGAGTCATAGAAAAAGAGGGTTGGGGAGTCATGGATAAAAAGGGTTGGGGAGTCATGGATAAAAAGGGTTGAGGAGTCATGGACGAAGAGGGTTGTGGAGTCATGGAGAAAGAGGGTTGGGGAGTCATAGAAAAAGAGGGTTGGGGAGTCATGGATAAAAAGGGTTGGGGAGTCATGGACGAAGAGGGTTGGGGAGTCATAGACGAAGAGGGTTGGGGAGTCATGGATAAAAAAGGGTTGGGGAGTCATGGATAAAAATGGTTGGGGAGTCATAGACGAAGATGGTTGGGGAGTCATGGATGAAGAGGGTTGGGCAGTCATGGACAAAGATGGTGGGGAAATTGCCGATGAAAGTGAAGAGCGGGGGTGCGTGTGAGGAGAGGGATCGGTAAAATGAGGTGCCCTGCCTATTAAGCCCTACATAAACCAAAGCGATAGTGTTTTCAAAAGCAATCTAGAAAAAAATTGTTGCGGTTGCGGGAGTTTACCATGTTTTCACCCTGCTGTTTATTTATTTGCTTAATTTCTTTTACTTTTTCTGGAACCGTTTTCACCGGACTCAAACCCAGTCAACTCCGCTCCACGTACCAAGTCTGCCGACGTATGAGGCTAGCTATTGGGCAAACTGGCAACACTGGAAAAGCAGTCCACACGGAGGTAAACGGTCAGCTGGTATCGCAAAAAGGAACAGAAACCGTGGACATCATCATACCACAACGTAGCATCATTCCGATGTAACTCTGGCTACATAAATCGCACTCTCCAGAAATGTAGACAGGGGCACCTGCAGTGTCCACAATGAGCCTGTGTTGCTTTTTTGGCTTTTATTTTCCCATTGTGCAATTTATGGAATAAAAATTGTAAAAAAGATTTAGGTAGTGTTTTTAAATTTTTCATAGAATGAATGTTGTAGTTCTTGTTGTGATGATAACCCAGCAACTTTAAAAAATGCTGGGTTATTTAATTCCACACTGAGTAAAATATAGACAAACCCAAATGGTTGACTACTGTATATTCCGTTTTATAAATTTATTTTAAAGGTCCAGTGAAGTGCTTTGAAATGTGCATTTAATTCGATGTTTGATGTAATTTCAAGCAAAACATAAAAAGAGGGTGGGACATACTGTAGCTCCTCCCCTTTAAAAAAACTGCTAATAACGTTTTGTTTTGTCATAGCTCTGCCAGTGGAAGAGGCTGAGCTCAAGCATACCAAATGAAAAGCAAATGAGAAGCGTCTAGACGGAGCATGGGGGGCGGAGCATGTCATATACTAGAGAGCATTAGATTGGTTATAATTTGATTAGGCATGGATTAAAACCATTGGTCCATTTAGGTGTAAGTGACATACTACAAGCTTTACATGTTTTTGTCAGTTTTATATCTTCTAAACACATTTTGTCACTGTTTGGGAGCACACAAGCTAATAGATATCCTAAAAACTAACAATACTGATACTAACATCTAAAAAACTTTACTTTAATTTTAAGGGACATTTAAAAATAAACCCAGCTGTTAGTTTTTTCTTGATTTTACCCCAAATTGGGTTGAAATTATTAACTTTTTAAGAGTATGAGCTTACCTTGGGTTTGCAATGCTTTTTTAAAGCTGTGATTAAATTATTTTAACCCATCTAATAGGTTTTCCATGCCCATTAAAAAAATTATAATAAAAAAATGACTCAATTACACTGAAAGCAGCTTACTTTTGCAATTGGGGTATACAAAGTTCTTGGGACTACCTGAATTCTTACCATGTTCCTGACGGATTCGCTCTCTTTCTGCATAGCCGGCGGCCGCCATGTTGAGGCGACTCAACCATCTGTTCATATCGTCCACACCGTCCGCTGCGAAGTAGAAGCTCTTGATTTTGGGATGGCATGCTTTAAACGCACTAGGGAGTGAAAGAACAATAAGAATTCACCAGGTAACATCACATAACTTTAAAGTTTGTAAAGGTACTCACTATTTTTTCCGGCATTCACTGGCTCTGTCGATCTTGAATTCTGGAAGGCTAACAAAACCCTCAGCCTTCTCATCCTAAAAAGTTGACACAACAAAGTGAGTGGATTGGGTGAACCTCACCCCACTTAAACTCTTCTGTAATGTCATTACGTCCTCATTAAGGGTTACATTCTCTCTTTCTTGGTCCATTCCATTACTTTTTTCCCCCCAGCTCTAAATTGCACAGTGCTGCTGACGGGAGCTCTGCATAAATAAATGAAAAGCATAAATTGTTGCAGCTCTCTGTAAGCCTGTCTGTGTTTACAAAACCCACACAGTAGAAGATCATCAATTATAGTAAAGCCGGACTCTCGGTGGACCAAAACCAGGCCGAGTAGAACCCTCCCCTCCCCTCTGAAACCCCCAGAACGGCAGGCATATCCTGCGCCCAAGCCACGATAAAAAGGCGAAGACATTGAGGGTAATTAATCAAAAGCACGGGAAGCGAGGGAACAAGAATGGGAGTGTTTGTTTCAGAGAAGTTTCTTATCTTCATTACAGCAACGGCGTGTGCAGAAGAGTGTTTTGTTGTGGTAGATGAGCATTAATCTTGCTCCGCACAAGAGGGTAAAGCCGGCACCAATTAAAGTCTCATCTCTAGATCGATACGCTTTCTGCTGCGCCGGTGGATATGAGAAACAACAAAGACAACTGTATTGGCCCGACGCAGCCACACACTCTCACCTCTTCGTTCATGTACCAATACAAGCAGGCATCCTTCAGAACGAACCAGTACTTCTTCCATTTCTGCGAGAAATAGCTCTTTGCGTCCTTTTTCTTCCACAGCCAGCCCTCACAGTCTCCACGACCCAGGTCTTTACAGGAGATTCTTCTCTTGCTGATGGAGGACAGTGGAGCTGCTGGAAAACAAAACCACAGTATGTATTTATAACCTGGTAAACTGTACAAAATGGCAGTAAATTTAATGGTTAAAAACTGTAAAAAGGCTACAGTAAAAAGTCTCACTTTATATTAAGTGACCTTAATTAATATGTACTTACTTTTGTAGATAGATGTTTTTACGTTGTACAAATGATTGATTAAATACTTGCATATATTTACTTCTGTACTCCTTTAATTTTACTGTTGACCATCTCTTACACTTTAACCCACCCTTAAACCCACTCATACAACACCCTAGCAACCAAATAGCAACGCCTTAGTAACCACCTATCAACCACTCAGAACACCCTAGCAACCACATAGCAACAACCTAGCAATCGCCTAGCAACCACTCAGAAGACCCAAGCAATGCCTTAGCAACTGCCTAGCAGTCACTCAGAACACCCTAGCAACCACCTAACAACACCATAACAATCCCATAGAACACCTTAAGCAACCCCTTAGCGACCACTCAGAACACCCTAGCAACCACCTAGCAACACCTTAGAAATGACCTGGAACACCCCAGCAATTGCCTATCAACCCCTCCGAACACCTTAATAACAGCCTAGCAATGCCTTAGCAACCATATGGCCATAAGTTAACAAGAACTAACCACAAATGGCTTTATATCACCTCTTTATGAGTTTAGTTCTTGTTAACACTGTCAGAACACCCTAGCAACTGCATAACAATGCCTTAGCAACCACTCAGAACACCATAACAACACCTTAGCAACAACCTGCTACACCCCAGCAATGTCTTGGCTACTGCCTAGCAACCACTCAGAACACCATAGCAACTGCCTAGCAATGCTTTAGCAACCACTCAAAATACCCTAGCAATGCCTTAGCAACTCCCTAACATTTACTCAGAACACCATAGCAACTGCCTAGCAACACCTTAGCAACCGTCTAGAACACCCTGGCAACTGCTTAGCAACCGCTCAAAACACCGTAGCAACCTCCTAGCAACACATTAGCAACAATCTGAAACACCCTAGAAACCACCTATCAAATGATTAAGCAACTGCCTAGCAACCAGCCAGAACATCTTAGCAACTGCCTAGCAACCAGTCAAAACACCCTAGCAATGCCTTAGCAACTCCCTAGCAATCACTCAGAACACCCTAGCAACTGCCTAGCAACACCTTAGCAACAGTCTAGAACACCCTAGCAACTGCTTAGCAACACCTTAGCAACCACTCAGAACACCCTTGCAACCACCTAGCAACATCTTAGCAACCACTCAGAACAGCCTATCAATCACCTAGCAAGAAACATGCCAATCCATACTAAAACTATGCTAACATATACATGTATGTAGGTATCTCGACCTGGAACACCCTAGCAATCACCTAGCAACCACTCAGAACACCCTAGCAACGCCTTAGTATTCTAGAAACATGCTAACATTTATGTAGTTTGCTCTCTATGCCAACTGTTTCAAACGAACTAGGCTTTCTCAGGCCACCATAAAGTTTGTCTACAAATTTTACTTTTCTAGTTACACTGTTGACCATCCCTTACACCTTGAACTAACCCATCCCTCCAAACCTGTCCCTAACCCTACCAGTATACCACCTCAAAACCACTACAATATATTTAGAACACAATAAGTACATTGTATTTTTATGCAAGTACATATTAGTTAAGGCTACTAAATATCATCAATGGGTTTCCAGATATGATATAAATAATAAACAGATATGATAATGACTTCAGAAGATAATGACTTCAGAACATTACCTAAAGAACAGTCATATGAACCCTTTTTGTACTATTTTTTATCATTCTTTAGGCAAAAATCCATTTAATAGCATGGAAAAGAAAGCAATGAGACCATCTCATTTTGTGTTCATCTGACGAGAGAAAGTCTTGTGCATCAGGAACACAATATACAGGCGAATAAATAACAATTTTCATGGGAGAACAGTTCCTATAAAAAGCCATATTGCTATATTCCACAGCAGCTATAAACAACCTCCACTTTGTGTCATGACTAAGGCTTACCTCTTACTCATAGAAAAACGGCACAGCCTCTTATGGCTTTTTGCTTTATTAGAACAATTATAAATGTGAGGGGGTGAGTGGGCAGAAGATCCAAGACTTTTGAATAGAAATGATTTCTGGAATATATCGATTGCTTGACTATATTTCATTTATATTGAACATTGGTTTGTGATTTTATTTATTTATTTTTTTACCATTTTTGCAAAGATGTGTTATGTATTGTTCTGTCATAATAGTGTTGGAACTGTAGAGGTTCAATTTAAGCAATGCTGTATGATAGAAAGTATATTTATAATGTACACTACCTGACAAATGTCTTGTCGTCGATCCTAGTTGTAAGAGCAACAAATAATAACTTGACTTCTAGTTGACAATTTGGAAAAGTGGCAGAAGGTAGATTTTTCAGATGAATCACCTGTTGAACTGCATCCCAATCATCACAAATACTGCAGTAAACCTATTGGAACTCGCTTGGACCAAAGATTCTCACAAATATCAATCAAGTTTGGTGAAGGAAAAATCATGGTTTGGGTTTACATTAAGTACGGGGGTGTGGGAGAGATCTGCAGAGTGGATGGCAACATCAACAGCCTAAGGTATCAAGACATTTGTGCTGCCCATTACATTACAAACTACAGGAGAGGGGAAATTCTTCAGCAGGATAGCACTACTTCTCATACTTCAGCCTCCACATCAGAGTTCCTGAAAGCAAAAAAGGTCAAGGTGCTCCAGGGTTGGCCAGCCCAGTCACCAGACATGAACATTATTAAGCATGTCTGGGGTAAGATGAAGGAGGCATTGAAGATGAATCCAAAGAATATTGATGAACTCTGGGAATTCTGCAAGAACTCTTTCTTTGCCATTCTATATGACTTTATCAATAAGTTATTTGACTCATTGCAGAGATGTATGGATGCAGTCCTTCAAGCTCATGGGAGTCATACACAATATTAATACATTTTCCACTGCATCATGGGTTTATATTCTATACTGTACATTATTTGTGTTAAGTGACATAACTTTTGTCTTAGCAAAGTCAGACCTTGCTGTCCTAATTAAATAAATAAAAATCAAGCATGATCATATTTCATTTTGGTAAAATAAGTGTAATCTAGAGGCCTTTGCCTTTAAGACTGATAGTCACTTCTAATATCAAATGATCACCTAGAAGTCAAGTTATTATTTACTGTTCCTAAAACTTGAATACATGACAAGACTTGTCAGGCAGTGTATTACCAAACAAGATGTTACCAAACATGAGGAAAAAAGGAAGATAAGTGATCACCTTTACTCTTTTTCTTGGTCTTTGATAGCAGAGAGGATCCCTGGAATGTCTGTGAAAGCAGAAGATATTTACTAAAAAAATGAAGAAACAGTGAAAAATACAACAGGAGGAAGCAAAACAAAATGTCTCCATGGCCATGTTATCGGCCAAATCATCAAATCCTCCCGAGTGGAAGCAAATGTGTGAACATAACAATCGGTGAGCATCAATCCAATGTACTACAAATTAAAATCGGAGGTGACATTTGAGCACGAGTGCGAAACACCCATGGAGAAAGGAAGGCGGAAGAAGCTCAGAGAGAAAATAAATAAGATTTCTAACATCCTTGGCCCGTGTGTTTATTGAGCAGTATTTCTTGGATCAGCTCGCCCAGACTGAGTGCATATTTATGATTCGAGCCCTGTGGCAATTCCCTTCCATGAGGAAACTTCCTGCAAGCCTGGCCTTTGAATTAGAGCTAAACGTGTTGCAAAGCTAACAGATTAGCAGCAGCATTACTGACTGAAAGAAAACGCTAACTAACATCTTACTAATTGATTTATTGATATGTGCCTGAGGAGAGAAGCTGCATGCTGTCCGAGATGAGTAGCTGAAATTGATTAATGGAACATGCTTTGAAACTCAGTCAAGCAGTGTTTTTATTTCTTTGTCTATTTCTCTTCAGCCTCATCGGTTCTTTGGTAATACTGCGGTCAGAGTTTTGGTTATCTCATGATTCTATTCATCCTCATGGCTGAAAAAATGAAAGCAAGGCTGCGGTGGGAAGAAACCTGGAAGTTTAGGATCAGCACTGTAAACATTCCAACAACATGCTGTGGACTACAAACCTCCAGCTGTTGCTGCGATTTCAAAGTGCAGATATGGTGTAAACATCACTTTAATATCATTCAGTTCAGCTTACTTTAAACAATTACATGCATATTAGGCATGAAACAACATCACAATCTCTTTATTTTGTCCTCCTATGTCTCAGTTCATGACACTAGGTAAACACCGTGGGGATGCTTTCCTGCTTCAGCCTAGGTAACCAGGTGAGTGATAAAACAATGCAGTCCTCTTAAGCACACCCTCGTGTTGTCTGTAATAGTGTTGTTCCAGTACTGAAATTTTTAAAAAGTCCATTTCCTGCTAACATTTAAGCGCGTTCTTAAACACCACTGATTGGTCATAGAATTCACTAGTGCTCAGCAGAAATGACTGTGATTGGCCGTGAAGGTCATCAGTTCACCACTCTTCACCAAGTGCAAGAACAGATCTGGGGAAAGTGAAACGTTTCATAGCCGCGAAGATCAGTCGAGTCATCAGCAAATCGCTCATCTGTGTTTGCATTTGGTAAACATGGGTGAAGTGCAGTGAACTGATGACCTTCACGGCCATTTCTGTTGAACACTGAACGTGCTCAATAATACATTTTTTTAAAATTCAGTACAGATTGCAACCGAAATTCAGTATCATGACAAGTCTAATATAGTGAAAGATTCAGTTCATTAACTTGAGTTTGATAAATGGCATCTAAAGTGTGTGTTTGGGAAAGAAAATGTTAGCTAACTAGTGCAATTTCCCTTAACTAACTTAACTTAGCTAAAAATTCGGTCCGATATCACTTTTTATTTTCAATATCCATTAAGATTGGAGCTTCAGGTCACTTTCAAGGTGGTTAAATTATACATTTGTGTCACTCTTGGCTGATAAGATATCCAGCTAGGTACTCGACGTTCCTGTGTGACTTCAGTCGATACTTCTGGGTTTCTTCCCACCACAGCCTTGATTTGGCTTTTAAAATGGCGGCCATGTGAAATCAGTCTATTGAGTCTATGGGCTCTATTTTAATGATCTAGTCGCAAAGTTTGAAGCACAGGGCACAAAAGCATTAGGGGCATATCTGAATCCATTTTTGCTATTTTAAGGATGGAAAATAGGCTCTGTGCCGCGGTGCATGGTCTAACAGGGTTGAGCTCATTCTCTTAATGAGTTATAGGTGTGTTTTGGAATTAAATCATTCAGAGTCTCATTTCTCATTCCTTTTAAGAGTCAGTTGCGTCGTGCCATGGCGCATTTGCTATTTACATGGCAGACTTTGTAAGTGGAAAAACTAAACGCTTCACTAGCTAAGAGAAAACTTTTAAACAGACTATCTGCAGTACGGGAATGAGAGAATGAGCCTCCTCCATTCAGCCTTTCCTTTCACTTTCACTTTCACTCTTTCATAGATGAGGAAATGTGTAGTTTGTTAAGCACAAAGATTTGTTTCAAAACTATTTCTAAATTCAGTTCTAATTTTCAGCAAAAGAATAAATGAACAATAATAACAAAGTGTGGTCAAACAACTGAGTTATATCCATGTATAGACACATGCTATGCCCTATACGGTCCAAAACCTGACAGGTGAACAAATCTAAGCTTGTTTTTAATAAAACAAATATAAATATGCATTTAATAAGTAATACTACAACTAATAATAACATTATACCAAAACAAATTGTCATGAATAAACTAAAAAAAAGCCCCCCTGAGATGAATAAGGCATGGAGGCAGTGGTTTTTATATTTATATGGAAAGTAATATATATATATATATATATATATATATATATATATATATATATATATATATATATATATATATATATATATATATATATATATATTTTTTTTTTTTAAATTCTTTAATTCTTTATCATTGGTAAAGATATTTGCGTGTTGCTGTACATCCTGTGTGTTTTAAGCAATGTGTAAGCGAGACACACAACTAACACGCTCTGCACTAGACTTTAGACCTGCTCTAAGCCCTCAGTCTATTTTAGTTCCTCAAAATAGCAAAGCGCTAACAACGCGCCTTAACAATACACCTCTTTTCTAGACCGAAACACCCATGAGTCCACAAAGTGGCGCAAATGGATTTGCTATTTAAACAACGTGAAGGAGAATGGGAAAATTGCTGTTGCGTTGATCTGAAAATAGCAACACGTTGTGGAAACACGTCTTGCGCCTTATTGCGCCTGGTGTATGGTAGGGTCCTATTTCTTGAAGGATGGTTTTCTTCCCTTTCTGAGTCCTCAAAAATCCATCTTCCTTTTACCTCCAAATCCTATAAAACGAATCTCAACAATGTAAAACGACAGACAAAAAATGGTGGTTTTCCCAGCATTTTATCTGACACACTTCAAAGTGACTCCCTCCCAAGCTCTGTGGGAATCTCCTTCCAGAAGGTGTGAATCGCAATTGCTGTGTGAACTGAGGCAAGTTGTGATGAACACTTAGACAGGGAGTAAAACAAACTTCCCTGAGGTTTCAGTACCTAGACATGAATCAACCAAAAGGAAAGAGCAATACACACACACATATATATATATATATATATATATATATATATATATATATATATATATATATATATATATATATATATATATACATATATATATACATACACACACACACACACACACACACACACACACACACAAACACATACAATGACACAGCATATATTTCAAAGCAAAGCAGGGATAAGGTAAGCAGAGGGTGGTAACATAATAGAGGGGATGCCCTCATGCTAATTCATCTTGCTAACTCATAATAGCTCTACTGACCCCCAAGTGACATCAAAACTTGTGTAGGGGAAAACGTGTAGGGGATGGACTGCAACTGAGAACATGAGACCATGAGCAGAACAATTCCTTTCAATCATTCATGAAACCTTTCCTGTGTAGGAACATTCCCTTATGGGCTTACACTGGAATTCACTCTGCTTATGTTTCATGAATGAGTGTAAATGTTGGAGACTGCATGAAGCAACTTGGATGAAGAACAGAAAACACACCCGGAGCAAATCCGACAAAACCTGAACACGAGATGTGCATCAGGTACCGTACACTAACAAGGACACTAAAGTCTACAACCAGGGGAGTGAAGTTTATTCGCATATCTCTGACTAGCTGGCTCCATCCGATTCACAGGACCAATATAACCTAGTTCTACATGACTCACTGTGACTAGGATTTAAACCAGGATGTGAGGGGGGCAAACTAACCCACAAAACTAAAAGTTTTGTTGCTAGACCTTTTGAGATCAAGGGAGTCAGATTTACTCACACAGCTCTGGCCTACTTAAGAATGAACCTGGGTTTCAAGTCTGAAAACACGTAATATTGTGGGTGTCTCTCATAAAAGAGGTTATCTGGGTCTCTCTTCTATTGTTTAGTAACAAATCGTTCTACAGGGCATGCTATGACTTGCCATCAGGCTACAACTGAATGCCACATGGCACCACAGGCTCCCAGTTCACATGGCATATGGTACACAAACCTCTTCCACTGCGATCTCAACAACTGACATATGCTAGATGTGATTGCCGCAAAGCATATGCATTAACCCCATTTGTTATATTTAAAACAAACCTGTGGGTAAGTAGCACCTTCTCTGGATGGATTTGTTGGTTTTGTTTTGGTTTCAAATGATGTGATGACGTCAAGAATGCCCAAATGAACAGGACTGGAGGCATTGGGCTGTATCTAAAGTGTTTTGTCAGTCAGGCAAAATGCTGTTGAGTGAGTGAGCGTTCTCCTTGAGTATGAAGTCAGGGTGCTGGCATGGTTCAGACAAACTGCAGCTCTCTTATCAGACTGCAACGCAGGCAATAAACCCCCGATTGTAAACAATAGAAGCTGATGCAGTTACACCGCGCACACCAACAGAAGCAACCTTATTAAATTCGTACCATACAGCTTGGGCTTTTATTGCATCATCTAATAGCATCTTCTCATCTGGCATCCTACTCCTGTTTTATCTCATATGACCTTCTTTTCTAATTTTACTCCAATATTACCATTCTCTCTCTCCTTCCTTTATTGCCTCTTCTCAAATCATCTCGATATTCTTCCTGTGTATTCTCTTTTGTTCTTTTTTTATCACTTTGGATGTCCTCTTTTTTCACCTCAGACCTTTTCTTGCTCTAAATTTGTCTTCCTTTTCTTAATCCTAGATTATCTTGTCACTTTACTGTGTCTTGTCCAGTTTTAAGTAAAAAGGGTAATATATTGCAATCTTAAGCCTTAAAAAAACAACAACACAAAAATAACATACACTTACCGGCCACTTTATTAGGTACACCTGACCAACTGCTTGTTAAAGCAAATTGCAATCAGCCAATCACATGACAGCAACTCAATGCATTAAGGCAGGGTTAATGTTAATGTCATTAATGTCAAACTCAATTCTTGGAGGGCCTTAGCCCTGCACAGTTAAGTTCCAACCCTGCTTTAACACACTTACCTGTAGGTTTCAAACAAGCCTGAAGGACTCAATTAGTTTGATCAGCTGTGTTTAGTTAGGGTTGAAACAAAACTGTGCAGAGCTGCAGCCCTCCAGGAATTGAGTTTGACATCCCTGCATTAAGGCATGTAGACATTATCAAGATGATCTGCTGCATTTCAAAACGGGCATCAGAATGGAGAAGAAAGGTGATTTAAGTGACTTTGAATGTGGAATGGTTGTTGGTTCCAGACTAGTCTAAGTATTTCAGAAACTGCTCATCCTTCGGATTTTCATGCACAACTGTCTCTAGGGTTTACAGAGAATGGTCCAAAAAAGAGAAAATATCAAGCGAGTGGCAGTTCTGTGGCTGCAAATCCCTTGATGAATCATCTCAGACTGCTTTCAGGAACATGACAATGAGTTCACTGTATTTAAATGGCCTCCACAGTCACCAGAACTCAATGCAAGCACCTTTGAGATGTGGTGGAACGAGAGATTTGCATCATGGATGTGCAGTTGACAAATCTGCAGCAACTGCCTGATGCTATCACGTTAATATGGACCAAAAACTCTAATGCTGCGTTCACACCAGACGCGGAAGTATCAAGCGTGAGTAATTCACATGTTCAGTCAATGCAAAGATGTGAACAGACATCGTGTGGCACAATACACACAAATGAGGCGGAGTGAATGACGCGATTTGCACGAATGAAGCTCCGCGATTTGATCAGTTTGCATGAATGATGCGAGTTAGAAAATCTGAATTTCAGCAGACCAATCAGGAGCTTTCTCTTGTAGGGGCATGATTATAACATAGCGCCTGCTGTGGGGGGGAAATTCTCCTGCCAACACTGGACAAAAGTTCATAAAACTAGGCTGGGCTCAGTCAGAAGCACCGCTGAAAGCTCCCATCATTCAGGTACAGTTTCTGGAGGAGTTGATGAACTCACAGAGTTCGGTGCACCTCAGAATGGATCTAGTGTACTCAGACACTGCTCCAAATGAATCGAATCCATTTTTCTGTTTTCAGTCCTAAAGCACATAAACACAGCTATTATCTCATTAAAATCCATGTCAGCCAAGCTAGAGTGACCATGCAGACAAAAGCCAAGCCGATGAAGTGAATTCACATCTATTGTGAAGTGAATTTGACGCACAAATGAAGAGAATTTGATGTGCAAATGAACCGCGTTAACTCAAAATGTTCACACGTCTATTTATGTGCGAATAGCACGATTTATCCGTGCGTACATCTGGTGTGAACACAGCATAAGGAATATTTCCAGTACCTTGTTGAATATATGCAATGAAGGATTAAGGCAGTTGTGAAGGTAAAAGGGAGTCCACTTCGGCACTAGTAAGGTGTACCTAATAAACTGGCCAGTAAGTGTACTTTAACATTAGTAATGTTAAAGTATGTGTTGTCGTTTGTTTTTTTAAGAGCCCATATTATGCGTTTTTTAAAATGCCCTTCCACGTAGTGTGTAACACAGCTCTAAGTGAAATATCCAGCTAAGGCTTAAACACAAGTAGTTGCGCGCGCAAACCCAGGAGATTTGAAACCTGTGGCCCCGCCCACTAACACAGAAAAAAGCCACACACACGCGCGCCAGTCGAATGAAGTCACGCTGTGCAGACGGATATTTTTGACTGTCTCTACCCAAAGATGAAACCTCAGCATTATAGCCCAGCCTTGAGCAGTTCGAGTGCTTATGGAAACTATATGCTTACAAAGAAGACTTCATCGGCCGTTTGTTAAAGGAAGGATCAGTAAAGACTGTCAGGACATGGATCAGTGCATCATGGATCAGTTTCTTCCTCCATTTCACAAGTGTAAGTACGTGCGATTAAAATTGTTGCCGTGTTTACTCTAGCTTGCAAATTATGTATTTAGTTGTGTTTGGTTACTTGTAACCGCGTGTACTGTATCAGGTTAACTCTTTATATTCTCATATCGCCTGTAAAGAAACGCTGAAAACGCGACGCGTGCCGCTTTGTTTATGGACCGTTCAGCTGTTCCTACACACATGCAATGGTCAAGTTCCAAAATAGTTCAGCTCAGGTTCGAGGTGAGTTGTTCAGCAAGCTGAACTGGCACTCTAGAAAAAACGGCAATCACACCGCCCTGAACCCGAAAGTGCATTCTCTGTTTTTGAATGATTGGTGTAAAGCTAGGAGATCTCCTCGCCAGTTCTTGGAGTTTTTGCTCAATAAAATAGTTAGTTGTTTGTATTTTGAAGTCCATCGTCTGTATTTACATTCCGCCACTTGCAGCCAAAACCCACGCCTTACACTATCGAGCGTGTATGCACTGTGACTACTTTAATATTGTTGATTAGCTGCTGGGCATTTCATTCCGTCTCGCGCTGAAGGCTGTCATTGTTGACCAATCGCAGCAGGCTGTCATCGGTCCAATCAGTGCAGATTAGCTTCGCGCCAAGGAGGGGTTTGGGAACAAATGAATGACTAAACGATTCATATGGGAGTCGCTGGGATAATTAGGTAAAAGTAAATCCAGATTATAAGACCATAAAAGTGTTTTTTTACCCTTGCATCCATATTAGACTGTTGTTAGAGACCTTTACAACCAAAACATGACCCTATTTCATGTATAATAGGGGCTCTTTAAAGATTAAGATATGCCTAAAATTGTAGTATATTACTTTTTTACCCAACACTGCTCTTCTCCTCTCGTAGTTTTCATGTTTTTCGGCCTTTAAACTCTTTTTACATTCTATCTTTTTACATTAAATTCTGAATGGATTATGCACATTAAACATATTAGAGTCTCTCGTTAAGTTCATTAGCAACAGATTGAAAAATAGTTAGATTGCTGAGATCAGCACATTGGTTGTGGTCCAAAATGAAGGTGATGAACTGGTCAGCAGAGTTCTCCAACACCTGCACACCGCTTAACCCACCTCAGGTCAGAGGACACATGGACACAAATACATCATCCCTGCTGAAGGTGTCTATAAACAGAAGCCGCAGGTAAGCTACACTGCGAAAGTCACTCTGACCTAGGACTGTAACACCCCAGCTGGGATCTCAGAGTGCCACCTTTCACTCGTCCTCATAAAGACCTATAATTAGACTTCATTTAAAGGAATAGTTTACCCAAAAATATAAAAATGCACCATTTAAACCTTCATGAGTTTCTTTCTTCTGTTGAAAACACAAAAAAGAAGATCTTCAATGGGTACCAGCAACCAGCATTTTTTAAAATATCTTATTTTGTGTTCAACAGAACTCCAAAAGGTTTTAAACAAGTAATGGGTGAGTAAATGTTGACAGAATTTTCATTTTTGGTTGAACTATCCCTTTAGAGAAAAAAAAAAATACTAACAAACTAACAGACTGTAACTAGAATTAACAGACTTAACCAAAACATACTGACACGAAGACAGCACATGACAAGTCTTGGCCAATCATATCTCTGTTCAAGATGGAGCTCAGCCAATCACGTCACTACATGCCCTGTGACAGATGACAACCTGACTTAGCCCCGCCCACCTGACAGAACCACCATCTGCCTACCCAGCATCCATATGTACACTGTGACACACCACAACGAGTCACTTTTCTCTAGATTATTGCTTTGTGTGAAAGTGGTTATTGCTGTGTCATTGTGTGTGTGTGTGCATTCTGGGAACATCGGCTGCCGAGTTTGCTCTTTAAAACGACTGCCAGATCTCACCTCCACTCCTAATAACTTCACACACAGGATGGCTAGTCTCACTAAGAACGCCTACCCACACACACACACACACACACATACTCCTACACACCTCCACGCTGACTAAAGGTAGAGGACTAACACTCTCATTATATACACACATACTCACAAACACTCGCCCAGCATGTGGGTGTAAGTATACATTCTTCTTCTGCGCACCATGACCTGGTGCATTCAATGAAAACTCTTTATGCAAGACTCTACCTGCAGTGATCACAGAGACCTTGATCCAGCAAAAAGCCAGTGAAGCAGCCAGACCTTGAAGAAGAACTCTTTGTTTGAGAAACAGAAAATAAAAGAAGTATACAGACGTGGTGCAATTTTCCTCACAAACTCAGAGTTTAGCCTGATCTAGACTGCCTGACATTTAAAAGAGGAGGAAAGACACTTTTAGAGAGAAAGAAGCTTACCAAGACATCAGATACAAGGTGCAGGTACTACCAAAGCTAATATACTGTACTTTTACCATTTAAAATTGGGGATGGCACTGAAGAATTTTTTAAAATACTTTAAGGATGTCTCTAGTCCTTGCCAAACTGATGATTAAATGACAGCACAAAAACAAAAACGAATTAATTAACTAAAATAACTCTTAAATTTGAACACACTATAAAATATTATTTATTTCTGTGATGGCATTTTCAGCATCATTACACTAGTGTCACATCAACAACTATTTTAATGCAGTTGCAAATGATGTTGTTTCTTTGTCAGCTTTTGATGTAGGTCATTTACAGTTGAAGTCAGAATTATCAGCGCCCCCTGAATTATTAGCCCCCCATTTTTTTCCCCCAATTTCTGTTTAACGAAGATAATATTTAACACATTTCTAAATATAATAGTTATAATATCTCATTTCTAATAACTGATTTTTTTTTTATCTTTGACATGATGACAGTAAATAATATTTGACTAGATATTTTTCACTTCTATACAGGTTTAAGTGACATTTAAAGGCTTAACTAGGGTAATTAGGTTAACTGGGCAAGTTAGGGTGAATAGGCAAGTCATTGTTTATCGATGGTTTGTTCTGCAGACTATCGAAAATAAATATAGCTTAATGAGGCTAATAATTTTTTACCTTAAAATGGTTCTTAAAAAAATGTAAACTGCTTTTATTCTAGCCGACATAAAACAAATAAGACTTTCTCCAAAAATAAAAGTATTAAAAGGTCCTTGCCCTGTTAAACATCATTTGGGAAATATAAAAAAAAAAAGAAAGGTGATGCAGTGGCGCAGTAGGTAGTGCTGTCGCCTCACAACAAGAAGGTCGCTGGTTCGAGCCTCGGCTGGGTCAGTTGGCGTTTCTGTGTGGAGTTTGCATGTTCTCCCTGCGTTTGCGTGGGTTTCCTCCGGGTGCTCCGGTTTCCCCCACAGTCCAAAAACATGTGGTACAGGTGAATTGGGTAGGTTAAATTGTCTGTAGTGTATCAGTGTGAATGAGTGTGTATGGATGTTTCCCAAAGATGGGTTGCAGCTTGAAGGGCATCCGCTGAGTAAAAATGTGCTGGATAAGTTGGCTGTTCAACCCGCTGTGGCAACCCCTGATTAATAAAGAAACTACGCCGAAAAGAAAATGATGAAAAAAAAAAAAAAAAGGGGGCTAATAATTCTGACTTCAACTCTAACTCCACAGTTTAGCAATGTGATTTGGATTTTTGTGTGTGTTGTTGTTGTTGTAATAAAAAAAATCAGTCTTTATGTGACAATCCAAGCGGTAGCCAGCCTGGTGAAAGGGGTGGTTCTTTTTTCTCAAAAAGCAGACTTTTTGTTTTGCAGTTATTCACCTCATTTTCTATTTAATTATGACATTTAAATACTCCATTAAGTGACATTTTAAGCACTATTTTTTAGCTAGATTAGCTTGCCAGATGGTACATTTTTGAAGTACTAAAAATATTTTCTATATTATATAAAAATATAGAATATATATTTTTTAAAAATATGAAAAAACTGTTTCTATATATAAAATATTTTTCTATCTGTGCATCAGGAGAGTATTCATAGCACTTCACTTTTTCCACATGATTTAGGTTACAGCCGTATTCCTAAATGGATTAAATCAATTTATTTCCTCAAATTTCTACACAAAATACACCATAATGACAATGTAAGAAATTATTTTTTGAAATTGTTGCAAATTTTTTTTTAAATAAAAAACCTGAAAAATCACATTTACACAAGTATTCACAGCCCTTTGCTCAATACTTTGTTGATACACCTTTGACAGCAAAAAGATGAACCATCGCCTGAGTCTGAGATCAAGAGCACTCTGAAGCAGGTTTTCATTCAGGATGTCTCTGTACATTGCTGCATTCATCTTTCCCTCTATCCTGACAAGTCTTACAGTTCCTGCTGCTGAAAAAACATCCCCACAGCATGATGCTGCCACCACTATGGATGGTATTAGCCTGGTGATGAGCGTTGTCTGACTTTCTCCAAACGCAACACCAAACGTAAATGCCTTTCAAATCATGTCCAATTACTGAATTTACCACAGGTGAACTCCAATTAAGCTGCTGAAAGATCTCAAGAATGATCAGTGGAAACAGAATGTACCTAGAAAAAGAATGTACCTACGCTCAATTTATAGGCTGTGAATGCTGATGTACTTGTGATTTTTCAGGTTTATTTATTTTTTAAAATTTGCAACAATTTTAAAAAATCTTTTTCCACATTGTCATTATGGGGTATTTTGTGTAGAATTGAGAAAATAAATGAATTTAATCCATTTTGGAATAAGGCTGTAAAACGCTATGAATACTTTCCGGATGTACTGTATATTATTAGAAAAAATATAGCCTTTTATCATTTATTAGAACAATAACAAACTGGCCAGCACATTCAGCTTTCCTCAGTCAGAATTTGGCCATTTAAATAAAAAAACAATGTAAACATTATAATAAAATAAAACCTGGGGTCCGTTCTGCGTACCTCGCTTAAATGATCTAAGATGATTTGAGAGATCCTGGATCTTTTAATCTTGATAACTGATCTCTCGCTAATTTGGTTCTTCAAACAAGTTTGCGAATCAGATTAGAATGTTTGGATAAACTGATCTGAGATCGCTGCGTGTGTTGTGAAGGACAGATCTATCGATCCTCGAAATCATGATCAGCTATGCAGCGATTGCCTGACGGCACAGCAGCGTAATGACATCATCTGATTAATATTCAATTATACATGTGAGCAAAATTACATCAAATTAGCAGAAACGGTTTGTTAAATTTGACACGCAATAACCTTCCACATTTGTTGTGAGCTGCAGGCTTTACACTCTCTTGTGTCAAGAGTATTCATCATGTATTTCAGTGCATATCAGTGTATATAGTTCTAAATTTAGAAAATATTGTCTATATTATAGTAGCCGTTTTTTAATCGGGGTAAAGAATAACTGGTTGTTTACAAAAGCATTTTGATATTGGTAAAGGTGTCTGCAACTTTTGTGAAGCTTCAAATCACTATTAACTATCAAAACATGTTTATGACTGCGTTAATGTATTATTGCTTTAAAAAAAGTCACATATTCTGCATTTCTATCATACACAATTTGTACTAAAGCGATCTAAAAAGTTTTCTCTTTGCACCACCAGGTCTTTGTACTTTCATTTCGATGGTACAGATTGCATAAGTTTTATTAATATGTATAACTTTACTTATTTTATTAATGACTATAACTTTATATATATAGTTTAAAAATATGTACCATTTTCCCAAGTGTATAACCACTACTGTAAGAAAATATCAGAATTCAGAACATACTTTCTGTATTATCTTTGCTTGAACTGAGCCGATCTAATCCTGTTTATAATAATTGAACCTGCTCCCGATCAGGTTTGACCTAGCAGAACTGTTGCTATGACAACAACTCTCGGATCAGCTTTGAAGAACGAAACGATCCTGGATCGTGTCAAATCGTCAATATCCAAATCCAGCTAATTGAGTAATCCACGTATGAAGAACGGACCCCTGGTTATTTGCAAAACTTATGATGGCAAAGAAGTCAAAATAGGACAGATGCCAAATAGTGGCTCAAATTCTGGACCAATGGCAAATTCTGGACCTTTGCCAGTGGGGTGGGGGTAGATCTTTCGAACTACCCAAACTGGCCCTGCCTACAGACCTGCAACCTAAAAAAAAAAAAATACATGTATAGACCACGATAAAATTGACAGCTTATATGGATGTATTTATTTATCTTTATTATTATAATTATGATGATGATGCTTATTATTATTATTATTATTATTTATGCTTTATTTATTTATTATGCTTTATTAATTTCAGAAAATGTCCCAGTGTTGGGCTGGAAAGGCATTTGCTGCGTAAAACATGTGCTGGATAGGTTAGCAGTTCATTACGCTGTGGTGACCCCAGATTAATAAAGGGACTGAGCCAAAAATGAATGAATGAATGAATGAGTTTCAGAAAACATTTTTGAATCTAAAAAACTACTGACAATTTTGAATTTAAATATTGTCATTTACTTGCAAACAAACGAAAGAATTTCCAAGCATAATACTAAAATTTGAACTTAGGAAGAGTTCAGAAATCACCATTTGGTGAAACAACCATGGCTTTTGTACTGTCATTCACATGACCAGACAATGTATCACTTCAAATCACTAAAAACATCAAGGAAAATCACTTTGTTCAATTTCTCAACATCAAACAAAAGCTGATGGAGCAGATACAGTATGGAGCTACAGTATAGTCATATAAATAAACAGAACAAAATATGGGAATTATTACCAATGGATGTTTTTAACTGTGTCCTGATTTATTGCTTAAAAACCATTAAATCAAAAAAATACATTATTAAACAAAAAGTGTTTATTAAAACTTTTGTGGATATAATCATTTCAGACAGAATATAGCATGCTCAATGTAGCATGCCTTTACTGGCACTTTTGGTCTGTTTTTGCCTCCATGCATGAATAGAAGCAAAAAAAACTTTTAATAAAGGTTATTTTTGAGATATTTTTAAAAATACATTGAAAAAAATACTTTTTTTTGCCGTTTATCAGTACAATTAACAGAATATTCTAGCACCACTACAACATATAAAGCCAAGATGGCCAAAAAAAGCAACTCCTTTCACAGGATTTTGACAGAAAACATGCTACTCACATGGTAGAGAGAGGTGGAGTCTGGGTTTGGCGTGTTCATGGACTCCTGACGTAGCACCTCCATTTGCAGGGTGGGAAGGAGGGAGTAGTGTGTGGGGCTCCCGCTTTTCTCGCTCTTCTTCTTTCCACGCTTTCCAGTGTCTCTCTTCATGCTCCGTCCTGCCAGATCAGCAGCCTTTTCATCACTTACATACCGCAACAGAGAGTTTTCTAAGAGACAGAGAAGGAAGGAACCATACTGTATATTTAATAAAACTAGTTCTGGGGAGATTGCCAGCACCAGGTTAACATATGAGTCGCAGTTTCACCAAGCAAAAGTACACAGATGAATAGATCATGAATAGGATGAGATTACCCTCAAAAAACTACATTAAATGCTACTATGCTAAAACAACATGACAACTGGGGTGCAATCTCATAGTGATGATGATGATGATGATGATGCAATGTTTTTCAATTCCATTTGAAAACACTGGGAAGTATAATCATTGAACTGGGTGACACTTGGGTCCTGCCATGTTTATCGTTATTGTTTTACCTCCTGTCCTGTGTTTAATAAATTCTGTGTCTAAAAAATTGTTAACATTTGTCTCTGTTTTAGTTTTGTTTTTCAATTGCACTATGCTTGTTTGTTTGTTTTGATAATGTATTATTAATTAGTAGCAATTTTCACAAGAGTTTTTTTTTCACTCAACTTCAGACATTTTAGGTCAGTGCAACTGATGTTTTCAAAAGTTGAGTACATGTCTGTGCCAGTGGTGTTGTGGTTAGTGTGTTGACACATGGCACTTCTTTGTTCACGGCGACCCAAATTTGATCCTCGTCTCGAGATCCTATGCCAATCCTTCCCCTCTCTCCTCTCCCCATGCTTTCCAGTCTATTCTCTCTACTGTCTTATCAATTAAAGGTGAAAAAATTATTTAAAAAAAAAAAGTCGAGTTTTTTTGTTCACTCAATGTCAGGCATTCCAGTTCTGCAAACACAAAATTTTCCATTGGCACAACTTAAAACTTTTTATTACAGAGCGGTTCACCTTTCCACAAAACTAATAATCTTGTTCGGCTTAGCTGATGTTTTCAAAAGTTAAGTGAACAAGAAAAAGCAAAGGAAATAAAGATTATGTTTTGATTATGGACTGACTTCATTTATTTTTCTTTTTTTACAGTGAACGTATTCTGGGCTATTGCCACAAATATATCCTATATACTGCATAACTTCAGACTGTTTTTATGGTTCAGGGTCCTATTTTATTAGTATCATCATCCTTATTTATTATTTCTTGTAACAGATTTTTTTTTTCTTATTTAGTGTAATAATTGTCTTTTAAGAACATAACTAACAGTGTTATCATTTTGTATGGTTGTTCAAGCGTTCAAGATTGTGTTTGGCATGTGCAGTACATCAAAATTACACAAGCACAGCCAGTCCTTCTCAAGCAGCATGGCCGTTTTCCAGGCGGTGCTGTGTCAAATCACTGAATAAGCTCGCATCAGTATTCCATCAATCAAGCATCCCAAACGGCCCTCGAAATACTCCAAACCTCAATCGGCCAATCGCAATGATTCATTCCCTCAATAGAGGTCTATCATTAGCACTCCTTAAGCCGGTGCACTCTTCCCCAAATCAGTCGAATCCAATCAAACTCTATAGGCTTATTCATGCCTAATGTGCATAGCAAGCCCATTGGTCACAGCCATACGAGCGAGCCAAAAGCAACAGGCTCCCAGCAGCCCTGATTTGCACTCTTCCTTTGATTAAGGAAGCACCACAGCCATTGTCGGGTTTCCCCTTCTCAAACGCCCAAGTCCACCGTCGCCCGGCAGCAGCCAATGGGACGAAAAACACTCGGGGGAGCTCATGGTTTCCATGGCAACAGCATGTTTCCAGAAGAAGTTCCCTTTTTTTTTTACTCACTCTGATGGAAAAGTTGAAGAGGTGGCAGATTTGCAAATGTACACATTCAGCTAGACTGGGTACACTGGTTTGATCTCAACTACATTGGAAAGATCAGATCTTTCCACACCAGAGCATGCTGTAAGCACTTGTCATTTCTACTGCAATGCTTTCCTGGCTGGACTCCCATGATGCACTGTTAAACCTCCACAAATTATACAAAACAGTGCAACCCATAATGGTTTTCAATTAGCCCAAGAAAGCCAACATTATACCTCTCTCCATGGGTGCTAAATTACTAAATGAATTCAATGACAACCTCATAGAGTCATTATTAACCATAGTTTTAATTGACTGCAAATGTTTGAGCAGTGAATACAGTTTGAATAGCTTTTTAAAACTGCTTGTAATGGGGAGAAGTGGATTGGATCTACCTGGGGTGAGTTTCCCAAACAACGACATAATTCGCAGCTGAACTATCATAGTTCGATGCATTGTTTAGGAAAAGAACGATGTAGTGACGGGTGTTTCCCAAAACCGCAGCTGCTTTGTCGCAGATACATCGTTTGAACCATGTTAGTTATAGCGTAAAACGTTGATAATAACGCTCTAAGCAGGGTGGAGTAACTACTTCTTGAAAAACCCCATCCCTTTTTTGTACAATTTATATTGTTTTACATGCACACGCCTTTACAAATATTATGGAGAATATGCAATATTATATTCTAAAGCATAAAAACCACTTAGTGGTTAGTGTAATCACTTCATATAAATCATTAGGCCAATGTTTGTCATTTACAGTAGACTATTTATTAGGAAAAGAAAATAAATCCTACTTCATAATAATAATAATAATAATTATTATTATTATTATTATTTGTTCATTTTCTTTTCGGCTTAGTACCTTTAATAATCCCCGGTCGCTACAGAGGAATGAACCGCCAACTTATCCAGCACGTTTTACGCAGCAGATGCCCTTCCAGCCGCAACCCATCTCTGGGAAACATCCACACACAATCATTCACACACATCCACTATAGACAATTTAGCCTACCCAATTCACCTATACTGCATGTCTTTGGTCTATGGGGGAAATCGGAAACCCACGCGGACGCAGGGAGAACATGCAAATTCCACACAGAAACGCCAACTGACCCAGTCAAGGCTCGAACCAGTGACCTTCTTGCTGGAGGCGACAGCACTACCTACTGCGCCACCATAATTAGTATTATTACTTTATTATTATTATTATTATTATTATTATTATTATTATTAAGTAGGATATTGTTTATTTATTTATTACAATTGGACACATTCAAATCACAGCAGAAATGTTCTAACCAACACATGTCATATATGCCTACAGCACAGATACATTTCTTATATAAATATATAAATAACCTACTATAAATTAAAAGCATTAACGTATGCTATATATTGTTGTTTTCACAAGCTTTGGAGACGTAATGTACTGTAAATTCCGCTTTTTAAATAATGGGTCACCTATTGGGTCACCTATAGCTTTCGCCATGAGCCACGGCTGTGTTCAAAATGGCATAAATGTTTTCAAAGTGCACTACGAAGGGAGCGCAGTTGTCAATATGAAGATCGCTAAAACTGAAATTTAAAAGCAAATTACACCTAAGAGAGATGACTTTAATGATTTTTTAATCATTACAAGATTAAATGTTGGAACATTCGAAAGGATCTGTGGTTTCATACCACAGTCCAAAAACATGAGCTAGAGCTAGGTGAATAAACTAAATTGGCTGTAGTTTATGTGTGTGAATGTGTTTCCCAGTGTTGTGCTGCTGCTGCTGCTGCTGCGTAAAACATATGCTGGATAAGTTGGTGGTTCATTCTGCTTTGGCGACCCCTGATTAATAAAGGGAACAAGCGGAAAAGAAAATAAATGAATTAATTATTATTATGAAGAAGAAAAACGTTTGGTTAACAAATATTATTATATTCTCATAAGTGACAAACCAGTCATAAGTGTATATTTAAGATTTATGCATCCTCTGAAAGCAGAATAATATTTTTCCCCCATTGATGTGTCGTTTATTAAAATAGGACAATTTTGAATGAGGAATAACATCAATATCTGACAATATCTGGAATCTGAGGGTTTAAAAAAAATCTAAATATTGAAAAATCATCTTTAAAGTCATCCAAGAATGCATATTACTTATCACAAATTAAGTGCTCATATATTTAAGGCACACTGTAAAAATTATCTATACAATAACAATTTTCAGTATTTTGTGATTTGTTTTTAATATTATTATTGCCTAACTTTATTATTAAGACTTTGATCTTTGCTCTAACATCTTTTGATGCTTAAAAGCAGTTTGAAATGATTTATTGTCTGGTTTGATGTTGTAAATTATGACCTGGTAAGAAATTGCTAGTACATTTTCTTTTATTTTATAGACTTACTCTGTAAAATATTATTTCAAGAGTTCATACTTAGCCGACGATTGATTATAAAGCATGTTTGGCATGCCGTCCCAGGAGAAGCCCTGAGCTTATAAGATCTTTGAGCTCTGGGCTCCCTCCTGTTTGCAGAGCGAGAGAGGAGTTTGACCTCAGGTAGAACTCAAGAACTTCCCGGACTTGTTAATGACTAATGACAGATTATAAGGATAGCTATAGAGTGCTATCCTGCTTTATAGAGTGCTATCCTGCTTACTAAGGGCTCGTCTATTGTGCCAATTTAGTATGGTCAAATTATTTATTTTGTGTGTTTTTGGGTTGTGGATTGTACTTTAAACCAGTGACATTCTTGCTGTGAGGCAACAGTGCTAATCACTGGACTGTCGTGTCTGAAAAAAAGAGGGAGGAGTGGGGGTCAGAGGGGGGATTCTTCAAGGCGAAGATAACTGGGGTAAGAAATTCTGGTTATTTATGGTGAGTTCATGTGTTATCTAATGTGGGACCAGCTGTGGTCAATCATAAGCATGTGATCCTCTCGAAATTATTATTATTTATTAATAAACTAAACTTATTATCCAATATATTATTTCACAACACAAAAACTTTAGTAATAGTCTCTTTAATTAAATGCACAGTTGAATTTTTATCATTAAAAGATGACCATAAATAAACAGTCAAAACTGTAAATCATGAAATATAGAATCTGTTAAATAATAGGCATTTTTACAGTGTAAAAATATCTTCACGGTACATGATCTGTACTTTATATTCGAATGAACTTTGGCATGAAATGAATAATCTATAAATATGACCCTTGTGTAATATAAAACTGATTTTGTGCACCAGGCTCACATATTATTAAAGTCCAAATAATATATGATATGATTAAAAACACAGATTGTTATTTATTTATTCTCATGTTTGTTTGTTTCTTAAAAAAGTAAGCCCTAAAACTGAATGCCGAATTTTGCAAGTTAACACTTCAGTTAGGACACCCATACTGACAGTTAAAGATGTTCCCTGTTACCTAGAATGACAAATCACCCAGATTTCATAGCTGTGGGTGACCTTAATACATCTTTATCCTTCCTGACCCTCTCTGCAGTCTAGCTTTCTATCGTACTCTTCTTCCTACACCCCTCTCGCAATTTCCGTCGAGTGCTTCTTTCTTCTTTAACCATCTTTCTTACTCTCAGCTAAACACCATCTGGCAGCCTCAACACTGGCATTTTCTCCCTGGAGTTTTAGGGAAAAGAGGGAACCGGAGAAAGCGTGGAAATAAGAGAGCTATCAAGGCGCTAATCTCCACACAATGCGGATAGACAGAGCCGCTTAACGGGATCAAATAGCAGCCAGGAGACACAGCCAGGTGATCATCCTCCTCCTCGCTCAAAACACACACATATAAAGACACACAAATGCCACAAAGGGGAAGAGGAGTGAGGGGTTTGGGCAACAACAGGTCCTTGAGGAGACCACTGAAAGAAAACAAACACGCAAGCGTGGGAAAGAAGTGAGATGAGATGAGAGAGTCAAAATAAAAGATGCTGCATGATGGAATGTGACGAAGCTTGACTTTAGTATGATAACCAACCAAACTGAACCCTAAACTCAAAATAATTTTTAAAAGTTATAAAAAGTTTCAAATATCCATGTCTAAAATGATTTAGTAATTAATTTGCTTAATGTCAACCAAAGCCATTTGAATATCGGGGGAGCGATTTGTAATGTAATGTGTGTATTTATTTAGCACATTTATTGTGTATGGCCATACATCCAAAGTGCTTCAAAATCATGATGGGGGTCTATTCATACCACACACCAGCTATAGCAGGAGTAGAGAAACAGTGATTCAGCCAATTCGGTGGATGGAGATCATTGGGAGGCCATAATGGGTAAGGGCCAATGGAGGGAATTTGGCCAAGGGTTAAACCCCTACTCTTTACAAGAAGTGACATGGGATTTTTTTTAAGACCACAGAATCAGGATCTCAGTTTAACGTCTCATCCTTAAGACGGCGGTCACTGACAGTATGGTGTACTCTTCACATTTACTGGGGCTTTTGGACTCACACAGACCACAGGTTGAGCACCCCCTGCTGGCCTCACTTACACCACTTCCAACAGCAAGCTAGTTTTCCCATGTGGTCACCCATCCAGGTACTGTTAGATTCAGTGAGTAACTGGTCTTGGGCAGCAGGGTGATATGGCTGTGGCTGTAATTTGTTTTATACATTTATTACATACCTTTTTTAAAATATTGTATAGAGTCCAGCTAGCGAAGTGCTATGCAGATTAACCTCACACCTCTGACCTCTAAAGGTACTCTAGTGACGCTAGAGGCCATGGTCTTTAGCCTCTTTGGTAGAGAAACCAACTCCCATGCAAAAAAAAATTAATAAAAAAATCGCCGGTTCAATCCCAGGTCAATAGGTGCAGTAGGACCGGTGGGGGCTCGTCCGGGATGGCCTCTAAAGTTGCTCTTGAGGCCATGGTCAGAGTGAGGTTTACCTGCATAGCACTTCGCTAGCTGGCCTCTGTTACACCCAACCCCTTAAACCTCACTCCCATCTGAGTTACAGCATCAATGTAACCCCCAACCGGTCCTATACCACCCAAACCGCTCTTAGCTGGGATCGAACCGGCGACTCTCCACATGGGAGACGGTTGCTCTACCAAGAAGGCTGAAGACCATGGCCTCTAGCATCTGTTGCTAGAGCATCTTTAGAAGTCAGAGGGGTGAAGTTTACCTGCAGAGCACTTCTATCCTGGATGAGCCCCCAAGTGTAACTTACTGGTCCTATTGCAGGTTAACCTCCCTCCTCTGACCTCTAAAGGTGCTCTAATGCTCTATGTTGTAGACCATGGCCTTCTTGGTAGAGCAACCGACTCCCATACGAAAAGTTGCTAGTTTGATCCCAACTCAGAGAGGGTTGCGTGCAAAAGAACTGGTGGGTTACACTTGGGGGCTAGTCTGGGATGGGAGTGAGGTTTAGGGAGGGGGAGTGTAGCAGGAGCCAGCTAGTGAAATGCTTTGCAGGTAAATCTCACTCCTCTGACCTCTTACGACAGATGTTAGAAGCCATGGTCTTTAGCCTCTTTGGTAGAGAAACTGACTCCCATGAGCTTCCACTCCACCATTAGCTGGTGTGTGGTGAGCGCACTGGCGCCATTGTCCTGTGGCTGCCATCGCATCATCCAAGTAGATGCTGCAAACTTGTGGTGGTGTGGAGAGACCCCCTCATGATTGTGAAGAGCTTTGGGTGTATGGCCATACACAATAAATGCACTATATAAATACACATTACATTACATTACATAATATAAAATATATGGCGAGTCAGTGGGGAAGTAGGTAGTGCTTTTGCCTCACAGCAAGAAGGTCGCGGGGTCACTGGTTCGAACCTTGGCTCAGTTGGCATTTCTGTGTGGAGTTTGCATGTTCTCCCTGCCTTCGCGTGGGTTTCCTCTGGTACAGGTGAATTGGGTAGGCTAAATTGTCCGTAGTGTATGAGTGTGTGTGTGAACGTGTGTGGATGATTCCAAGAGATGGGTTGCGGCTGGAAGGGCATCCGCTGCATAAAAACTTGCTGGATAAGTTGGCGGTTCATTCCGCTGTGGTGACCCTGGACTAATAAAGGGACTAAGCCGACAAGAAAATGAATGAATGAATGAATAATATATATTACCTTTGGATTTATAAATCAATTACAGGTGACTTCCAAGACTATTTATTTATTATTTTAATAGTGACTTCCTTCTCTATTTACTCTCCCTCAACTTTTATGGTGCTCTTTCTTTTGCTGAACATGAAAGATATTTAGAAAAAAGCTGAAAACCTGTTACCATTGACTTCTATAGTAGCAAATACAAACATTATAGAAGTCATTGGTTACAGGTTTCCATCTTTTTCAAAATATCTTCAAAGTATCCCTTTCTTTTTGGATGAACTATCCCTTTAAGAAGCTTTAAATAACATAAAATATGCATTTTAATTTTTGAAAAGGTTTAATTAAAACTAGCCAGTGATATTATCTGCCTAGTCCAGCTATTTCTGTCAGAGTTCTGGACAGTATTTGTAAAGCAGAAGCCAACTGAGACGATCGCTGCCCTAGCGCACACTGGCTCTGTGTTGGTGCTCAGAGGCTGCTACTGTTATCCTGGCATTGCATGCAGTGCGGTCACAGGAAGTAATCAGCTATGCCCAGCGCAGTTCAGAGCCACCGTGCAGCGAGGAGAATTAGATCCATGGAAAAGAGCTCAGCTAAACATCACTTCTGAATAAGAGCCATGAGAATGCAATAACAAAGAAACAGAGGGAAACAATGGGGGAAACCAGGGTGAATAACAACAAAGATGAGAAGAAAGATGGAAAAAAGGCATTTTGGAAGTGATGATTAAACAAATATCCAGGATAAATAAAAAAAAGACACATTTTGTAAAATTAATACTATTTAGAGATGCTCCACTAGTGCTGGTTAATAAAAACAATCTATGTCAAACTGATCGCTATTTGAATTTTGCATAGTAGAAATAATTACACCTTATGCAGTACAGTTATGTTCATCATTTCTTTAATAAACCAGGTATTTCAATGGAGAATTTTTCCAATGAATAAATGTGTGTGTGTGAAAGAAATTCCATAATCTTGCAAAAAAAAAAAAAAAAAAATAATAATAGCAGTCCCCTCTATTTCTCTGCTGATGTCACCTAGACCATAAAGCATAATGATAAAGTTGGAGGAGTATAAATGAACAAAATAGCTGACCGTATTTGTGCTTGAAACGTCAATTATTCTGCATTAACTTCTTGTTCATTGAATTGCTGCATAAAAGCAATACCACAATGTTGTAGTACAACAGCACTTTTGCTGTTTTGATAATGCTTTAATATCACAGCCAACTTTTCATGATTAAATCAAACCCTGGTGGGTAAAATGAAACAAAGGATGCCATTATCAAAATTTCAGCAAATGGCTGTAATGTGACATGCACATCAAAGACTACTTTTAATCTAACATTTTCCAAATCCTCAATATGTATAATACTGTTTGTATGACATTGTATTAATTAAGAGATTAAATGAAATATTTGTAGTCTTAAATTTGACTGGAGAATCAATTAGGTAATTATGGCAAAATACACAAAGACAAACTTTTGGCAGTTAGTAAGTTAACACACTTATAGACTATAGAATAATGCACTACCTGACAATAGTCTTGTCGCCTATCCAAGTTTTGGAAATACTTGACTTCTAGTTGATCAATTGGTATCAGAAGTTTCTTATATAAAAGGCAAAGGTCTCTAGATTATGCTTATTTTACCAAAAAAATACATTGATCATGCCTTGAATTATTTAATTAGGTCAGTAAGGTCTGACTTTGCTTAGATAAAAGTGTTGCCACTTAACAGAAATAATGTACAGTATAGAATATAAAGTCCTGGTGCAGTGGAATTATTATTGTGTGTGACTCCCATGAGCTTGGAGGACTGCATCCATACATCTCTGCAATGACTCAAATAACTTATTAATAAAGTAATCTGTAATAGCATAGAAAGCGTTCTTGCAGGACTCCCAGAGTTCATCAGGATTCTTTGGATTTATCTTTAATGCCTCTTTCATTTTACCCCAGACATGCTTAATAATGTTAATTTCTGGTGACTGGGCTGGCCAATCCTGGAGCACCTTGATCTTCTTTGCTTTCAGGAGCTTTGCTGTAGAAGCTGAAGTATAAGTAGCGCTATCCTGTTGAAGAATTTATCCTCTCCTGTGGTTTGTAATGTAATAGGCAGCACAAATGTCTTGATACCTCAGGCTACTGATGTTGCCATCCCCTCTGCAGATCTCTCATAATGATTTGAACCATGATTTTTCCTTCACCAAGCTTGACTGATTTCTATGAGAATCTTGGTTCCATACATGTTCCAATAGGTCTTCTGCAGTATTTGTGATGAATGGGATGCAGTTCAACTGGATGATTCATCGAGAAAAATCTACCTTCTGCCACTTTTCTTAATGATCAACTAGAAGTCAAGTTATTATTTGTTGCTCTTACAACTGGCATTGACGACAAGACTTTTGTCAGGTAGTGTACATTATACATAGTATTATCAATATATATATTCTTTATATTTTAGGTGCAGGTTTCCAAGACTATAAAATAACAAAAAGACCAAACTGAATAAGAAAAGTAAAGTTCATGCTGGGAAACGTTAACTACACTCTAAAAAACATTAAGTTATTTTTTTAACCCAATGGTTGAGTTTAACATATTTGGTGCTTTGTTGGGTTATTTTTTATTAGGTTGTTTAATAATAACTTAACCAGTTGGGTTCAAATTTTTGAATTTCAACAGTCAGCTGATTTAACTGACACAGAACAGCTGTATTAATATGTGCAAGTAATGTTGTTTTTGAGTTGAAAAATTTAAAGTTCTAAAGTAATAATGTTGCTATTTTTTTTTTCAAATGACCTCTCAGGTCGTGTTTTTTCTATTCGTTTCACCAGCACTCTTAATTATTGATGATATAAACGCATGCTTCATAGCTGATAAAACACTTTCTCAACCTCCTGTATTCATCTCTACAGATTTTTTTTGAGGGAGGGGGATAAAATAATACACATATTTGGGATATTCGGCTGTCATACTCGCCTTTAGGGCCGAGAGGAGACATTCTATAATTTACACAGCCATAATTCGAAAATAATAGTAGTACTTCAATAGTAATACCAGAATGGAAAAAATAACATTTAATCAAAATAACCCAATGCATTGGGTTAGATTATATAACCCAATGCATTGGGTTAACATAACCCATAGTTGGGAAGGTGCTATAATAACCTATAGTTAGGTTATATGTTGTGGTATTTTTAACCCAACTATTTTAACAGAGTATAAAATTACATAGTTTTGACCTTTTCTAAAACATTTTTATTTCAACATTTTTCAATTTCCAAGATATATTTTGCATAGCAAAAAAGAGAATTCTGAACATAAACAAGAGAAGAAGCAGATGCATGTACTGTAACTGATGCCAACTCACCTCTCCGACCGTCTCTCTTCACTCTAGCTGGGTCTTCATAGTCAGGAACCCAGTTATACTCCACAGGCATAGAGATGGGCCTCAGACGACCTAAAAGCACAAGAAAGCACATTCAAACATCACATTGTGTGTGTGTGTGTGTGTGTGTGTGTGTGGAAAGACAGGGGATAGAAAATAGGGGATAGATGGAAGTAAAATGACAGTTCACAATCTATTTCCTCCACAGACGCCAAGGTAAGTCTGTGTGAGTGTGTGTTTGTGTAACACAAACTGTCACAGTTAATGTGTCCTCTCGTTTTCTAGGGAAGCAGCGGGCATGGAGTGTGTCAGCAGTTCTGTGCCACTGCAGAGGCTCATGCTGGCATTTAACGACTAGTGCCGAGTTCTCAGGTTTTGGATATAATGCTACACAAACAAACGCACACACATACTCACAACAAAGTGCAGCCCAGCTCCCTAGAGTTTAATTACAGAAAAATCTGAAACCAGCTCCCTACGCAGGAAACTAGTTATAGACATGCTTGCTTTAGAAACCTCAAAAAAAAAAAAAAACATACAATCATGCGCAGTGTGGTAAAACATGTAGGATCCATTACAGAACATACAATATTTATACTGGTAAAATTACTTTTGCTTGCAGATTTCTTATTAACTGATATATATGCACTGCAATTGGGGTATAGATTGTTTTCTGTTCGTTATGTGCTATTCTACTATCAGCAGATGTTCACAGAAGTTTGGCCTGCTCCTGAGATTAGTTGCTGGGTCAATATTCAGTCCTTCAGGCATCTGCTGTAAAATCCAGCAGAAAATAGCAAATGATTTCACGGTGTGCAGAAAATTTCCAATGCTAAAATATTGTATAACCCCATTGTAGCATCTAAGCATCTCCTAGTGACAAAACTTTTTGTTTCTCTCTCTCTGTGTGTGTGTGTGTGTGTGTGTGTGCTTGTGTACCATAAGTGGGGGTGCTGTCCCGACGGGATGTTGTGGGTCCATGGCTGGGGTCGTACTCGTAGCAGTACAGGACAGCCTCCTCTTCCACTAGAGGAAATCGCCGCCTGTATTCTTGATCCAGGAATGAGTTTGGTGATTCTGATCCTTTTGCGACAGGTACCCCACTCTCACTTTGGATACCGCCTTTTTCATCTCTAAAAAACACAGTCATTGACTTAATATAGCCATTGTATGTGCGTTAAGTTTGTTTATATTTTTTCTTTAAAGACATAGCTCTATCAAAACCAGCTTGAAGCTGGTTGGGAATATCTGGAGAGGTAACAAAGATGTTGTATTTGTTATAGACTACAGGATCTTGTTAAAGCACCAGCTCAAATCCAGCTCGGAGAGTGGTAACTGGTGCCGTGACCCGGATGAAAGTGAGGTTTTAAGGTGGTGAGTGTATTGTAAGCCATCTAGAAATAGCAGTGCAGGTTAACTTCTCTTCCCTGGTCTTAAGAGATAAACTGCCAACTGACCCTAGATGCATTCTTGTTCAAATGGAGATTTAAATCAGCTCAGTCGTTTGAGTTTACATTCAACCCAGGCTCTTTACTGATATGTACCCCTGTATAGATTTCTGGACAGCGCAAAATACGTCTCAAGAGCTAAGTTTTTTTTGTTTTTTTGCAGTTTTCACGAATCCACCAGAGGCCACTGTGTACACTTTTTAGGATCTCAAATTTCTCTTGCAAGTGCCATTTGCACATACTATTCCTGGGTAAATCCACCAGAGGCCACTGTCAACTGATTAACTGACAGACTGACCGATCCCCCAATATACCCCTTTCCCTAAACCCAACTGACAGCATTTTAAAGCGGTGAGAGTTTTACAACGTTTTCAGATCTTACCATGTTCTCACCCTGTTGTTTACTAGTTTAACTTTGGTTATTGTTACCTGCTCTCTGGAACAGGAACATAGAGGTAAGCGGTCAGTTGGTAGCATGAAAAGAAACAGTCATGTCATGTCATACCGCCCCGTAGCATTCGTTTTTAAGACAAAATGCAGCCATGCGGAGCTCTAGCTACTTACTTCTCAATCTCCAGAAATGTATACAGGGATACATTTTCACAATGAGCCTGTAATGTTTACATTGGTTCCATGACTCGCCAGGCAGGGAAGTTCAGCGGGGTGAATATAAATCTAGACTATTTAGTAAAAAGCATTTAGAAAAACATGAGTTCCTTGGCCCTGATAGGTGTACTATGGACTAGAGAGGCAGCAGTTGTTAAAGTCGCTATAAAACAGAAGTTAAGATTGGCCATTTTCCACTATCGTGATGTGTATCTACTTAAAACGGTCGTGAAATGTAAAAAAATATATAGGGCGGTGCATGCTTTTGTTCTTTCGGGACCGATTGGATTGTTTAGAGGCAGCTGTTGCTAACAAAATGAAGAAGAAGGAAGATTCACAAATGGACAAATTCAGAGCGAAAATGAGACACTCACTGATACTGTATGCCTGCCCTAAAGGAATTCCATGTGATCAAGAAATGAAGACAGTTTCGAAGGGGAGGAAAGGTTTTTACAATATAATGAAGTGAACAGACATGTTGAACTATTATATGCATAGAAGATAGGTACATTTTCATTTCATGGCAACTTTAATGCCCTCGTGGGCACACCTGTTCAAATCCAGCACAGAGCAGGATGAGTAGTAACAGTGAGGTAATACTGGTGCTATAATAAAGATGGAAGTGAGGTTTAGAGGGCAGAGTGTAATGGGGGACAGCTAGTAAGAGCTGTGTAGGCAAACCTTAACGCCTTGAGGCACATAATGGAAACTGACACAAGTGGCTATGAACTTTAACACACTTTTTTTTTTTTTTTTTTTTTACAGAAGGGGAGGAAGAACTAAAAGGGTAACCTGGATAGGAGTGAGGTTTAGTGATGGAGTGTAATGAAAGACACCTAGAAACCTTGCCTGCCTCCAAGAGGTGAACTAGCATACAGTGATACAGACTGAGCTCTTTAGCATACTTGTTCACATGCTAATCCAAATTTAGTTTGGAGTGTGAAAAGTAACTTAATTCAGATGGGAGTGAGGTTTAAGGGGGGTGAGTGTGATGGAGGCCAGTGAGGTGAACCGCACTCTCATGGCTCCAAGTGATGAACTAGCAAATGATGCTAAAAGCTAAATTCTTTAGCATTCTTGGAAGTCAGCTCACCTCCTAACATTAGTATGAATTCCGCTTGCAGCAGGGAGGATAGAAAGGTAACATTCACCTATTAAATACCTATTCCATCTTAAACAATAGTATTAATTACAATGTAACAGAGAGGTTAGCCGCAAAAAACAGTAACAAAGCATTGTGTTTCGGACCTATTATTTTCAGGATATATTATTGTATTATACTGACAGAATATTGACATGATACATACATGTTTTGACATAAAAAATGTATATTTTCAAAAAATACAAGATCATTTCTTAAAGTTATAGGTATTAAAAAATACCTATGCTGGACGAGTTTACCTGGGTGTGTATGGCTCAGATGGAGGAGGCGGAATATACAGGTCCTGCAGGGCGGAGCTATCACGCTTCGAGGGTGTGCTGATGGTGCTTGTGGGAGTGGCAGAGCTGCTGGTGGGACTCCTAGGAACGACTGGCTGCTGGGCAGACGAGATCATTGAATTAAAGATCAAAGTTTACTTCAACTATGGTAAAAACATCTGAGGGCACCACTAAATGTAATAATGGAGCTCTTTTCCAGGACGTGACCCAGACACTGATATCTGCAGACAGTCACAGGGGCGAAAGATAGAGATTAATAGGTCTCTGAGCAGTGAGACAGCAGCGCAGTCCCTCAGCAGTGCCGTCTGCACCAAACAGTGCACTGGGAGCTCTAGGTCAGGATGCTTTGACATAATGAGTGGGAGTCTATGGAAACATTTGCAACATCTCCAGAAAACACAATGACTTTGGAGACGTGTGATTAGTGTCTCCAGTGAGTTGAAAGACCGGGAACAGGGGTTGTGACACAGACTGCACAGTAGTATGCACAGACACGTGCAAACAATCACAGTGAAATGAGCATGGAAAATGAAACAGATGCACAGTTCTGTTTGGGGGAAAAGTCTCGAGTCTAGAACCAAACTCAAATCCTCCAACTAAAGCCGATTGAGGTTAATCTGCTCTCTCTGGCAGAAACACAGACACTTTCAGCTTCCTGCAGTTTGAGGTAAGTGATGTTAATGCCAATGATTTCAAAGCATCATAAGAAGCACAACGGCAACTGACAAACAGCATTTCTGATTTCTGTTAGTGCTGATAGTCATGATATCAAAACTGAAACAAACAAACAAACACATTACAGTTAACAGAACAAGTTACACACTTAAAGTACAGATCTATTTTGCTAATTTATTTTAATCTTGTACTATCCATTGCTATGGTTATAATGTCAGGAAATGCAATTTCAGATTCAGACCTGTTTTTTATTATTATTATTATTATTATTTACATTATTACTGGTTGTTGCCCATAGTATCAAATAACATTAAAAGTGTCCCATTCCATACTAATGTTACAAAATGTATAGAACTTAAAAGACACAAAGAAAAAATGAATGAAAAAACACAAAAACAAATTATATATAAAAATATTCACATTGTTTTTAATAAAAAAAATACGTTTTTCAATAAGAAATAAGCAACGAAAGAAAATTACAAATAGTCCCATATAGACATCAAAAAGACTCTTTTATGAATCCCCAAAGGGGAGACCATATTAACTGGAATTTGTCTGGTTGATGTTGATGTTTATCATAGGTGGTATTATCCATATCTGTGATATCCACATTTTATTAACAAAATGTTTTTGTTTTTTTAGCCAAATTCATCAGGACAAATGTTTTGTCTAGTTAGTCACATTCCACGCTTGAACATTTCTTTCTCAAAAACACAATCATCTACATAAATGTTGCTAACTATTCTAGCAGGCCAGTTTGTACTCTTTAAAGAGTTATTAGACGTTAGCCACCTATATGTTTATAAGCAACCGAAAAACATCACCACAAACGTCAGGGCACAAAAACACAAATGTTGGTTAAGGTTCAATAAATATAGTATGGGGTCATGTCAAAATTGTATTACCTCATATATTTATGTTTCAAATATGGTGAAATATTGTTACAGTACCAGATCAGTCCTGCTTTTTAATATGCTTGCAACTCCTGAAACTTTTCGTCATGTACTTAGCAGCATGAAAAATTACTCTAAACATTCATTTACATTATAAATGAGCTACAGTGGATGACCATTACAACCAATCTGACCATTACTGCCACACATGATGCCGTGGAGGGACTAAGGGATTAAGAACATGTTTTAGGTGTAACAGCAGTATGCAACTATGCCGCCAGGGGTTACAAAGGAAAAACATGCGAATCACCAGAAATATACAGTAACTGTAATGCTGTGTTCACACCAGATGCAAAGAGCTATTTGCACGTAAATAGACGCATGAACATTTTGAGTTTACTTGCTTTATTCGCGCGTCAAATTCACTTCACAATAGACATGGATTCACGTCATGGGCTTCTGTCTGCCCGGTAACTCTACCATAGGTGCAAAATAACTAACATGAACTTTATTAAGAGAATAACTGTGTTAATGTGCTTTATAAAGGCTGAAAAAATTGTGTCAATTCGTCTGGCGCCGTGTCTGAGTGCACTAGTTCCTTTAAGAGGTGCACCCAACTCTATGAGTTCATCAACGCCTCCAGAAACTACACCTGAATGATGGAAGCTTTCAGCGGTGCTTCAGACTGAGCCGAGCCCAGTTTGATGAACTGTTGTCTGCTGTCGGCAGGAGGATTTTCCCCTCGGAACCCCAAAAACAGGAGCTACGTCATAATCACACCCCTACAAAAAAAAGCTCATGGTTGGTTTACGTGGCCTGATAGTCTGCTGAAGTTCAGATTTTCCAAATTGAGCGATTAAGTGTGTAAATCGTGCAGAATGCTCAACTTGCACCGATTCATTCGCGTGAATCACATCATTTGCACTGCTTCATTCGTTCGTATCGCGCCGCATGATGTCTATTCACGTCTTTGCATTGACTTAATATGTAAATCACTCACGCTTAACGCTTCTTCCATGTCTGTTGTGAATGTAACGGAGGCCAGCTAGTGTGTGCTGTGCAGGTAAACCTCACTCCTCTGACCTCTAAAAGGTGTTCTAGCGACAGACGCTAGAGGTCATGGTCTTTAGCCTCATTGTTAGAGCACCCGACTCCCATGCGGAAGGTTGCTGGTTCAAAACCAGCTCGGAGCGGGTTGGGTGGCGTAGAGCCGGCGGGGTTACATTGGTGCCGTGACCCAGATGGGAGTGAGGTTTAGGGGGGTGAGTGTAACGGAGGCCAGCTAGTGTGTGCTGTGCAGGTAAACCTCAGTCCTCTGACCTCTAAAAGGTGCTCTAGCGACAGACGCTAGAGGTCATGGTCTTTAGCCTCCTTGTTAGAGCATCCGACTCCCATGCGGAAGGTTGCCGGTTCGAAACCAGCTCGGAGCGGGTTGGGTGGCGTAGAGCCGGCGGGGTTACATGAACACAGCATAAGTACCCTGCTACTTGCAGATGAAGACAAAATAATGAAACAAAGCATTATAATCCCTTCATAAATCATTAAAAAACTTGTTAAACTGTAAACTTGTTAAGTGGAATGAGAATTTATTTTAGAAATTAAAACTATAGGAATAAAAGACAATTAAAATGAAAGTACAGACATAAATAAATGATTGAATAAATAAGTAAATAAATGAGTAAATAAATAAATAAATACTGTACAGAAATCGATGATGCTGCTATCGCTACAGTTTAGCCATAGTGCAAACTCACTGACTAGAAAATAAAAGTAAATCTTCTCTTATAATACAAAAAATGTCTACACTGAACAATACATCTCTTATTTACATTATGCCTATAGTTTGTCATTTGCTATCAAATGATTTGCAAACCTGCAGAGTTTAAACTAACCGAACCGAGCTTAAGTTAGTACATTAAGTACATTCTGACTGAGACTTAAACATCTCTGACATAGCTGTGATCAATGATACAAAAACCTCTGGCGCACCAAATAGAGCTCTCGTACAGGCACAAGTCCATATGGTGTCTCATTTATCATTCTGCTTTCAGAATGGTGCTCGTGTACACATCCTTTGAGACCACTATGCAATCTCAATAAACCACAGAGGCAACCTCTGCAGCAACCTTTTACCCGACAGACAAAACGGCATTACATCATGTTAGTGTAGACTGCAAGGATTTAGGGTGCCATTTCAAAATAAGCACGCAGAAGCCTTTGAAAGCATTGGAAGGTGATGGAGGCCAAAAGTTTTTAAACAAAACACATGAAATTTCGATCATGTCCACTTGCACGGTCTAACGATATGAATGCAAGAACATCAGCCAATCTATTTGCTATATGGTTGTATTAGTGAAGCAAGGGTAGATTATGTTACGATATATTTATACAAACATTGGGTATGATGTTTGTTCATCAAGGATATTGTAATGATATACTCACATGTACATATGCCAAAAATGATAAATATCCATAAAAAATTAGGGATTTTAGGGATTACTAATTATTTCTGCTGGTTGATAGATTTCAGATATGTGCTCCTGGACATGAGGGTTTTGACACATTGTGCACAGCAGACGTACCTAAAAAAGGGATTTATTTTTTTAAATAGATCTTTCCAGTTTCTTGTTTTCTGCAATTAAGCATTTTAGATAAAAATCAGTAATCCACTGAATTTGATTTTTGGAAAAAAGAAAATAATATAATGATGATTTGTACTTAGTTGCCTTAACATTGGTTATTTGCATCCAAAAACAAAGAGTTATCGGCAGGGCCAGACAGAATCTACTGACATTTTTTGCTATTTCTGTGCCAAATTTTGTAATCAATCTGCAGATTTATGTGGACATTTTTTGAGAGTATAGTAACTAAAAATGACCTGTGATGAAACTTTTTAACAGTTTTTTTTTTTTTTTTTTTAAGATTTAAGACAATGCAAGTACAATAATAAACACTTGTTGGGTAAACAAAGTATCTAATATAAAATAAAATCAAGTATTACTTTACAAATTGTATTGTACAGAAATATATGCAGTGGTGTAAAGTGACAAATTACAAATACTCAAACTACTGTCAGTAGTTTTTCTCAGAAATTGTAATTTACTAAGTAGTTTTAAAAATATGTACTTTTACTTTCCCTTGAGTACATTTTTAGTGCAGTATCGGTACTTTAATTCCATTACTTTCCTTCAACCTGCAGACACTACCTCATTTTTCTCATTTTCTGTCCAATCAATTTGCACATAGAAGGTAAAGTGCATCATACCGAACTACCTCAAGACATGGGCAATGTATAATTGCAGCAAAATGTTTGAAAGCATTAAAAGTGTCCAAGAAGATATCCAAAATCCTCACATGCATTGACCGAGAGACTGATTAGATGCATTTCACTAATGAGAAGAAGACTGATGTTTACTGTATAATGACCAAAATGGCCTTCAACACCCAGCAGGCACGAAACGTAAACATGAAATCAGATTGACATTGTACCCCAACGTCGTGTGGCTGTTGCATTTTGTTTGGAAATGAAAATCGGTTTGACGTCAGAGCTTAACGTCAGACCGACGTCAATGTCCAACGTCTAACATAAAATCAACCAAATATCAACATCTAGTGATATTACAGCTTGACCTTGAATGGACGTTTCCACTATGACTTCTATTAGACGTTGAATTTTGGTTGCCAAACCTGATGATTAAATGTCAGTGTTTGACATTTAATTATGACACTGGTTTAATTATGACATTCAATATGACACTGGTTTAAGATGTTGGCTCGACGTTGGATTTTGGTCACTTTGCAACACAACCTAAAATCAACCCAATATCATTATCATTTACCGACATTATTGGACATCAAAGTATCGTTGTCCTTAGACGCTGGCTAGACATTGAATTTTGGTCACTTTTGGTGCCTGCTGGGCAATAACTAAATGCACTACAGAATGTAACGTTTACACACATCCACAAATGACATGCAAATGCATCTGCTTTATACAGCCTAATACTCACTACTCACTACTCCTGAGTACTTTTGAAAGGTCTACTTTTTACTTTTTAAATATTACTTTGAATAATATTAACAACAGATACTTAGCATTACTACTTGCATACTTTTTTAGGCAAGTAATGGTTCTTTTATTTAAGTATGATTTTTCAGTTCTCTTTCCACCACTGAATATATGTATTTAAACATTTGCATATAATAATATTGTGGAAATGAATAAAAAAAATTTAATAAATATATATTTACACACATTTGCACAAGTAAATAAATAAACTCAATAATAGGCTAAATAGCCTGCGGAAATCTGCAGATTTCTGTGGGTGCATATTCTGTGTGTGCCTAGTTATCAGTTATTTATATTGGCTAACATTTCCATATTGCTGCATTTTTAATAAAAAGTGCAGCCAAAACAGCCATCATATGGCATATTCAAAATTTCCACCTTAAAACAATTTGATTGCAGATTTTTTTCCTCCATCGCCTTCCATAATAACCAACCGCCTATGAGTAGAATTGGTTTGGTACTACCTGTACTGCAAAAAGGTTGGTGTAAGAGTCATAATTTGATATAATTATATTTGATATTTATTTTTAGTGTTCAAGTACAGTTTACATATTATGATATGTTCAGTTGTATACATTTGCTAATTGCACCCCTACTCCTTTGTTTGTGATGGTTTGCTCCCAGGGCCGGATTATCCAATGGGCATTATGGGCACGGGCCCAGGGGCCCGTGAGCATTTGGGGCCCCTGCGAGAGGCGAAAAAAAAGTTTTTTTCTGAGGCGGAAAAAAGTTATTTTCGGAATGTCGCTTTGGCATATCTGCTGTCTGACTACTAGAGACAATATGACTAAAGAGCGTTGAAACTGCCACTGTCAGTGGCGCAGCGCATTAGTGCCTCGCATCGTGATCAGAGGCCTCCAACTCGATCCCGGATCGAATCCATCGTCTGCTGAACTCACCCTTATTTTTCTCTCCATCACATATCGGATTGGAAATACATTTAACAAGAAGGAAATGTTTTTTAAAATTAAAATAAATATGTAGTTAACCTTTAGCCTTTTTCAGATGTGCAAAAACAGTATCTAAAAGTTTATTTTATTGCAAATAATCTGCAGCTAATTTACAGTATAAAACAGCTTATTGTTATTTTCCACATGGTCTTAAATGTTAGCGACATCTTAATACAATTAATCTGTATTTAGTCGCCCTCTTCTGAACCCTGGTTAGCCTGATCATCTGCCACAACTTGCCCTACTTCACCCACTTTCTCCGACTTCATGGCACATAGCTTAAAGACACATGCCTTAATTAAGATGTCTCCCTCTCTGTAAAAAGAATCTATTGCTTTAGACAATATATTATCTCCTCATAGCAAATAGTCGCTACCATAGTATTATTATAATTTCATCATCTTCTTCTTACTATTATTATTAGATTATCATCATCATCATCATCATATTTAAAACGTGAGAAAAAGGCACCATATATAATCAATTATAAGCACGCAGACTTTTTTTTTCTTGATTTCTTTTTTATTTTTTTCAAAACTAAATGGAATGCTGTAATTGGTCAAGCGTGGAAATGCAAGTCTATAAAATAACGCGCGCTGCTGTGAGCGGACTGTAGTGTAGTAGGTGTCGGATATCAAAATGAGTGAAACAAGTGGATTTAGCAAACGCAAGCGAAAAAGAGAAAAGGAGGAGAGGGAGGCCTCTTTATTGAGGCATGTGCCATGCATTCAGACCTTCTTCAAAAGTACCCACGATGATGAGGAGGGGAACGAGGGTGAAGAAGACGTTATGGTGACGTTAGGTGATCAAGCTAGCGTTAACCGCACGCAGGAGGCTAACGGCAACGCGGCACAACATGAGGCAGAGCCTGTGGCTAGTTGCAGTGGCGGGAACAGCTGCAGCACAGACTGGGTTCATCATGTGTCTGACCCTGCTTTGTGGGGGGTAGTTAATGATGATGCTCGCGCCGTCCTGATTGATCGTGGGTCTGCTGCGTTCCACAACAGGCAGAAGAAATATCCAGGCTCAACCCGTGATGGAGGTTTAGGAGGGAAAGTGCGCTCCCTCACTAATGAATTGCTTCATTGCAAACTGCCAAACGGAGAAACAGTTTCTAGAGACTGGGCCACATACTCACCATCTACAGGTAGTATTTTTTGTTTTGCTTGTATGCTTTTTTCAACAAAAAAAAAATCAATTTACAAGTGGCTTTTCTGATTGGAAACATCCCGAACGTGTGCGTGAGCATGAGAAAAGCACAGAGCACTGTAATAGCATGTTAGCATTACTTCGGCGCTCATCTGGCAGTGGAACAGTAAATGCTAAACTAGTACAACAGTTACAGGATGAAAAGCGTTATTGGCGCGAAGTGCTCAAACGGGTTGTGGCTGTCATTAAATTTTTAAGTGAAAGAGGACTGCCTTTCCGTGGTGATAATGAAGTTCTTGGATCACCACACAATGGTAATTTTCTTGGCATTCTGGAAGTCATTTCTCAGTTTGATCCTTTTCTTGCTGAGCACATTAATAAATATGGACAGATTGGTAGGGGCAACACATCCTATCTTTCATCAACTATATGTGAGGAGTTGATTCAGCAAATGGGTGAAAAAGTGAAAGCTACTATAGCTGCAGAAATACAGCAGGCAAAGTATTTTTCTCTGATAGTGGACTCTACTCCTGACCTGTCACATACTGATCAGCTGACGTTCATTTTTAGATTTGTGAACAAAGAGGGGAAAATCATTGAACGATTTCTTGGCTTTGAACCAATTGAGAGTCACACAGGGCAGAGTCTGGCTGACACTGTAATGGCAATGCTTGACAATTTAAACTTAGATATAGCAAACTGCAGAGGCCAGGCATATGACAATGCAAACAATATGTCGGGGCGATATAATGGGCTTCAGGCTCATTTGAAAAACAAAAATCCTTTAATCCATTACATACCATGCGCAGCACATTCCCTCAATTTGGTGGGGGTAAATAGTATAGAAGGCTGCTGTCAAGATGCAAGCAAGTTCTTTGATCTCATGCAGTCCTTGTATGCATTTTGTGCAAGTTCTACTCATAGATGGAACGCATTTTTCAATAATGCAGAAATCAAGGTAGACATGACATTGAAATCACTGTCATCAACACGTTGGAGTTGCCGTGCAGATGCATCTAAAGCCCTTTGTGGAAATTATGCAAAAATCAGGGAAGTACTTCAGAACATGTCCTCTGATACAGGAGAAAAACGTGAAACACGCATGGAGGCAGCAGCACTGAACTCAAAATTGGGCACTCTTGACATGTCATTTATGTCACAGTTTTGGCACTGTGTATTAAGCAGATTCAAAGTAACAAGTGAGGCATTACAAAAGCCAGACATGGATCTGATGACTGCAATTCGTCTGTTTGAGTCTTTGAGATCATGGGTTTTATCACTTCGAGACCAGTTTGACCATTTTGAAAGATCTGCGAAGAATGTTCCTGGCGTGTGTCAGTCATATAAAGATGAACTACAAAGGGCCAAAAAGCGGAAAGGATTTCCAGATGAATCTACAGAGCATGAAGTAACTCTGAAAGGCAGTGAGCGATGCCAGATAGAAACATTTAATGTCATTATTGACAGGCTAGTCAGCTGTTTAGACCACAGAGTTGATGCATATCGGAACATTAATAACAGGTTTGGGGTTTTACTAAACCTGGACACTGAGGATTTGCCTACTGTTCGTAAACATGCTGATGCACTCTGTGCTTGCTATAATTCAGATTTAGATCTGAACTTTGCTGATGAAATTATCCAGTTCAGGTGTTTTGTAAAAAGTGAGCTGGATAAGTCTCCTCAAAAACTGCTGCAGGTGCTCTTGAAACACAGTCTGCAGTCAACTTTCCCCAATGTGTTTGTAGCTCTACGAATATTTTTGACATTGCCAGTTACAAACTGTGAAGGAGAAAGATCATTTTCACAGATGGCAAGAATTAAAAATGAACTCAGAACAACACAAACACAGCAACGTCTCAGTGCACTGTCGCTGATGGCCATTGAATCTCAGCTGGTCAAGGAGTTAGACTTTGATGATATTGTAGCTGAGTTTGCTAAAAGAAAAGCCAGAAAGAAGTCTTTTTAAGAGAAAGAGAGGTCCTGAAAAGGAGAGAGACAGACAGGAAAAGCCTGTTAAAATCAGAAAAGGAGAGAGAGACAGATAAAGCCCCTGAAGAGGAGAGAGAGACAGATAAAGCCCCTGAAGAGGAGAGAGAGAGACAGATAAAGCCCCTGAAGAGGAGAGAGAGACAGATAAAGCCCCTGAAGAGGAGAGAGAGAGACAGATAAAGCCCCTGAAGAGGAGAGAGACAGATAAAGCCCCTGAAGAGGAGAGAGAGACAGATAAAGCCCCTGAAGAGGAGAGAGAGAGACAGATAAAGCCCCTGAAGAGGAGAGAGAGACAGATAAAGCCCCTGAAGAGGAGAGAGAGAGACAGATAAAGCCCCTGAAGAGGAGAGAGAGACAGATAAAGCCCCTGAAGAGGAGAGAGAGAGACAGATAAAGCCCCTGAAGAGGAGAGAGAGACAGATAAAGCCCCTGAAGAGGAGAGAGAGAGACAGATAAAGCCCCTGAAGAGGAGAGAGAGAGACAGATAAAGCCCCTGAAGAGGAGAGAGACAGATAAAGCCCCTGAAGAGGAGAGAGAGACAGATAAAGCCCCTGAAGAGGAGAGAGACAGATAAAGCCCCTGAAGAGGAGAGAGAGAGAGAGACAGATAAAGCCCCTGAAGAGGAGAGAGACAGATAAAGCCCCTGAAGAGGAGAGAGAGACAGATAAAGCCCCTGAAGAGGAGAGAGAGACAGATAAAGCCCCTGAAGAGGAGAGAGAGAGACAGATAAAGCCCCTGAAGAGGAGAGAGAGAGACAGATAAAGCCCCTGAAGAGGAGAGAGACAGATAAAGCCCCTGAAGAGGAGAGAGAGAGACAGATAAAGCCCCTGAAGAGGAGAGAGACAGATAAAGCCCCTGAAGAGGAGAGAGAGACAGATAAAGCCCCTGAAGAGGAGAGAGAGAGACAGATAAAGCCCCTGAAGAGGAGAGAGAGAGACAGATAAAGCCCCTGAAGAGGAGAGAGACAGATAAAGCCCCTGAAGAGGAGAGAGAGACAGATAAAGCCCCTGAAGAGGAGAGAGAGAGACAGATAAAGCCCCTGAAGAGGAGAGAGACAGATAAAGCCCCTGAAGAGGAGAGAGAGAGAGACAGATAAAGCCCCTGAAGAGGAGAGAGACAGATAAAGCCCCTGAAGAGGAGAGAGAGAGACAGATAAAGCCCCTGAAGAGGAGAGAGAGAGAGAGACAGATAAAGCCCCTGAAGAGGAGAGAGAGAGACAGATAAAGCCCCTGAAGAGGAGAGAGACATATAAAGCCCCTGAAGAGGAGAGAGAGACAGATAAAGCCCCTGAAGAGGAGAGAGAGAGACAGATAAAGCCCCTGAAGAGGAGAGAGAGACAGATAAAGCCCCTGAAGAGGAGAGAGAGACAGATAAAGCCCCTGAAGAGGAGAGAGAGACAGATAAAGCCCCTGAAGAGGAGAGAGAGACAGATAAAGCCCCTGAAGAGGAGAGAGAGACATATAAAGCCCCTGAAGAGGAGAGAGAGACAGATAAAGCCCCTGAAGAGGAGAGAGAGAGACAGATAAAGCCCCTGAAGAGGAGAGAGAGACAGATAAAGCCCCTGAGGAGGAGAGAGAGAGACAGATAAAGCCCCTGAAGAGGAGAGAGAGAGAGACAGATAAAGCCCCTGAAGAGGAGAGAGACAGATAAAGCCCCTGAAGAGGAGAGAGAGACAGATAAAGCCCCTGAAGAGGAGAGAGAGACAGATAAAGCCCCTGAAGAGGAGAGAGACAGATAAAGCCCCTGAAGAGGAGAGAGACAGATAAAGCCCCTGAAGAGGAGAGAGAGACATATAAAGCCCCTGAAGAGGAGAGAGAGACAGATAAAGCCCCTGAAGAGGAGAGAGAGAGACAGATAAAGCCCCTGAAGAGGAGAGAGAGACAGATAAAGCCCCTGAAGAGGAGAGAGAGAGACAGATAAAGCCCCTGAAGAGGAGAGAGAGAGACAGATAAAGCCCCTGAAGAGGAGAGAGAGACAGATAAAGCCCCTGAAGAGGAGAGAGAGAGACAGATAAAGCCCCTGAAGAGGAGAGAGAGAGACAGATAAAGCCCCTGAAGAGGAGAGAGAGAGACAGATAAAGCCCCTGAAGAGGAGAGAGAGAGAGACAGATAAAGCCCCTGAAGAGGAGAGAGAGAGACAGATAAAGCCCCTGAAGAGGAGAGAGAGAGACAGATAAAGCCCCTGAAGAGGAGAGAGAGAGAGACAGATAAAGCCCCTGAAGAGGAGAGAGACAGATAAAGTCCCTGAAGAGGAGAGAGACAAACAGGAAGAGGTATTATTTGTGTGTGTGTGTGTGGTTTCAGATAATTTTAGGCTTATAATCAAGTTGACCCACAGTATGCTGTTTATTTACTTTTCATCTCTAGGAGAGTAGAGAAAATACAGGGAGAGGAGAAGAGAGACAGAGCTGAGGAGGAGACAAACAGTAAGGAAACATTAAGTGTGTTTTATGTAGGACTCAGATTCAAAGAACTGGATTGGCATTATGTGCTATATGCCTATGATATGAATTATGCAGGGAAAAGTCCTTATATTGCTGCTGGTTTGTTTATATATATATATACTGTAGAAGTAGATATTTGTATACATTAAAATACACAAAAATATATTTTAGTATTGCATCAGTGCACCTGAACAAATATACTAAATACCACAAATTTTACTAGTTTTATTAGTATTTCTTCAAAGTGCTTTGTATGCTTTAAAAATAAGTTAAATCTTCATATATATATAGAGAGAGAGGGAGATTAATAAAAAATTGTGATTTTATTATTTTTATTTTATAACTAAGGGGTTCGGCCAGGTAGGGGGCCCTACAAGACATTGTGCCCAGGGGCCTATGACTTCTTAATCCGGGCCTGTTTGCTCCACCTTTATTGGACTGTTTTAAGTTATATTACGGGATGCAAAAGTGAAAGATAGAAATACGGAGCAACAGAGTTTTTTGACCGGAGTTTATTGATATTACTGCATGAGAATTTAGTAAACATCCTTAATGGAAACGGAACCCGAATCAATTTATTGCTCGACTAATTTCCAAAAAATTCTGATAGTACAGGTGGTACTGTTACATTTTCAAAATGTAACTGTCGACTTGATAATTTATGGTTAGAAGGTAGGACGTTTGAATGGAAAGCGACACATAAGCAGGCAGGTGCATCATGGGAAATGGAGTCAGTGCCAGGTCCCTATCTGAGATGAAGCCAGGAAGCGGGTGGCAAACGGGGGAAGTACAGCCCAAAATGATGCAAGTTTTGGGGACAGGGCAGTCGGAATCCTACCTGCAGGGCCAAGGGCTTCCATCTCATGTTCTTTAGTAGGGCTGGGGCGGAGGTGAGGGTGCTCTGGGGACGCTTTTTCAGGGTCAATGTCACACCGGCAGGGTCCCCACGCAGAGAGCTTACCAAGTTTTTCAACTGCCAGCCCACCTACAGCAACAAACACAGGGTCAACATACACAGACTCGACAAGAACGCCACACAGAGACATCACTCGACAGGCAGCTGCTAGTTAATGGTAGAATTCATCTCTCTATATTCGCCTATTGTGAATATGGAGAGAGAGTAATAACTCTACAACACAAACACTAACTTCCTGACACACAGTATATGTTGATTAAGTTTACTATGTGGAATGAGTGTACACTAATGAGGCATGATGTTTGCTAATCTTTCAATTGAGTCTTCATTAAAGTCTAGGATAAGACTTGACATTCCATCGCTTGGAAATGTCAATATTTGAGCCTTTGGCTCATCTTATATAAAGTTGGTTCATGAATTTTACATTGCAAAGCATGAATAATGAAGCAATCTTCTAACGTAAAAAATAAGGTTGAAATAAAAGAATCTATTTCCATAAATCAAAGATAAATAAAAGATAAAATCTTTTTTAATTGTTAAAGTTCTTGTTATAGTGTTGTAAAAATGCCTACTGAGTCTCCAAGTGAAGCTAATAGCTAGAAGCAACTGTATAAACGCAATGCTAAAATAATGTGACACACTGTGTGCAAGCTCTACATTTTTAAAGATGTTTACATTAGAGATGAATTATTAAAATACATGAATTCATAATGTTTCACCATTTAGTCTAGCACTATGTGCAAAGTATAACAAGTAATTTAACAATGATTAAGTGCTGTAAATTATGTAAAGCGATTAATTTATTAAATAATTAGTGTAACGAAATGAAATTTGATTTAATTCAATTAATAAATGCAATTTAAATATAAGTAAAGGAAATTAAATAAAATAAAATAATACAATTAAATAAAATTATAAACCATGGTTCAGGTTGTTTATATTTAAAATCCAATCAGTCCATTAAAACTTTGTGTAATATACACTTAACACAAAATGTAAGAGTTTATAGCTGGAAACATTAACTCTATAATAAAACGTCACACACTCAATAATCACTACAGTTTAAATGCACAACATATTAATATCATATTAGCTTTCTTTATGTCTAAGAGGTGAAATTAATGTTTACATGTACAAACACAAAAAAATATGTATTTTTCTATTATACACTGTAAAAGATTTTTGTAAAAGACACAGTATTTAACTGTAATATGAGCTGTATTTTACTGTAGGACAGTTATGTTACTATTTAGACAGTATGTTACTGTATTTTAAAGTTTAAAGTAAAATTACTGTCTATTTTACAGTAAAGATATACAATACTAAAAATACATCAATGGTGCTGCAAATGTAAATACAGTATTTTTGCTGACATTGATTAACAATAAGTTACTGGCGAACTACAGTTAAAGTAACTGTAGATTCTACAGGAAATCATTACCAGTTTACAAATATACATTTATCTATTTATTTATTTATTGTGTTGTCATTTGCCTTTTTAAAATGAACAGTAAAATACTATTTTTTTAGCTACAGCGTACAACTGTTACTAAAAAGTGACCTTAATATTAATGCAGACAGTATGCACATGTGTCTGAAACAGTTTCTCAACATTCCCTGCATTGTAAAATATTTCCCTGTGGTTGCCGGCTTTATTTTAATTTAATTTAATTTGCCTTTTTAAGTTAACAGTAGGATACTGTTTTTGTTAGATATCCAAATGGCAGCTGTGGTTAAAACCGTAAAAGTATGGTAATTTATTTATTTATTTATTTATGTATTTTTTGTTATTTACCTTTTTGAAACAACAGTAAGATACCGTTTTTGTTAGATACAGCAAACAACTGTTACTAAAAAGGGACCTAAATATGAATGCAGACAGGATGCATGTGTGCCTGAATCAGTTTATGCACAATCTGCACTATAAAGTACTTTCCTTTGAAAAAGCAGTAATCCAATAACATCTGTGGTTTCCGGCCTTATACTGTAAAAATACAGTACCTTCTTTTATTTTTAAATTTTATTTTTACTTTTTTTCGAGTGATTTTTTTAATTGCTAATTTGCTTTTTTAAATGAACAGTAAGATACAGTTTTTTTTAGATACAGCATACAACCATTACTAAAAAGTGACCTACTATAAATATGAATGCAGAGAGTATGCATGTGTGTCTGAATAAGTTTTGCGCAAATTCATTGCACTGTGAAATATTTCCCTTAAAAAAAAAACAGCAATCCAATGGCAGCTGAGGTTGCTGGCTCCATGCTGTAAATGTATGCATTTACTACTGTAATATACAATGTAAACGATTTTTGTAAATTACAAAGTATTTAACTGTCATTTGAATTGTATTTTACTGTAGGACAGTTATGCAGTATGCTACTGTACTTTAAAGTTGTAATGTGACAATTACTGTTTGCTTTACAGTAAAAATATACAATTCTGAAAATACATACATGACGCTGTAAATGTAAAACAGTATTGTTGCTGTATTTGATTTACAGTAAGTTACTGGCGAACTGCTGCCAGTAAGTTACTGTAGATTTTACAGGAAATTGTTAACACAGTAATGACAACTTTCAATTGTTTTTTTTTTTGTTTGTTTGTTTTGTTTTTATACAGAGCTAATGTGATTTTCTATCCCCTAAACCAGAGAAAACATTTTACAATTACCATTAAGGCATACTTCAGTATTATTCTTTAAGAGCAGTCCACTGTTGGCTGGTCCCCAAAATGTAGGTGGTTTAAAGTTGTACGATCTTTTAATATCTTTGTGGGGACGTTTGGTTCCCATGATGTAGGCAAAACATAATCCACACACACAGTTTAAACTAAGCATGCCCTTCACAGACAGATAAAACCACAAATACACACACATACACACACACAGAGATGGGCTGGTTATACAGAACCTGATCCTGTAGGCTATGGGGAGTTTACACATAGAGCAGCTCCCACAATGCACCATTCTTAATGCCCGCTGAGATTGTTGGAGAGCACAAACCGCTCATTGTGATGGTAATTGTTTGTCTGTGTTTTTCGCTACAAGCCGAATTCGTATCGCTCATCGCACATTAGAGAGGCCTTTATCCAATTATAAAGGTGACAACAATCTAATTACATGAGGATTAACGAGACCTTAGTGTTGCTGATCTTTCATCGCAAAAACAGCTCAGCATCCCCCATCACGCCGACAAGATGATAAACTCATGTGAAAGCTGAAATCTGATGCATTCAAGTAAAACCAAAAGATCATCTTGAAGGGATAGCTCACTTAAAATTTTGAATTCTGTCATAATTGATTGTTCCAAACATGTATGCAGTTCTTTTTATTTGGTAAACATAAAAAGAAAACACATGGGTACACAAATAATTTTACCCTCAATGAATTCATATTGCAAAACATAGAAGTCAGTTCTTCTGCACTGAATCCTTTGTTCTGGGTCTTTGGCCTTTCAATCTAGACTTTTTAAATATCAAATTTTAGTGAATCAACTTATTTCACCTTCTTTTGAATTTCTGTTTACAAAATTAATCACAATATGGCAACAAGTGATTTATAGCTAGCATGTTATTATATTTTATATTGTATTATAAGACTACTGTCATGTTTTTTTTCTTTTCATTAAAATGTTCATTAAATTTAAGCATAAATCATCAATTAACCTTTCTTTGTAAGCAAATATGAATAATTACCAAAGGTAAACAGAAAATACATATTTTAATGACACATTAAATGTTGATTAATATTATATATTGTTATACTTTATATATTGTTGTGGTTGTGTTTACTATCTTTACTTTTTTGTCGGTCAAATATCTCTATCTGCTTTTTTAGAATTAATGACAGTGACAACTGGAAATCTTTGTTTATATTAAGAATTTCATATTACTGTGTTGTATGATTCGTTATTTATTCTTTTTTTTTATTCTAACTTAAATTGTTTCACTCTGATTTTTTGCTAATGACACTTTTCTATTTATTCTATACAACCCTTTACTATTTTATATTCTGTTTTTTTCTTTTGTCTTGTTTGATCATCAACCAATACCTCTCTATATCCTTCATAATAGCTATCCTACATTTACTTCATTAGACTAAATGAAAATTGCAACAATTAGTTATTGTTCTTTTGTTGCTTACATTGATTAAGCAATAATGTAAATGAAAACATTAACGTAGCCTAATTGCACATAAGTGTCCTCTGGCTTCAATAAAAATTAAGCAAACATTACACTGGATTGTATAGCACACCATAATGCTCACTTTGCATGGTTATGGGTAAAAATAAAAAAGCAAACATCTCTAGAAAGAAATTTGAAGTAAACATATGCAAATTTTCTCTAAATGAGGCCATGTTTGGATTAAACGTATGTTGTTAGTAAAGTACTCTGATTAAAAGTAAACAGGAGTTTTTTTAAATGCAAATATAGGCTTGGGTTTTAGAATAAATGCATGGACTCATTTTTTGATTTTACATATCAAACATAGCAAAACCAAAACTGAAGGTCACCAGAAATGCACTGCATGTTTTTTGTTTTGTTTTTTTGATAATACCCAGCAGACACATGATGTCAACATGACGTCATATTGACGTTGTACCTTAAAGTCATGGAACATTGCATTTGTTAGGAAATGAAAATCGTATCGACACCAGAACCCAAAGTCAGGCCGATGTCAATGTCCAACGTCGGATAGATCTTCAATTTTTGTTACCTTCCAACACAACCTAAAAACAACTAAATATCAATGTCTAATGATGTTACAGCTTGGCGTTGTGTGGACATTACCAATATAAAGCCTATCAGACAGATTTTGGTTGTCGTACCTGATGAATAAATGTCAGTATTTGATGTCAATATAATGCTGGATTAAGATGTTGGCTAAATGTTGGATTTTGGTCATTTTCCAACACAACCTAAAATCAACAAAATAGCAACATAATTTCACGTTGTTATTGGATAACATTGCCCTTAGATGCTGGTGACCTAAACCTAATCTAATATTAATGTCTTATGACATTGTGTGTCTGCTGGGTAGAAACAGTTTCTATGTTATTGTTTTTTAGAGGTATTGTCAGTATTGGGCACTCAAATCATGTTTACTTAATACTGTGTATCAGGGCTGAACGATATTGGAAAAACCTGACATTGAGATTTAGTTTTTTCTGTGATATATATTGTGATATACTCTATACAATTTCACCAAATGATTGAATAGCACTATTTAGAATGTATTTATAGCCACATTTTATTTTAATGTTCAATTCTTGATCTGAACAAACAATTAAAATTTGACATTTGCTTCAATAAACTCCTAATTAGCTCTTTATTAATAGATATTATTTTAGGTATTGGGAATAATTAGGCATGTAGAATGTGATCATGCAGAATATGTAGTTTATGATTACTAATAAAAAGGCTCACACGGAATCTGCGTACGCAGAAATCCACAGATTTCGGCAGATTTTTAGCCCAACGAGTCTATGTAATTATGTAAATCTGTGTAAATTTATATTTATTCATATTTTACATTTATTTCACAAATATTATTGTGTTAAAATAATGGTAATATTAAACTGTCCATATGATTTATATGCAATACAGTTTGTAAAGTTATATTTTGTCTTTTAGTAGTTATATTATAAGAGACTTCCATCAAATAAGTGAATCTAATAGGATTTACATTGCAAACATTAAATTATTTTTTATTTCATATAATAAGTTTTTAGTTATGATATCCTAAAATAATTCAGCATAAATCCGCAGATTTTTTACAAAATACTCAGCAGAAATAGCCAAAAATATCTGCAGATTCTGTCTGGCCCTACTAATAAGCAGCCAATATCTCAATAACATATATGCTATTAATAAGCAACTTATTAATAGTGAGAATTAGTCCCAAAAGTCTTATCATATGTAATAATTTTAATTGATTAAGATGATTCTGTAGGGGAGTGAATCACGCATAAAATGTAATAATGCATAGATGAATGCAATTAAGCAAAGATAAAGATAACGACAGTAAAATAAACAGTGCATTCAAAATGGTTTTGTATATGTGAATGTAAAAATTACACTGTAAAGTCTTTACTGTATTAATTCAATAAAATGATTCCTGATTAAACTTTTTTGGCTATTTTTTTTTTTTGCGCCTGAATATTTTCATCTCTATCAGGCCTTAAAAACATTCATATTAATAAATGTCCCTTCATTGTGCTTAAACTCTGCATCAACATTGAAGCAATCCCAAGTCAACATTGCATATCCACCGCAATTTGACTATTGCAAATGCACACATTGCGATACCAATGCAGCCATACTGTGTGTGTGTATGAGCATCTTTTTTTTTCATGGAAATAGCCTGAATAGAAATCATCAACTGTTCACATTTTTTAAAAAACCTTCTTCTAGTGACACTCTAACAGGTTTGGAACAACTTGAGGATGATCAAATGGTGATAGCGTTTTCATTTTCAGGTGAACAGTCCCTTTAAACCTAATCAACAACGCCATTATAATGAACAGAAATGATGAAGAGGGGGAACTTGAGGATGAAATTAAAATATTCAAAGAATTATTCAGAACCTCCCGCACATCAAACACAACTCAAACTCAAACAGAATTCATTTCACAAGCTCACAACTCAATCTGCACTTACTTCAGACACAAATGCACGCAAAAAAAGCACTATCAATTATTTGAAGGCAACTCCACGTAGAACAGCCACTGGAGCACTTATTGACGTACTTGTGCATGTGAAAAAAAAAATAGAACCATCCTTAAAAAACACACTCAATGCCCTTCATTTACATCCTCTTATGCCCTTTAAACACCCTCCGGCTACACTCAGAAATGCCATTTAAAGTGTAACACTCAATCAGCATTGTGAATTTAGGCAAATTGGAATATAGTCGCTCCAGTCCAAGAAACGAGCTAAAAATACATCAAGTAATGGGGTTTGAAAACTCCTGGTACTTTAACAAGGACATAAAGCCCTTAAATTCAAATGCACCTCATTTTCAGTCCCATAATTCATATGCACAAACATGCAGTCGGATGCCAAGTGAGATTTACATACATAGGGGAAAATAATTGATGGATGGATGGAGGGATGGATGGATGAAAGAGTATAAATGAAGCAAATGGATAGAGTGACTTGAGAAGAGCTGAAACTCACCACAGTCTGATGGTTGACCTGAATAACCTCATCACCTGCGTGGATCTTTTTACAGCGGTCTGCTGGAGACTAAGAGCGAGATGGAAAGAGATATAAAAAGACGGAACAATAGGGGGATATAAATGAATTTAAAACAAAGGGCAGGACTGCTTTATTTCATGCACAACTTTTACATTTGGCAAACACTTTACCATAGGGTTGTATTAGTTACTGTTAACATGAAAACAAAACAATTATTAAAGCATTTCTTCACCTTTATTAATGTAAGTTATTAGAAATAAAGTTCTTCAGTGTTAGTTCATGTTAACTTATGCTGTGTTCAGACTGCATGATTTTGACTGGCCGACAGGTTTTGAGAAATCGCAGACAAATGCTTGAAATCACAGGCAAATCAGTGCTCATTAACTTGAGTAACAATCATACAGTGTGAACTATCAAAGATGTGATCTGAGAGAATCGCAGATGAGTCGCGGACACCTGTGAGATATTTGGCATGCTAAGTATCTGGAGCTGATTGGATTCCAATCATGCCGTGTAAATTGTTTTCTGATTGAAAATAACATCAACGACTATCTACAGCCAATGAGAGAGCAGCATCCACTAGTATGGGTATCTGAAAGTCAGCGGGAGGTTGGGGAGAAGTTAAAAAGGCTTCTTTTCTGTCTTATTAGACCAGAGAAATTCAGGAAAAACTAGTGGAAATTTGGCAGGAGCACCCATGTCTGTTTGACATGTCAATATCACAACTGGGTCGAAAAATAAAAACATTTGGAGAAAAATAGCTAATTCCTTTCAAAACCCAGGTGAGAAAATTTTTTTTATAGCCCACTAAAGGCTTCTTTCTCATTTTGTAGTTAATCACAAAAGATATACTATATGACCTTGCGTTGTTTTCATGTCACTTCTCACATGTGTTTGATTGTGAGACGTAGTTCGTGGACCAGGACAAAGTTGTCAATAATTCTTCCTATTGTAATGCCATGCAGTGTGAAACCCCCTGTTGCTGATCCATCTTACAGTGTAAACAGCACAGACAGAACGCTAGCCCAGATAGCCATTAAACATCTGTGACAGGGCTACTTTGAAAAACGTGCAGTCTGAACTCGACATAACAGTGCATTAACTAAGGTTAACAAGCATATATTTGGATTTTAATAATGCATAAGTAAATAAGATGAATAAATGTTGTACAAGTATTGTTCATTATTAATTCATCTCAGTAATTTAATTAACTAACATTAACTAATGAAATCTTCTTGTAAAATGTGACCTACAGTGTATTGAACAAGTCAGTTTACAATGGATTAAAGAGAAATTAGCTTAGAGTAATTCAGAATTTTTAAATAATGGCCTGTTTTCACTGCGTGGTACAGTACGGTTTGGTACACTTTTATGACCGTTTCCACTGTCAAGAGGTACCAAAAAGCAAACTGTTCCCACTTTTTGGGTACCCATTTGAAAAGGTACCTAGCACAATAAAAGAGTGCTGAAGACGGAGCGAGAGGTGCAGCTTAACACTATTGGTTTACAGAGATACGTCACTAAATCATGCACAGCCAGGGGAGAGAGAAAAAGCAACATTTTTTAACACACAGCCGAAACATTACACCGTAATGATATATACATACAATAACGAGTACCCTTTTGACAGTGAAAACGCAAGCCTGATAAAGTTGACTCATACAGACCCCTACTGTACCAATCAGTGGAAATGGGTCATTAAGTTTCTTATGCTCACCAAAGGTATATTTATTTGATAAATACAATAAATAAGAACAATTAGTAATGAGCAAAATGGACAAAAATTACAAAAAGTAATGAACGTTTTGAAAAAGTACATTTGTAAAAGTAAATTTCAAATTAAAAATGTTATCAAGTCGTTATAGATTACAAACAATAAATACTTAATATATTTCATATTACCCGTTTTGTATTGATATTGTCAGAGTCACCAGCAATCTAGCCCAAGCAGTTCGCTGGAGAACTACAGATCTGCTGGTATACTGACTACAAGATACAGTCCTGCAACACACACACACACCTGCTCCAAGTCTAAATTGATTGACTCCCACAGCTGATGCTGCTCATGTACTGATTACACACACGTAGATACAGCTCACTTTGCCTCTCTCATGTCTGAGTCTTGTTATACTGAACTGTGAACATTACAACAAGGTTTCGTTGCCTTCTGTGTTTGAACCTTGCTTTGTTTTGTTAGTTTTTTTCTTGTCTGCTGCCTGCCTTTTGACCATCTGCCTGTTTATTTGACTACGACTCTGGATTGCCCATATACATCTGTTTGCTCCTGTGTTGACTGTTGCTGGCCTGACCATTCCATTTAATAAACCTGCGTTTGGATCCGCACTTCCTGTTGTCAGTGTCCAACTTCACATTACAGATATATTACAGTACCATGAAATTCGGATGGTCAAGTTTATCAGCTGAACTGATCAAAAGGTAAATTTTTGTGTGTGTGTATGATAATTTTGGTCAATAAAAAATGAGTATACAAAATTAATTTAAATTTAACAGCTCATGAGATTTAGTCTGGCATGAACTTGATGAGAAATGCGATCATGTTCAAATCTCAGACTTCTGCATCTGCACACTTTGGTATTATGTCAAATCTGAACAGTTTGTGACAGATCTCTTCTTAAGCTCTTGAGATTTAAGATGTAAATCTGAAAAACACATCAACATCAGCATCTCCATTGGTTATCTCCATTTAATATCAGTGCAAATGCACAACTGAAATATGCCATGGAATATTAAGAATGTATCAATGCTCATAAGCATGCTGAAAAAAGTAAGATAACAGAAAATCAATGTATTAGGGTTATAAATCAATAACCAATTATATTTATAAATATGATAATAATAAATATGATACTTGAATCCAGAGTGCTGAGTGAACGAAATAATTTGGAGTAGCGGACAGGCTGCGGTTGCTAATTTCTGTATTTTTTTAAAGGCAAAGGGTTAAGCATTTTACTTGAGCATATAGCAGCAACCAATGACATAACATGTAATTTTACTTGCAGTGCCGTAAGACATGTAAGACATCGATCTGCTCCAAATTTACACACATATGCTATATGTAATTCATAAAACCACAAACTTAACATCGCAGGCAGATCATTTTTAAAACCAAATTGCAAAAAGGTGTTTCATAGGAATTTAAAAGTGAAAGCAAACCTCGTCCCGCAGCACTATTTATAATAGCCTAGAGTACATTGGTTGTAAAATTTAAAAGCATAAAACGTGTGAACATGCATTCAAGGCAGCGCCTTCGATGTTCATCGTGCTCAAGAACGAGCATTATAACTGTAGCATGCATCCGCTTCATTCAGAAGGGTTTAAAAAACAGACTCGACTCTGGGAGTCGATTCCTGTCCTGGAGTCGGTACTAGGTCCATTGAGAGTCGAGGAATCTACTTTTTTGGAGTTGACTACTCATCCCTAACGTTAGCTAAGATTAATCCTGAAGAAAATTTTAACTATATTTGAATTAATTTAAAAACAGAGCCACGAGTTGACTTAAAATCCAAGGTAAGTATCAAACCATCCTTTTTCTGTACCATCACTCCCCTGTGAAATATATATTGGGCTCTCTCTTTTCTATGAGTACTGTATATTGCTCTATAGCAGGTAATATTATTCGCCCACTATTAGAGCTACAACAAAAATGAAGAGCTTTCAGTCGCATGGTAAGTGAATCTTTTTTTAGAGCACTTCTGCTTTCTCTTTCTCAATCTCTGTCTCTCTCGCTCAATCTCTTGCTCTTTGATTTGAATGTGTGCAGTAATAGCTTTACAATCAATTGCTGAGATTCATTACTTATATCTACAGCCTGCATGGACATTATGAAGACACACGAATTAGAGCACACACATTAACACTGCCAGGCTCTTACCCCCTCTGTGGTTCCTGTGATAACATGAAGGCCATCATATGTGGATTTGATGTACATTCCCTTAGAAAAATAGACACATATAAAACGAATATTAGAGCATAATGAATAATGTCCTCATATTTTTTCTCATTCCATCTCATGCAAACACTTCACAATATGTAGCCTTTTCATCAGTGTGTATGGAGAGAAGTGAAATTATGTTTACTAAAAAAACGTTTTTTGATCATGTATCAGAACAAGCAAGCGTTCAAACACATGCTTATTAGGGCACAGATCAGTGTTGGGGAAATGACTTTGAATCCGTTAGCTAAACTATATATAGTTGCGCTTATTTACAACAATCTTTAGTTAAGCTACCCTATAGTTAACAAAAAGTCGAGTAACTATTTTCTTTTAAGGTATGCTTATTACATATATTACATGAAGTCACTATAGTAATATAAGTTAATTATGCATAACTATCATTAAACCTATGCATAACTAACACTAAACATGTATAGTAAGTACATGTTAAGGCAGGATATTGGAAAAAAACGATACTGGAAAATGATGGATGAACGATATTGAAAAAAAATGACATTGCGATATTTTATTTTTCTACGATACAGAGAAATCAAGCATAATTTTACCAGATAAAATAATTGCCTTTATTTGGATGAATTTATAATTTCATGAAAAGACTTTATCATTTTAGATTTATTAGGATGATTTACAGTAGCAGGGGAGTGCATCATAAAATATACTACAACAACCACAAGCATTGATAAAAACAGATACAAATGAAGCAAACAGTATTTTATGTTTTTTTTTTTTTTTTTTTTTGAGTCTGGTAGCATTAAAAATGTAACAATTAAATGTAAAACACTTTATTGTATAAATATATGCATAAATATAATTCATCTTTCCTAAAGTAATAAACATTATAATTTCTTGTGCCCTAATGCTTAAAACTGACTTGAAATGCTCACACAGTAACAGGCCTTAAAAACACATTCAAATGATAAGCATTTTAGTAACTTTATAGTTCAACTTCGAAATCAAATCAGACATACTTTCAATTATGGCTCCTGGTCAACTATAATCCTGACTCCACATTGCAGATCCTGCGATTTGATTTTGCTGATGTGCATATTCCGATTTCTATACTGAAACAATATATTGTGCAGCCCTAGTACATCTGATTAATTTAATAATATTACTCAGCAAATTAATAGTTACAATGTAGTAAATTTATAACTTTAAAATAAAGTTTAACCAAAAGTTGTTTCCAAACAATTCAACAATTTTTAAAGACTTGTCTTCCTAAAAAAACTATCATTATTGTATTACAAAAAAATTATATTCCTATGTTTCCAGAATTTTCAATTAATATCAGATGAACCTCACCTGAATAACTGACTTAAATAACTGAAATAAAAACAGCAATAATCAGACCAGTGGTCAGCAGCACAGTATAAATGCATGATCTTACCAGACCCTCTGTAGGTTTGATATTAGCCAGCTGGACCACCTCCAGATGAGCCGACTGAGAGACCAGAGGGTCTGAAGACAGTGAGATGATGTGGTCACAAACTCCAGACAGAGTCTTACACTTAAGAAAAAGAGAAAACACAGAGGGCATATCAACTCAGATTTCATGAACGGCTGCAGTTCTGAAGCTATTTCCAGTGGCAAGCACTTTGCTATAAAAAAGAAGAAAAAAAAGTGTAAACTTGGCAGATTTGGTTCAATTTAAACAAACTTGAGCTCTCAAAATAAATATTTTGCTTATTATTTAACTACTTATTTAAAATCAGCTAAAACACAATTTTTTTGAGATATTTTTTTGGTATAACTTAATTGTTTTATGTTCAATCCACTTAAATTTGTTAAGGTAACAATCTATTTGTGTTGGGACAACATGAATGAATTGTGTGGAACCCTGCATTTTTTGCAGTGTGGTTAGTGAAGTTAAGTGTGAAAGCTGCCATCTGAATCTTGGCCTGAACTAAAAAAGTAGATGAATACAATGGAAAAAAATGGGCTTCAGCCTGCATCCAATCCAAGTGTTTCGACTGAAATATGAGTGCAGCACAGACCAAAAACGTCTACTTTTTAAACTAAACTAAACCTAAGAGTGAACAGTGTACTATAGAGAGTACAGTGACCTAAACTGAATTGAAAACTGTTTAGCTTTTAATTTAGTTTAGAACATGCCTTTCTGTTAGATGGTTCTAGATTATGGAACAGTCTACTTCTGAACATTAGAGCTCCTCATTCGATTGCATTCCTAAACAATTTCAGTTGTTAAATCTTGACTTGGAGTATTTGTATTTCATGGCATTTGATTAATATTGGTACTTTAATGTGTAAAGTCCTGTCTACCAGTTATTTTGCTAGTTTCCTCTGTTTAATCTTTTATTACTTGTCTTTTACAGCACTTTGGTTCACTGAAAAACAATATTCAAAGATGATTGGTGGGATTTACTTTTTTAAGGTAAGTGGTTGCAAACTATTTATTTAGGCTGAATCAATGACTGTAAAAAATATGGACGACGCGACAGCCCCTTTTCCCATTGAACGCTTTGAGGGCAAAACGCATGCTTGACGGGCACGAACTGTCGTAAAAGACTGCTGAAATTGGAGCCTTGACATGCGCAGAAGGACTGTCTGATGAAGCCAGAGGAGGAGCCGCGAAAATCGAGCTTCCAACCAAACGCTTTATGTAAAATCAACCACGCCCCCGAACTTCTCAGCATGTGTTTGCTGTCATATCAATACAAATGGATGTAATAACGTTAACAAATATGAGGGTTTTATATATTCAATCGTGCCAGCTCTAGGCGCAGCGCATAACCTACTCGCGGCGTCGCAGACTGATTCCTGCTCGCATGCGGCAGCGCCGGCTCGCTCGGCCGCCGCATCTGACTCGATTGACTCGGGCTGGAATCGGGCAGTGAGTCCAGGCATCCGGAGTAGGTCCAGCAGAGGTAGTCAGTCTGAGCTCTGAGGGGTAAGTCTCCGGCTGGAATCTAGCTGGAACTGGCCCTACTGTATTTTGCTATCTGGGTGGCTAGGCGTACATGTATCAGCAAACTAATAAAGCCCGAAAAAAGCCCTGACCTTAGCGAATAAACAGTTTTCCACCAGGATCATGTATGTCAGAAATTGTAGTTTACTGCTGAACTCATTTTGTCATGGTAAAATAACACAGAAATCGAATAATAACACTTCAGTCTTCAACCGAAGCTCAGACGCGCTGCTTTGAGAAACTGTCAATCACAGCTGTCAATCACGATGACATGCCCAGCATTAAATTACTGCTAAAAACAAACTGTCTACAAAAATGAAGATCTGCACCTATTTCAGCACAATAACCAATGCCTTAATCGACCAGAACCATCTTTCGGGACATTTTATTGCAAGTGTAATTATTTTTTTTATTTGGGCTCAAGTCTCCTTCATTAACACGGAGGAGGCGGGCTTTATGACTTGTACTGCAGCCAGCCCCCAGGGGGCGATCTAACGGCCGAGACCTTCACTCAAACGCAGGCTTGCGGCACACTTGGGCTGAATTTAATCAAACATATTAAGTTGAACATTTCTAAATTTAATGTATTGGTTTAAATCGAGCCCTTATAAATTGTTTGCAATAATTTTGCAGAAGTCATTTTTTTCAGTGTACTGTAAACATCAGTATTTTAAGTGTGCTTCTTAACTAAATTGACTTGACAAAAAACATGACCAAATCTGTTGCTCTGTAAGCAAGTCATTTCTCCTGTGTTCATCAGTCCTCCTTCTACTCTAATTCTTTTTGTCTTTCACTATCTTATGATCAGATTTCACATGTCCTTTATTTTGGTGTGCTTCACTCAGGATGAGAGTGGTGAGAATCAATGTTGTTTCATTTCTTATACACTGCACTATTCCTGCACTCTCCACATTTCTCTCAACAAGTGCTTTACTGGCATGACTGCAAAGTAAATAACAGAACTGCTGAGGCATTCAACAAACTTTTTCAATACAGTATGGAAGAAATAAGATAAAAATAATATCCATAGATCCATCCATCCATCCATCCATCCATCCATCCATCCATCCATCCATCCATCCATCCATCCATCTATCTATCTATCTATCTATCTATCTATCTATCTATCTATCTATCTATCTATCTATCTATCTATCTATCTATCTATCTATCTATCTATCTATCTATCTATCATCCATCCATCCCTCCATCCATCCATCCATCCATCCATCCATCCATCCATCCATCCATAATTTTATCTGTTTATCCATCTATTTCTTTATATCTTCCATAAATTAATTTCTCTGTCTAGCTACACATCTGTTACCTTGCTTCCATCCATGAATCTATTTATCCATCCATCTATCCATGTGTTCACCCATCCACCTATCTAACCAACTTACTCCATCCATTCACCCACTGATCTATTGATCCATTCATCCATCCAATTTTGTATTCTCTTATCTGTCCATCCATCTATATGTCTATATATCTACCCATCAATTAATCTCTCTACTTGTCCATCTATATCCATTTCTATTTCAATAGATTCATTCATCCGTGAATCTATTAATCCTTTTATCTGTCTATCCACCCATAATATTCAACCATCCATATCTCCATCTGCTCATCTATACATTTATTCATCTGTTTGACACCCCATACATCTATCTCACCATCCATGTCCATTTTTTCATCCATTCATGTACGTTATCTGTCTGTACATCTTTGACTGACCATTTATCCATCCATTCACCCATTTTTGCGTTTTTACCTGTTCATCCATCCATGTCTATAAATCTACCCCTCAGTTAATCTCTATATTTCTATCTATATACATATCAATTTCCATGCATCCATTCATCAATGAATCTATTCACCCTTCCATCCACCCAAACATTGGTCTATCCAACCATCCACCTCTCCATCTGCTCATCTATACATCCATTCATCTGTCTGTTTGACAACCCCTTCATCTATCCAATCATCCATACATCTATCAATTTATTTATCCACCCATCCATCCATCCATCTAGTTTTCTGTCTGTACATCTCTAAACATCCATCCATCCATTTATTCATCCATCAACCAAGTTAATTAACTTTCTCCATCCATTCACCCAATGATCTGTTAATTTATCCATCCATCCATCCATCCATCCATCCATCATCCATCCATTCCTCCATCCATCCATCCCTCCCTCCATCAAATTTGGTATTCTTTTATCTGTTTATCCATCTATATCCATATATCTGAACAGTATATCCAACCATCTGCTCATCTATACATTCATTCATCTGTCTGTTTGACAATCCTTTCATCTATGCATTTACTGATCTATACATCTATCCATTAATCTATCCGTCCATCCATCCATCTGTTGCTCCATCAATGTACAGCATCTACTCATTCTTTCATCTGTTCATTCACCTATTCAAAAATCCATGCATCAATCCATTCATTCACCCATCCACCCACCCACCACCCATCAATGTACTGTTGTGTTGCCAATAAAAAAGTGCACCTGGATTTCTCGGTGCCGCATTTCTGCAGGTGTGTTGCAGATTCATGTTTGCTTTTTATGGTTCTGTAGCACTTTAATTCACTTTGTTTAATAGGCTCATCTCTCACTCTGCTTCTGCTTTCATCTGGTGTCATTGGTGTGTTTGTTTCTCCTCCTACAGTCAGTGCAGAGATGGGGTGGTGCTGGGAAATGAAATCTGCTGCTAGCAGGCGCAATGTGAAGGTATTTATAGCTGTGGGACTCAGTAAGAATGACAGCTGTGCCCGGCCCAGCAGTCTGTGGTGACAACGAGACCTGCCACACACACATATACACACACACACAAACTGCTGTGCGCTGGTGTGTATGAGACAAGGATCTCACAAAGAGCCTAGCTCTGGGTCTCCTGCCACGGCAAACAGAACTGCACCTCAGGGCATGAACTAGCAGAATGCATGTTCACTAAACAGCCACCTGAGGATTTTTAAAGTGACAAATGTAAAACATTCGTTTATTAATTTTTTCAGTCTTGAACTGAAAGGCTGAAAAAAGTAAAACCAACAAACTTAAAATTAAATTGAAATTAATATCTGAAACGTGAAAGAAGTACTCATTTGAATCTTACGTATGTCAAAACAAATTGCAAAGTGAGGATAAGTAATATAATATAATATAATATAATATAATATAATATAATATAATAAATATAATATAATATAATATAATATAATATAATATAATATAATATAATATAATATAATATAATATAATATAATATTGTAAAGTTGGTGGTTCATTGCACTGTGGTGTAGATGTCTGCATTCCTGTGGCTATACTGTGGGACCCGCAGGACCTGACCAGATTTCTTGCAGTATGGGGGTAATTACAAATAGAACGTGGTAGCGGATGGTAACTCTGGTGTAATTTGAACAGGATCAGGCGGTCTAACAATATAGCGTTCCCCAGTCCTGATGTTATTTTGGAACAGCATATCTAGTATTTCTTCATTCTTATTGACCACCGGTCCAGCCAGTGCTTACAACTGTTACACTGTCTGTGCATGCATTATCTGCATAACAGTCCTCAGAGCAGGTTTACCAAAATGGGAGAGCAAATTAAAGATGCGCTGTCCTTCAGCTTGCAATAGAATATGGGTGTCCAAACTCGGTCCAGGAGTGCTGGTGTCTTGGATAGTTTAGCTAAAAACGTCCTTCAACACATCTGCCTGAAAGTTTTTGTATACCTAAAAGAGCTTGATTAGCTGGTTCAGGTGTGTCTAATTGGGGTTGGAACTAAAATATGCATTAGAAGACGGTTAGTTTATTGGCAGGAAACCCAAATCAGTCAAGTCTGATGTATAGGAGTCTTTTTCTTAAGTCATAGACACAAATAAAAAATAATAATTATCATTTGCATGTGATAATACCTCAAAGTTTTACCCTTTAGCAGTCACAAGACTGGAACCCTCTAGTTTAAGGCGGCACTCATGTCTCATCACATAGGGCCAAACAAAACTGACATTTAGCCTACAATCCTTGCACAACATACAGTTTTATCAGTTATCACTCTCTTTTGGTAGTACCTAATTTAAACGTGAGATTTTGGAAACCAAATTTAAATTTAAAGCAAACGTTTGGGTCGGGTTGGTGGGTGATGAAGCAGGTGAACATGAATGAATGAATGAATATACAACAGGAGAGGTCAGGTGTGGAATAAAACCTTGCAGGAGCGGAACTAAAAAATTAGTCCCGTGCAGACCTCTACTGTGGTGACCCCTGATAAATCAGGGACTAAGCCAAAGGAAAATTAATGATTGATAATATAATATAATATAATATAATATAATATAATATAATATAATATAATATAATATAATATAATATAATATAATATAATATAAGGGCAATACCATGGCTCAGTGGTTAGCACTGTTGCCTCACAGCAAGACGAGTCCCAGCTGGGTCAGTTGGCATTTCTGTGTGGAGTTTGCATGTTCTCCCTGTGTTCGCGTGGGTTTCCTCCGGGTGCTCTGGTTTCTTCCACAATCCAAAGACATGCGCTATAGGTGAACTGAATAAACAAAATTGGTTGTAGTGTATGTGTGTGAATGAGTGTGTATCCGCTGGGCATCTGCTGTGTAAAACATATGCTGGATAAGTTGGCAGTTCATTCCATTGTGGCAACCCCTGATGAATAAAGGGACTAAGCTGGAAAAAAATGAATGAAGGAATATTATATTATAATAACATGTAAGTATTGTTATGTGTAAAATATAATAATGAAAAAAAATTACAACAAAAATTAAACCATACATTTAAATAATATGAATAACAGCAAAAATGTAAAGTTATAAAGTAACTTATTTCAACAATTTCAATAATAAAAAAAGTTAAATGGGCTAAACATGCAGAGATGAACTCAAATCTGAAATCAATTCTGAATGGTTCATTGAACCGAACACCATTAAAATGTCTTTTCTAATCATTTTTTCATCATGAAATGAGTCAGGACTTTGGAGCACACAGAAATAAGAGGCACACAGATGAGCATCCTCACAATTCCTCCAGTAAATGAAGAAATGGGGCCAGAGCTCGCAGGAGGAACATTAGAGCTCATTATCAGCCTCATATTGGAGCATAAAAAAAGAGAACAGAGAAACACTTACCACATGGAGGATCTTATTTTCGGTTTCATAGACGGTGCAGTCCTGCAAAGAGAAGAGAATAAGATATTACTGCCATTTGAAACCGTTTAGGCCTCTCATGTACACACAGAGTGCTTGAGAAAACATTTACTGAGCAAAGTATGTCTGCAGATGGGATAATCCTGCAAACAGCTGGGTCACTGTGTTCAGATATGTCTCACTCTCTCTTTCTAATATGGAAAGGTTGAACAGAGGAGAGCCCCGGGCTCCAGTTAACATTCAAGCTCTGATGGAGATATTTGAAGGAGCTCCAGAGGTTCCCACTGGGGGCCGAGACTGCTGGGAGAGCTCATGGAGAAACAGCAAACCTGAGTTGTGTTTGTGTAGGTGTCATTTACAGTATGACATACTGTAGATGGAGTGTATAAAAATGAGAGGTAATGGTGAATTAGATAGGTATGATATTGGTGTTAAATAGGTGTTATATAGGTATTAAATGTGTATTATATAGCTATTAAATAGGTAAAATAGAATTAAAATCTAATGTCATTTATAACCGATCATGCAACTTTTATAATTGATTATAATATATACCAATATATTGCAGCTGGAAGGGCATCTGCTGCGTAAAACATTTGCTGGATACGTTGGGGGTTCATTCCACTGTGGCGACCCCAGATCAGAGTTTTAAAGAGTACCTGAAAACCATACTCGAGTAAAATACAGATACCTTACTGTAAAAATTACTTCATTACAAGTTACAAGTCACCAATTCCAATAAGACTTGAGTAAAAGTTTTAAAGTATCCGTTTTTAAAAGAACTTAAGTATACCCATACTGAATGTAGGCTCAAAAAAAGGCTTAAAGAAATTCAATTGAACACCTCAATGTTTCAAAATTGCAGAATAAAATAGATAAAAAAAGAACAAAAAATCAAGTCAAGCTTAAGTGTTCAAAAAAGGCAAAAACAATTTTTCAAAAAAAAAATTTGTAAAATGTAGTAAAAAAAGATTCAATGCTGACTTTCATGTGATTCACCTCTCAGTCTCAGAGGGGGCAATACTTTTATTTTGAGTAATTTTTCAGTTGATTAGGATTTTTTTCTCTGTATTAAAATTAAACAAATAGGAGCATTGTTATTTTTAAACTTAGTAAACTAAATATAAATTCAATGAAAAATACATCACAATCTCACAGCTAAATGCAACTGACGCAAAATGTATAATTTCAGTGATACATTTATTGACGTTGCACAAAAAAAATTGAGCTAAAACATAGTCTTGTCATGTCGCAGTGGTTTTTTGCCATATCAGTAACTGTTTTAAATTCACTATATATAGAGAGTATATATTATATTAAATTCACTAAATTCACTAAATATATAATAAAATAGTCAAGTAGTGAGTAAAAGTTGCTTATATTCTTAATACTCAGTACAAGTACAAAGTAGCCAAAAAAAGTCTATTTACTTAAGTACTTTACAGTACTTTATGCCCCAGATTAATAAAGGGAGTAAGCCAAAAAGAAAATGAATGAATGAATGAATGAATATACCAATATACACCAATAATAATTGACAAAGCATTTTTGACATTTATAGTAAATAACGCATCACTTTGTGGTGTTATTTTTAAGCATTTTTTGTTAATGGAACAAAAATCTATAATAGACATGTATAGCAGGCACAGACAAACAAGATCATAAATCTTTCTTCAGGATTTGCGGATACAATGAGCGTTTATGAAATATTAAGGCAGATGCTGCTGGCAGCAACACAGTTTTTCAAGCACCTGTCAATGTTGAGATTTCAGGCTTTTCATATTGTAAGGCAACATCCAAAATACACTTTAAAGCATTTATTTTGCTAACTGTTAATGTATCTTTAGATTTTAAATATAATGTCAATCAATTACAAAGTCTATTTTCTCATAAGTTAAAGTTACGCCCACATTTATAATGGCACTTGAGTGATATTCAAGTTCATTGACTACAACTAGCTAGTAGCTAATTAAGACTAAAATGTCATTAACACAGTGCTTATAGAGGAAACTTGACCCCCTATTCTTAAGTGTAACTTGTACCCACGTTAAGTATGGCACTTATTGTGGGATATTCAAGTCTATTGACGAGAACTAGCAAATAATTAAGGCTAAAATGTGATTAATATGGTGTTAATAAAGCAATTTGACCCCCTATCCTAAAGTGAAACAATCAAATAAATAATAAACGGTTTATCAAATTGTAAATAATGGCTAAAATGCCTTTACGTTCAGCTAATAATGAGTTATGTGTTTGCTCATGCTTAACTGATGCATGGTTGTGAACAAGTTAATCATGATTTCCAAGTTTATCTGAGCTTAACTAATGCATAATTCAGGGCCGTTAATATGTTTCAAGAGTTCACACTTAGCTGATGATTGATTATAAGCAAGTTTGGCATGCTGTCCCGGGAGAGAGCCCTGAGCTCGAAGGTTCTTGAGACCTGGGCTCCCTCCCGTTTGGAGGAAGAAAGGGGAGCCTCGAGCTCAGGTAGATCTCGACAACTCCCCTTTATATAATAGCTAAAGATTAAGATTGAAGGCTATTAAAAGATATGCTGCATTATTAGATTACCTGTATTGAAATTTAGATTTAACGATTAACTTGTTGTACATGTTTTTGGAATGTGGGAGGAAACCGGAGAACCCGGGGAAAACCCACGCAAGCACGGGAAGAACATGCAAACTACACACAGAAACGACCACCGGCCTGTTAAGGAACTAGAGCCGGTGACGTTCTTGCTGTGAGGCGACAGTGCTAGTCACTGAGCCACCGTGCTGCCCTATGGAGGTAAAGGTGAAAAGGTAGGGGTGGAAGGGGGGATTCTTCAAATCGAAGATGACTGTAGTGAGAAAACCCTGGCTCTTTATAGTGGTTAGGAATGGCCTGATTGGTGGATCAAGCATGCTAATGCAGAACCAGCCGTGTTCAATCATAATCACGTGCTCCTCTCGAAATTAGTTTATGAATAAACTTCACTTAGTTAACTACTAATTACTAGTGCTTTTGTTTTAACTAATGCTTAATTGTGAACAAATCAACCATTAACTAATGCTAAAACTAATGCATTTTTTGGACCCTTAAAATAAAGTGTTACCGCTCATTTGAATATTTTACCCGCTTCATCTGGAATGTCTTGCCTTAAAGAAAGCATACTGAGAAAAACCCTGATCTCTGGCCATCATCCATCACCATAGCAACTCCCACTCTGCTTCCTGTATCCATCACTGACCCCCAAACCCAACAATGGCCAACGCGAGGACACAATTTTCTTTTTCTTTGGTCTAGATTTCTGCAGCATCTTCATGAGAGAGCTTATTCTGTATGGTTTTTTGGTGCTTTCACCTGCACCTCTTCCCTTTCATCACAATAAAGTAATAACCAGCCCTCACACCTGAGACACTCGTGCAGCAGGAGCCCAGAGAGAGGGAGTAAAAGAAAAGAGTGTTCCTGGAAATGAAAGCGCATTGATTCACTTCCCTTCTGAGCACCTCTGAGCATCTCCGTACCGATTTTCCAGTGCTGTCACTCAAGCCATGGATCATCACGCAGGATGCCAGCATGCATATTTATTCACTTGTGGGTGTGCGTGTGTGTCTATAATGTTTGAGGTGTTCATAAACACGTACAGATTCATTTCACAGAATGGTTTTAGTATTCTGTCTGTGATTTAATAACACTTAAATTGTTTCAAAACCGAATCACATTCTTTTTTAGACAAAAGAGGAGCTTTGAAAGAAAACGGACAAGGGAATGGAATTGTCTAAAGCACAATTCAAGAGTTCACACTTAGCTGATGATTTATAAAAGCTTGTTTGGCATGCTGTCCCGGGAGAGAGCCCCGAGCTCAAGGGCTCCTCGAGCCCGGGGCTTCCTCCCGTTGGCAGAGCAAGAGGGGAGCCTGAGCTCGGTGGATCTCAGAACTCCCCTGCTGCGGTAGCTAAGGGAATACAAGGGATTAGACAAAGCTTGATTGTTATGTTATGTTGTTATGATTGTTATATCGTCGGTTACTAAGGTAAGTGGGCTGTGTGCACGCAAGCAATACACTTAGGCCCAATCACAATTCTACCCCTTAGCCCTTCCCCTTACCCCTCATTTTGTGAATTCACGTGAAGGGGTAGGGGTGTCCCAATTCCCATTCCCAACCACTAGAACTTTCTGATAGGGTATTCAAGTGTCATCGAGTGATGTCAGTGTCTGGTATAATGTTAATGTTGTTATCATGTAATTAGATATATGAATATGGCCACTGTAATGCACATTACAGTTATGATCTTACTGCCACATTATTATATCGTTATGATAACATCATATTGTTGCCTTCAGTGATTTCCTGAAGATAAATAGCAAAAAATAACGTAACTGAAATAACTACAGCAGTCGTTATCATCGATCTCATTTGAAGCAAGAGATCGCAATGACATATTATGATGTGTCCAGGTGTTGTAGTGGCATCTAATTTCTTAGGGGTACATTTTAAAGCCCTTCCCCTTAACACTCTGTTTCAAGGGCCAAGGGGAAGGCGAAGAGGTAGGGGTACAAAAATAGAATTGGGATTGGACCTTACTTAAATATGTCTTGTGGTAATACTGCGTAGGCAAATTTATACAACAGCTTGATTGTTATGTTTGTTGAATGTCTTTGGATGGTGGGAGGAAACCGGAGAACCCGGGGAAAACCAACGCGGACACGTGGAAAACATACAAACTCCTCACAGAAACACCCACCGGTCCTGTGGAACCAGGGCTGGCAGTGTTCTTGCTGTGGGGCTCACAGTGCTAACCACTGGGCCGCCGTGCCGCCCAATCAGAAGTAAAGGAGGAGAATAGGGGAGGAGGGGGGTTTCTTCCAAACGAAGATAAAGTGAACTGAAAACTGTGGCTATTTATAGTAGCTTAGGGCTCATATGATTGGAAGATAGTGATTAGCAAATGCGAGACCGGCCGTGATAAATCATAAGCACGTGATCCTCTCGAAATTAGTTTATGAATAAACTTCACTTAAATCATCATAAAATTCAGCATATTTAAAATTGTATTAATATTTCACAATTTTATTCTTGCCACTTTACTTTAGTGATTTACTGTAACACATAATTAATAAAACAACAAAATAAACAAACACCTGGATTTAGCTAGGAGATTCCTATTAGATAATCACTGTAGGGATGATTATGTTTCAGCTAGTAACAAATTATTTAACCCTAACTAACGCAGAGAGTAGCTTCTAGTGTCTTAAACATGTAATGTGATATGCTGGTGGAGAAGATGTTTTAAAAGGGTCGTATTATTGGGATGCCTCTAGCAAAAAACGCATATTAGGACAATGCTGAAACCACTAAAAATTGGTTCAAAACCCTCCAACACATTAATAAAAACTGGAAGGATAGTAGGGAACCATCTTTTTTTGATGAAGAAAGACCAAGATCGGTGAACAGTTAAACGTGAAACACAAACTTAAAAAGCAGGATTCATCTGGCTCAGATTGTGAAATGGAGCAATCATGGAGTATGAGACATCATCTTGGCCACCACAGAGTCCAGACCTTAACCCTACTGAGAATCTCTGGGATGTGCTGAAGAAAACTCTGCACAGTGATCCGACTCTCATAAAAAATAGAAAATCTTGCAGAAAAATGTATGAATCTCGGGACAGTAATACATCTTGTCACATTGTCAATTATACATACTGAAATGGTGCAAATGCTAAATGTGGCCCAACAGAGTGTCTGCATTGCATTGCATTTGGATGATCTTTTTTGATCAATGTATTTGGATGATCTGTATTTTTTCTTCATTAAAACTGGGGTACTCGATGATTCATAAATACCATCTGTACATTTTAGCTTCAGAAACTTCAGTAAAGTTCTAAGAACCGAAACAATCAGTCTGTGCAAGAAACTGAACTTTATTAACATTATTACGTTTGATCAACAGCCTTGGCAAATGGTTCAAGACAAAGTAAAACATGAGCTAATAAAATCAGGAGTGACAAGCATTATTTTTGTTCTGCCTGTTTTTTGACTGTCAAAGACAAGGTATGAATGATCAAGCAACACAATTTCAGAAAAAAGTCACCCACATCTTGAAGGTGTTTAAATTAAAACCAAATTTTCATTTCTGATAATGAGACAAACACGTCTAAACTAAGATTATGGTGAAGCCAGCAGGGGCGCTCATCCATACAAACTATGTAGTCCATAAGGCTATATTATGATAAAAGCTTGTTTACATGGTTGACTCGCAGTCAGACTAGCAGTGACGGAGAACTGGCTGACCGTCTTGGTCAAGTGCCCTGATGGAGAAATCAGATGGTCGAGCAGGTTTTTGGAACATGTTAGACTGGTAAAAGATTGTCTACCAACTCAGTCAGGTCCCAACCAGCTGGTAGTCCATCTGGTCAGTGAAACCTGTTTGGATCAGTCCTCGATATTGGATGAGTTAATAGCCAGCTTGGCTTAAATAGAAACACACCTTTAAAATAAAAATGTACAGGGAGGTGATCGGAGCAAAAACCCCCTGCTGTTCATGAGCTCTCTATAGTAGTTGCATTAGTTAAGATTAGACCCAGATCTCTGGCTTCAACGCTGTAATCTGTCCTGGATTAAGAGAGAGATTGTGTGCAGCGTTCAGGCTCAGCTGCCTGTGACAGACTCATCCATTTAATGCTGCTCGTGCTGGCCATGATCTTCTGACCCTACCAAAAATAATCTGCTGGGTACACAAACATGTGCACTAACACGTCACCGAAGGGGCCTTGAACGCCCTTCTCATATTTCTCTTTTGTGTGACATGGTTTGATCATGTTACTCTTCCTAAATGACTACATCACCCACACTGCACTTTGCTTCCCTTACAGTAGAGTGGAGTAACTATGATGTCAATTTGTATGCAAAAACCCAAAAGAGGAATTAGCATTTTAGCAGTTCCAGTTTCCTAAATCAAAATTTTTTTTTTAAATTGGATTTCAGTTAAATCACTTAAATAAGGTTTGTGGCTACCACAAACTCAAGATACTTTCAGGTTTTATTCTACGGCTTAAAACACATCAGTTATATCACACTCTTGATTTTTTAATCGGTTATGATTCCTTAAAAAGAGGTTTGCGATCAAGTTACAAAATGGGACTACAGGCAATGTCGGCACTCGATTATATGTCATCAAGCTGAACTGGGCTGAAACGCAGCCCACTTGCGTTGGGCATTTGGATTTGTCTGTTATTTAAGCATTTTCATGAATAGTATTTTATAGTTTGTAGTATTTTTCTAATTGGGAATTCATATTGTGTGTAGATAATTCCTTCACTTGTAAAGACTGTCAATTTGTGAATCATTTATTTTAATTAAACAATATTATAAAAATACTGCTTAGCGGTGCAGCCTGTCTCTTTCCTGCTCTCAGTAATGCAAATGTGTAAATAAATGTGTAAGAATACATACATAATAACTGTCATTTTAACATGATCAATTGATTTTTTGTTGTTTTTTTCTTCATCTGAACACAATTAACTCTGTCATAACTGCAGTACTTATACTCCTCCTTAAAATGTATAGTACATGTGACTGCATGGGCTTCTTTTTACTGTACTTTGTGAGAAAGAATATTGACTGTTGTTCTCTATCCATGATGAAGCTTGCAGACATATAGACATGTCCCTCACGCCTCAATTATTTCGTCGGTTACTAAGGTAAGTGGGCTGTGTGCACGCAAGCGATACACTTAGGCCCAATCACAATTCTACCCCTTAGCCCTTCCCCCTCATTTTGTGAATTCACGTGAAGGGGTAGGGGTGTCCCAATTCCCATTCCCAACCACTAGAACTTTCTGATAGGGTATTCAAGTGTCATCGAGTGATGTCAGTGTCTGGTATAATGTTAATGTTGTTATCATGTAATTAGATATATGAATATGGCCACTGTAATGCACATTACAGTTATAACCTTACTGCCACATTATTATATCGTTATGATAACATCATATTGTTGCCTTCAGTGATTTCCTGAAGATAAATAGCAAAAAATAACGTAACTGAAATAACTACAGCAGTCGTTATCGTCGATCTCATTTGAAGCAAGAGATCGCAATGACATATTATGATGTGTGCAGGTGTTGTAGTGGCATCTTATTTCTTAGGGGTATATTTTAAAGCCCTTCCCCTTAACACTCTGTTTCAAGGGCCAAGGGGAAGGCGAAGAGGTAGGCGTACAAACATAGAATTGGGATTGGACCTTACTTAAATATGTCTTGTGGTAATACTGCGTAGGCAAATTTATACAACAGTTTTAACAACCGTTAAGTGAAACAAAATGTATTTCCCATGTAAGAATTTATCCAAAAAGCTAAAATTAATTTGTTCATAATATATAGCGTAGATTATAATATAATAAACAGAGAGAGTAAATCTTTGCCACGGAACATTTTTCTAAAAATAAGCCTGAAATGTTGTCTGTAGCAGGGTGCTGCTGTTGTCACAGACGAGCACCCCAATGGCACTGTAGTCCGTTAATAGCCTAATGTAATCTTTTAGTTCTTGCGTTTGCATGTTAAATCTAAAAGTTGTATTTTTGTGTAAGGATTATACGGTTGGACAAACCGTGTAAATGTAATAATTACAGAGCTTATTATTTGCAATCTTCGAAAAGCCTATAGGAAAATCCTATAGGGATTTTATTGAGGGAACCAGTTTTATGCTAGCAGCTGATTAGCCAACATAGGTACATCATAGTTCGTCCACTCTATTAAACTGCATTTAAAAACATGTGAGGGAATGACATTTGTGAGAGAGGTTTAAATACTATTTCATATTTATTGCTAAACATGAATAAATAAACTCAATATCAGGACTAAATCTGCAGTGAAAGTCATTTACAACCACAAGACTAGAGCCATATATGACCTACATTAAATAATTCCAAGAACCTTCACAGCTGATTTAGCCTCTCAAACATGTTGTCTCCCTCAAAAACATCCATTTCAATGTAATGTTTTAGTATCTGAATCGACAGTTTAATCTAGTCGACTGGTTTTTATGAATGTCATTACCTGCTGTACAATGGTAGTTAGTTCCAGGCACAGCTGGATCACGTTGTTCCGGGTCACGGAATAATCTGTTACAGCAGCAAATGGTGACCTGCAAAAGAAGTAACACCTGGAATTAACAGTTAGATTATCCTTAGAGCCAGACCCACAAGATAGAAAATTGGAGTGAGTGTGTGTATATTTATAAACTTTGAAGATATATATGAATATATATGTGTTGGTATGTGCATATGTTGGCCGTGAATGTACTCCAGACCCAGTTTTTCTCTTCCTGTGAGTGACAAAGTGAATGTGGGTCGTGTGTATTGAGGCTGTGTTCTATATATACAGGGCTGTAGGAACATTGGTTCATCATTTCCATCCTGTTGCTAAATATTCCTCTAAGACCTCTGGGAAAACCAGCTGACGCACACCCAGAAACCCCTTACAACTGAAAGCTTCAGTTCACCCCGAAATTAAACACGCAGTCATCATTTGCTCGCTCTTATGTCAATCCAAACCCACAGGACAATCCTTCATCCTTGGAACACCGATAGAGATTTTTTTTAATCAAGAACTTTGTGTGCTTCAATTGAAAGTTTATTCACATCAATTTTTGCTTCATCACAACATCTTAAAGGTGCTATATGTATGTTTCAGACTTTTCTAAAGTATAAAAATGAAATAATATGTTCACAGATGCTAAAGGTGCCATGTACTGCATTGGTTTGATAAGTCAAATTTTTCTCTGATATCTACATAGTAGGTTTATGGTTTCGGTAAGTTTAAAAAATCTCCAGAATGAAGATTTTGGTTTTATGGGAAGAACATGCAAACTCCACACAGAAATGTCGGCTGGCTTAGTAAGGACTAGAACCAGTGACGTTCTTGCTGTGAGGCAACAGTGCTAACCACTAGGCCACCGTGCCACCTATTTAGGAAGGAGGAGTAGGGGTTGAAGAGGGGATTCTTCAAAATGAAGATTCAATTCAATTCAATTCAGTTTTATTTGTATAGCGCTTTTACAATGTAGATTGTGTCAAAGCAGCTTCACATAAATGGTCATAGTAACTGGAACAGTGTGGTTCAGTAACTGGAACAGTGTGGTTCAGGTTTTAGTGTTTAAGTTCAGTTCAGTTCAGTTTAGCTCAGTTCAGTGTGATTTAATCATTACTGAGAGTTCAAACACTGAAGAGCCAATTCATCGATGCGTAGCTCTACCAATCCTGAACCATGCGAGGCAGTGGCGACAGCGGAGAGGGAAAAAAAACTTCACCTGATGGGAGTGAAGAAAAAAAACCTTGAGAGAACCAGACTCAGTTGAGCACGACCATTTTAATTTCTCCGCTGGCCAAAAGTCTTGTGCAGAACTTCATTCGCCGTGGTTTATGCTGGAAGATGGCCTCAATGAAGACTCGTCTGAAGATGGCTGTTATATGGAACTTAGGATGTTTATAGTGGCTTAGGAATCATCTGATTGGAGGATCATAAATTCAATAATGCGGGGCTGGCTGCAAGCAATCGCAAGCATGTGATTCTTTCGAAATTAGTTTAGAAATAAACTTCACTTAAACACAATATGCAAAAATGGAGTGTTATAAATGAAAATTGCAGTTATATAAACAAACATAGAAATAAACATGTATATGAGAGTTTCTAACACATTGTTAACACTTTGAGGAGTGTGTCCTACAGGTGGTTGTCAAGCAAGCTCACCTGTGTGGAGCATGTTCATGCATCATACTATTATGCGATGCATAAGACAATTATATTCACAAGGATAAATTTAAATTAAATTGGACAAAAGAGAGTGATACAGATGTATCGTGTTGTATTTTTAAGCTATAATGTCACACAAAAAACAGCCAGAAATTAATATCATCTGCATGAACAGATGACAGTTGAGCAGAGTAATGACACGATTCAGCAGTCTACACGTGTTTGTTGAAACCTACGCTTCAAATTTTACAAATAACACTATAAATTGACAAAAGATTCAATAAAACCTTATGCCTCTTTAGAGTTGAGCTGAATAAATGTATAATCTGCAAATCATGCATTTTGCATACTGAAGCACATCTCACACAGTTGTTGTACAGTAACGCATAGTAAACAATCTGTGGTGGTGTTTTCAAAATAAAAGTCCCACATATCTAGAAAGTTAAATATAAGCTTTAGGCCGAATCCCAATTCTTTTTTTTTGTACCCCTGCCCCTTCCCCTTGGCGCCTGAAACAGAGAGTGTAGGGGAAGGGCTTCAGAATTAACCCCTAAGAAATGGGACAGCACTACAGCACCTGCACACATTATCATGTTTCATCGCAATCCCTTGCTTCATATGAGATTGACAATGGAGACTGCTGTAGTTTTTCCAGTTTTCGTTATTTATCTTCAGGAAATCACTGAAGGCATACATTATGTTATCGTAATGATATATAATGTGGCAATAAGATTGTAACTGTACTGTGCATTTACACAGTGGCCATATTCATATATGTAAATCACGCAAAAAAACAACATTGTAGCAGACACTAAAGAGCTCATTCCCAGCCAATAGACTTTTCTGACAGGGTATTTAAGTGTTTTCGAGTGACAGAATGTTGTGGAACTACTATACAGGAGTTATTATTAGGGAATATAGATAGTAAAATTTAAAGTTTTTTATTTTAGTGTTTTTTTTTAAAGCATGACGGTAAAACATGGACGTGGTTATGAATTTATTAAAACGTGTTTGTTTGCTGTAAAAACTCATAATAATTGACAAAAAAATACTAATTTGTGGATCTCCTTACTTTTGGGTGCAGATATGCTGCCGTTGTGGCTGGTGTATTCTGGGAAATTTTCTTACCCCTTGGTTTTGAAGGGGTATCTACCCCTTCCCCTTAGCCCTACACCTTCAAGCTAAAGAGAATTGGGACACCTCTATCCCTTCACGTGAACGCACAAAACAAGGGGTAGAGGTAAGTGGTAGGGCTAAGGGGTAGAACTCGGGTTGGGCCTTAATATAACTAATGGAGGGAAACTCCATTGTTATATTGATGGAGCCTGAGGCATGCATATTAATCTCAGAGCTACATGACACTGGGTTTCTTGATGACATCAGGTTGAGATATCCAGAAAGAATATCAACTGCCAGTAGCTCAGTGGTTACTTACACACCTCTCACACCAGAGACCCGGGTTCTATACCCGACTCTGACAGATGAAGAAGACCACGATAAAGAAGAGAAGGACGAAAACAAACAAGAGGACAACTAAAGGCCGGCTAAAACTTTAGATTTTTTATAATCCTGAATGATTGTAGCATGTTAGACTGCACAAACATGGCTCCCATGTCACACTGTAAGATCTCAGCCGTCATAAAGTCAGACTGAACAACAATGAAGATGTGCCAAACATAAAAGAAAACGCCCCCAAAGTTTGATGTCATCCAACCGTGACGTCTATCCCACGTTCTGAAATGATTCCTCACAGCAAACGTAAACAGGAAAAAAACAGGAAGAAAAACTGTTTTGACATTTCCCTGTGGTCATTTAAGTTGTCGCATGGATTGCGTCATCAAATTCAGAAATACTGTTGGTTCTTGGGTTGACGCTCGCTGCAGCTGTGGTCACACTTCAGGAAAATGTCTGAAATCTTCTGATACTGCCAGAATTTCATCAGAGGAAAAATCTGATCGCAGCGGGCACTAAGTGGCTGTCTGTGAATATGTCAAACCAATGATCTAAGACCACAAATTTTAGCCTAGGAAAATGAGGGGTAAAGGTAAAGGGTTGGGCTAAGGGGTAGAACTGGGATTCGGCCTTAATATAACTAATGGAGGGAAACTCCATTGTTATATTAATGTAGGTGTTCTTGCTTATCAAACACAGCCTAAAGGAGTGCATATTAATGATCTCAGAGCTACAAGAGTCCGGGTTCTCTTGATGACCCAATTTCTCTTGATTGGTTTCATCAACTCCCAGTAGCTCAGTGGTAACGTGACTCGCCTCTCACACCAGAGACCCGGGTTCTATCCCCGACTCTGACAGACCAGGAAGAACAAAATGAAGACAACAAAGAAGATGAAAAAGAAGACCAAGATGACGATAAAGCAGAAGAAAAGAGGAAATCAAAAATTAAGATGACAAAGACAAAGACAAAAAAGATGACGACGACGATGATGAGGACCAAGAAGTCAAAGATATCGACAAAGACCAAGAAGATGATGAAGAAGCAGCCCTAAGGACAAAGATGACAAAGAAGACCAAAACAAAGTAGCGCAAGGATAACGTTCACAACCAAGAAGAAAGACAAAGACCAAGAGAATGATCATGAAGATGAAGTCCAAAAAAATGATGAAGACCAAAAAAATTACAAAGCAGCAGATGATGACGAAGCTGAAGACGAAAACCAAGACAAAGAAGATGACAGGGACAAAGAAGATGACGATGATGAGGACCAAGTCAAAGATATCGACAAAGACCAAGAAGATGATGAAGAAGCAGCTCTAAGGACAAAGATGACCAAAACAAAGAAGATAATGATGAAGATGACGACCAAGAAGACAAAGAAGATGAAGATGAAGAGGATGACAAAGACAAAGAAAATGATGAAGACCAAAATAATGACAAAGCAGCAGACGAAGACCATAAGGATGAAGATGATGATGAAGCTGAAGATGAAAACCAAGACAAAGAAGATGTCAACAAGGACCAAGAAGATGTCGAAGACCATAAGGATGAAGATGACAATGATGAAGCTGAAGATGAAAACCAAGTCAAAGATAATGATGACCATGAGGAGAAGAGGATGACAAAAATGAAGGCTAAGACCAGTCGACAAAACAATGAAGACTAAGACGACAAAGAAGAGGGTCTGTGACTTTGAAACCAAGATATTACCTTTTATATTAATTATTTTAATTAGACAGATGCCATCATCCCACTTGTCTCCGCTTTTCTGTATGTTTTTTATTGTGGGTGTCCCGCATAGTGCAGTTGGTTGATGCTGGTTTTGTTTAAACATTTTTCTTTGGTTAGATAGTTTAGTGGGTTGAAGGTTTAGTTAGATTGTCTTGTCAAGTTTATTTTTTAGATTTTTTATTTGATTCGGTCATTAAAATTACATTCTAAATTTATTGATAATTATTATTAATTATTAATGAATATATTAATTGTTCAAAGAGCCACTATTATTTATTTAAAAGGGTCATATTTTGGTTTTGGGGGTCTCCAACAACAGGCTGATATGCATGCAAGGTCAAAAAACATTTTCATTGTTTTATAATCTGCATTTATTTTTAGCTAATTATCCCAAAGACTCCCATATGATTCGCTAAGTGATTCATTTGTTCCCAAACCCCTCCTTAGTGCGATGCTAATCTGCATTAATTGGTCAGATAACCCAGTCTGTTGTGATTGGTCAACTGCGTTCAGCGCGAGAAAGACAGAAATGCTCAACACGGCATATCAACAATTTTGTAGTAGTCAGAGTGCAGAGTGTATGTGTAAGACCAGTGCAGGAGTGCACCAAAGCAATGCAGATAAAAACCAGCATATTGCTCTATTCTTAACCATAAGTGAAAAAGTGACACACATTCAGTATTAATCCACACAGTGGACTATTTTGAAACTTTACCATCACATGTGTGTAGGAACAGCTGACGGTGGCCATAGCAATGACAAACGACAGAGGATTGCAAGCTTATTTCTCGTTTATTTTCTTTAATCTGGATCATCGACACAACATTTTACAAACAGCATTACAACAGCATTGCATCTGCTGAACTTTTCTCCACTTCCTTCTCTCTCTCTTTCTCTCTCTCTCTCTCTCTCTCTCTCTCTCTCCTGCTTTCTGGTGCGCCTCCCTTAAAGGAGCCAGAGCACAACAATAACTTTCTCAACTAACACATATTAAATCTTGTATCAGACATATTGAAAGTAAAAAGAAAATCATTCTAAGTAGATTCAATAACATTTTTACATTTTCATATTAACAAAATATAAATTAAAATAATGAATAAAATACAAGGTTTCACTTACATTTGTGAAATGGAGGAAGGAACTGGTCCATGAACTATGTACGGTAAAGTTCATTTCAAGCTCTGACAAAGTCCTATACATCAATAGTCTTTTCTGATCCTTCCTTTAACGAACGGCCAACGAATCCCCCATTACAAGCGTGTAGATTGAGGAAGCACTTGTCAGAAAAATTACAGGAACACAGCACAAGGCTAGGGCTAAAATGCTGAGATATTTTTGCAAAAAAAAACTTTAACTACTGACTCTTTACAGGTTCATCTTTAGGTAACTGTACCTAAATAACACTAACTTTCCCCTTCAGAGCACAGCATCTATGCAACTTGATTCAACCGGGAACTGCTACAGTGTTTGTGGGCGGGGCTAAGGGTTTTATTTTTCAAGGGTCTGTGTGCGCAACAAATGGGCGGGGCTTGCATTAAGTATCGACGTCATGCCGACAAAGCTCAAGACTAGTTACAGCGGTCATTTATTTAAACCACTACGAGTCAACTCTTGTACAGATGAATCAATAGTTTTAAACACTTTGCACCCTTAAAATTTAAGCCTGGTTATTTCACTTCACTTAGAGCTGTTACACAGTGCATGGTAGGTCATTTTCAAAAACCCAAAACAGGGCCTCTTTAACACCATTACTTCATAAATTGTTATGCTGGTTTCACATATCTGTTTGAGGTGGTTTTCTCTTATTTTCACCTGTAAAAACTCACTTAATGTTACTCAGGGGCATAGCAAACATTTTAAAAGTGACAGCTGAATGAGATCTAAAAATTTTACGTTAATTTTATTATTAACCACCTGTTTTTAAATGCTCTGTCTCTAAAAGTGAGAGGGACGTATCGCTCCATTCCCCCACGGTTGCTACACCTCTTACCATCAGTGTCAATTACTTTTAAAACTAATATAGTACAACACTGGTAATATTTTTCGCTGAACAGGGGGAAACATCTTTCAAGTTCTACCAACCTTTCACCACTTTGCTAATTTCTGTTCATTTAAAGATCCCAGAATAAAAATGTAAACAAGAACTCCAGAGTTAAACTGTCTTTCCTAAAACAGGATTTTGAATGCAACTCAAGGCAAGTACAAAATTCCGTTCAAAACTCCACTCCTAAATTGCTTGATTCCCAAATATTACTTTGCGGTAGATAAGCATGCAGACAGCGCTTGACCTCAGTTCAAGGACAGCTGTCAGTGAACATGTGAACACGAGAACTGTCTGAAAAAATCCAGAGGGGATGGGAGAGGGAGAAGGATGGGGAATAGAGAAGAAACAGCGGCAAGAAAAAGTTCAAAACCAAGTCATCCGAGCCAGACTGCAAGACACTGAAATCTACACAGCTCGATTCTCTCTAGGATTGAGCAGACTTCATTACATCCAACCTTTGCTCCTTTAAAGCATTTTAGCACATGGCGTCATCTGGACATGAAGGCTCCAGGCTGACAGGAAATCTGTCAGTTGGGTAAAAAGGACAACTATCATCTCCTCAAAATCAGGCCCTCAAAGTTTCACCTCTTACTGCTCCAGTTTTTCGATCAATGCATGAGAAGCTGTGCTTGTAATTGCTTATGTTCTGCTGTCTATCTTCATTTCAAAGATCCTTTTACACTCAGAGAAAGGATCTGAACCCTTTCAGTGCCCATCTGAACAAATCAATGTAAGCGCATTAGCACTATTAAAGTCAGCGCATTTACATTTATACATTCATACATTTGGCAGAGGCTTTTATCCAAAGCAACTTACAGTGCATTCAATGTATACATCTTTGCATGTTACTAGGGAATCAAAAAGATAACCTAGGTGTTTCAAGCAATATGCTCTACCGCATGCAAATGCAAATTTGAAATGTACATATATATATATATATATATATATATATATATATATATATATATATATATATATATATATATATATATATATATATAAAATCAGACAAGGTACAATCTTCCATTGTACGGCTGCATGATTAATCGAAAAAAGATCTTGCTTCGACCCTACACAATATTAATTCTGCTCTTCTACGATTCAGCCAATTATATTTTCAAGGTCAGGAATTGTTGAGGCAGTCACACAACATGGACACGTCCAAATGGTGTTCAAAGTGTCACTTACTGTATTTATAAGGTATAATTTACCCCAAAATGTAATTTCTGTTTTAATGCAATGACGTACTCTCGGCTGCGAAATCACACAAGTTGATGCACTGTTTGTTTACTACTGAGAGAACGAGCACTTGCCCGCCATTAATGTCTGCTTTAGTAAACAGAACCTGCATAGACTATGAAAAACAGGTAATAAAGTTGGAAATAACATTTATAAACATTGATACTGTTTAGTGTTTACTGATTTTTTTTCCTCAAAGTGACAGCAGCCATGACATGAGCGCGCACTCGGCAGTGAAAGTGAAACCAGAAGCGCACATCGTGTAAATGATCGTATCGTATTTTAGATTTATGCTTATGACAAGCATTAGATATGTTTTTTCTTTCATAGGGAACACAAGGAAATGTTTACTGGGTCCGTATAACTCCTCTAGCCTATATAATGTTGAATAAAATGCAAGCGGCAATCTGATAATGACAACTGTCTCATTTTACAAGTGGAAAAAATTTCTAATAATGTTGTCAGAAACAGATTGCAAGCATATGTCTCAAACTTAATATTTCAACTTTAGAATTATGAATAGTTGCATTCTGATGTCATCACAACCAGGACAAATTTAAAGTCTGTTCAAGTCCACCGTTCTAAGTCTATACAAAATGTAACATTTTAACCAACAATAGACCTACACATAGACCTAATATCATTATTGTTGTTTTACCATATGTTTGATAATTAACAATAATAATAGCCTACTTATATTAACCTTTATTTTACTTTACATCTACAGAATTGTGAGAAAATTGTAATCTTGATTTTAAGCATTGCGATTTTCAGTTTGGCCAGAATCATGCAGCTCAATTCCATTGTGCAATTTTGGTGTGACTATGCAAAATGCAGTCTCGGTGTCTTGTTTTTAGAGTGTGTTCTTCTGTTGCTTTAGCTCATCTGATTCAAAGTGTTATATGTTGTGCTTTCAGAGATGTTCTTTTTCCAGACCTTGTTTATAACAAATGTCTCATTTATAACGAATTAAAAGTTCTCCTGTCATCTCTGACTTCAACAATTCATTTTACCCCAGAACTCCCAAGTCATTTTAATTCTCAGAAGACGACTCCCATTATTCCACACACATTAAAATACGCCTTTGTTTGTTGTGAATACAAGCCTCTAGCAGCGAAAATGACATATTGTCCCTTTAGGTCAGGTTGCTGGTTCGAGTCCCAGCTAGACCAGATGGCATTTCTGTGTGGAGTTTGCATGTTCTCCCCGTGTTCAAATGGGTTTCCTCCGGTTTCCCACACAGTCCAAACATATGCGCTATAGGTGAATTGAATAAACTAAATTGACCGTGGTGTATGAGTGACTATGAACCCTCCCATTTTTCCTGGGATTCTCCAGGTTTTTACAATTCTATCTCGCTATCATCCGGTAAAAGTATTTTCCACATTTCTCCAGTTTTCTTTTTTGTCTTTTTCTGAAGGATGGCAAAAAACATTGAAGAGCCGATGCTGCTTATTTCCAACCCACACTGCAGAACCACCAGGGGCCACCCCTTGCTCTTAAATGTGAGTCTGTTCTGTGCTTTCGTTTTATTTAGGCATGAGAACACTTTAAAAATAAATATAAAAATGGCAGGATTTCGCTTCCTTTTCATTACAGGTGCCGTGGCCCCTCCTATGCAATCCTCAAAACAGTCATATAGCAGTGCGTGACTGTCAGCAGACACGCTTCATAGTGATAAATATGCTGTTTCCCAAACTGATTCTGTACACTCGATTTAAAGCGGAGTGAAATTCTGGGTTTTGTCTGCATGTTTTGAACAGACATATACACATAATTAATATGTCGATCTTGATGGGGTTTTTTTTCCAAGCACAACTAATTAACTAACAGTTAGGAAAGCAATCGAATGCTTTCGTTATATTGTTAGATGTGTGCATTTTTAAAGTGACACCTCTGTTATTTAATGTAATCAAACTTAAAGTCTAAACAAATGAGAGAATCATTCTCTGCTCTATAATCAGAATGTGTAAGTTATACAGTAAAGAAAAGATTAATGAGATTTGATAACTAGATTCTATTTCTTTATAATAGATATTAATTTCAATAAGCTGAACTGTTTGCTAATTTATTTGCTGCTAATGTATACAATATATTTTTTCGTTTCTAAATAATAATAAAGGGGGGGGGGGTGCCCCTTGATGTTGTGGGCATATCCCTTATTTTCACATCCCAGTGTTGACAGGTATGGTGACTGTGTATGGGTGTTTCCCAGTACTGGGTTGTGGCTGGAAGAACATCCGCTGCGTAAAACATAGGCTAAAATAGTTGGCGGTTCATTCTGCTTCAGCGACCTCAGTAATTGAGACAATGCCTATGGAAAAATGAATAAATGACTAAAGTTTAATACAAGTGAGTGTATGAACTGATTAGTACATTCACTTCTAGCATTTAAAAAAAATAATTTTAACCCTAGCATGCTTTATTTTTACATTTTAAAAGAACTGAACTTCTAAAACTGGATTATCCACTATCAAAGGCTTTTTCAAGCCAGAATTTAAAAAGGGATGAATTGGAAAACAGATGAGCTGAATGCAAAACCAAAAAACTAAAGACCTTATTCAGAGCCGATGCCAAATTTAAAGTGGCACAAGTGAAAATGAGGCTGTGAGGAATGGAGGTACACAGTGTTCCCTGCATTGTGCCTGCAGGTTGAACACAAACTTTGAATGGCAAAAAGGCATTGTTCTGTTGCCTGAATGATTGATCAATGTGGCACAAACAGTACTCTGACTATGATCAATTATGTCTTTCAGTGTAAACTTGACAGAATCTCCTCAGCCTTCCAATAAGCCCCTCCCATTATGAGCTCCTCCCACAGTAGAATGAGGACGGGGGAAATCCCGTAACAAACCCAACAGAAGCAGCCAGATACCATCAATTGATGATCACCAGCTTGGCAAGTGGCAGAGGAGAGCCGATGTCAGCCTGGATGGATATCAACCAATAACACTTTAGGGAAAAGGACTCTCAAGTCAGTCATAATGTCTCTTGGCTTCAAATCCGTTCACCTGCATTAGTGTAACTCAGTTCCTCCCTCTCTCTCAGAGCTCCTTCTGTTCTTCCACTATGTCTGCAGGGGAGACGGCAGATCTGCTGGGGACTGTTTTGGCAGGGAAGAAAGACCGGGGAGCGTAATTAGGCCAGCATTAATGAATGAGGGGAACAAGTCACCCCCTCCCAACTGGTGGCCTTGTTCCTGATAATGGAGATTGAAACTCAGAAACATCCCTAACCCAAACACTGACTGGCTACAAGTTCATCTTAGTCAGCAAGCCATGAGCTGGTGTGTGGATTAGGCCTCTTGGCTTGATCCCAGTCCAGATCCGGCCAGTGTGAAGTGTGTTTGTGTGATATGGGCTGCTCTCAGGTCCAGGATCAGAGAGCAGGGCAGCGGGTGCCTGGGCACTGCAACAGAGAGACAGAGTTCTCTGTGGGTTGAGGCTGAGAGGATATCAAATGCCGTCTGATGGAAAGTGTCCCACTGTGTGGTGATGTCCCAGTCCCAGCTTTAAGCCAAGCTTGGTACCAGTGTGACCTGGACTGAGTCAAGCACAGCTGGATGCCAAATACATCATTCAGCCACCCGCTAGATTTACATTAATTTCAAAATGAACAAGTAAGTGTATTGCAGTACTACAGTCTATAACTTACGAGACAGGCTTACTCAGAGTTTGTGCCACTGCATACCTTCCTTTGAATTTAGAAACTACTGGCAGGAGTTACTAAAGACACATATTAATGCATGTACATTTTGTAGCTGACCTATAAAAATGCATCTGCATTTGTAGGGTTTTCTTTCAGACACCATGTTTATGGGAAATGATTTTTTAAATTAATCTCGCAACATAATTTACTAAGGTTTGCAGCAGTTACTTTACTGAAATTTATGCCTTCAATTAGCCATTCAAAAAGCATATCTTAAAGAGTCACAAAACACCAAAACTCATTTTTTTAGAGATTTTGACAGTCATATGTATGTCCCAAGCTGCTAACAAACATTGTACACATACTATATTTCCCTAAAAAGTAAAAATTAGTTGTTAAAAGCAAAATCGTTCTTTGATTTAAAAATATATTTTTAGGCTATGTCACAGCCATGAGATCATTGTATAAATTCCAGTGTGGAGATTGGTTGTCTGTACCGGCTGGTATAAAGTGACGTCATTGAGTTTTCAGCACATCTGTTGATTAATACATGAGAAAGACTTGGTTCTAACCAATCAGCGCGCTCTTTTGTGAACAAAATGCAACTTCATTAGTATGCATGATATAGCTTCGAAGACTCTTTATACGGATTTGGCAAGTGTGTTATCAATTTTCTCGGTTTACGTTTATTCAGATGGCTAAGTTAGTTGGTATCCACTGTCTTCCCCTTGTGAAAATCAGCTGTAGTGCACAGAATGACACTCCCCTTTACAAGCAAACCCTTCCTTCTTCTGAGACTCCCACCTAAACAAAGCTGGACTCAACCACTTTCCTGACTTTTTTTATACAAGAGGTGTGAAAACAACCTGCTGAGAAGGGGGGAGGGGGAGGGATGGGTTGATGGTCCTTTAACAATTTGCAGTTTGCAATATTAAAACAGTCTAATGTAATTACAATGCTAAAAAAAATCTATATACAAACAGTATGTGAACTAAAAAGCAAAAAGAATATAACGTTCTTACAATCAATTGGTGGTGACAAAAATAATTATGATTGATTAATATCATATTTTTATTTACATTTATTAAATACACAACTGCCCACAAATCTTATAAATACATCTTTGAAAAGATCTATGGGTTTAGCTTCAGTTATTGTTCCAGTCTTGAATCAGTCACATTTAGGTAAATTGTTAATTGGTCATTAAGCTCCCCTTTTAATTTAAGACTAACTCAAGGAGGGCAACTTATATAGACACACACATACAGTACCCACTTTGCAAGAATAGAAAAGTCCTCACCACCAGACCATTTGAAAGTAAAGTCTGTCGATGTTTGAATGCAGTGTCAATCCTCTGACAAGTCAGCTGATAGACGCAGCTTTCAAATGTTTCAGTGTCTGTGTAAGCACTCTTGTAAACCGATTATCATTAGAGTCAATCACAGTCATATCTGTGTGTGAACACCGGCCAATCAGCAGTGTCCAAGAATCCAATTAGCAGTACTCAAAATGTAACTAGGAAACGCTGCTATGACCACATTTTTTTATTTTAGTACAGATTCATAGAAGGTGGTACTTTTGACAGCACTACTAGTGCTGCAACCTATCAGTAACATATAAATACTGTGCTGTCTCATAGCTTGACTAAATAATTCAGAAGCAATGTCTTCTCATAGGATAAGAAAACTCAGTCTCAGGAATAATAATTAGATACCAACATGTCATTGAAGGACTTGTAGTCCTAGGCTACGTCACCACCAGTTACACCATCAATAAACAGTGAATTCTAACCCAGCATATGAAATTAGGGAGAAAAAGCTCTTTAGCCAGTTGTTCCCTACAATTAAAGCTAACAGATGCTAATGCTGCCTTAATTGATGTTTAACACATAAATGTTAAAATCTCAGAAAATGTAAATGAAGGGTTTCGTTACACTTTAAATTAAATAGTTTTATCCCAAAAACATTAAATCTGCTATATTTGAATATATTATTTATTGTTTAAGCTGGATCTCACTTGAACATCACTGCACTCAATCATTTTTCTATAAATATTATTGATCTATATGTATCAATCAAACCAACATTTATATTTTCTTTTTATTTATTATAATTAACAAAACTATAGATCTGTTAACGTTAATGGGCCATTAAATCAAAAAGCTTGAGAATCTCTGATACAGAGGATCATTGAAATGTCAAATTTTTAGCACAATGTAGGATTTCTACAAAATATTTTGTCCCCACAATCAGCACCGAAAATGTGCACGGATTCCTTATTGACGTGGTTATGGAAAAACAAAACAAAAAAATAACAGTTTCATACAACGGCTGGGCAGAAATGTTCTATTCCTCACTTTCCTCACGTATCTCTCTCTGTCTGAAAAACAGCTCATCAATCCATCATAAAGAAATCGCTACCTAAAGACAACCGTACATGAACAGAAGCCATGCGGGTAAAATCCAGAATTGAAACGAGAATAGACAGTGTTACATAAGACCTCTTCACTCATCCTTGTACCTGATTGCTGAGGCCTGGAACACAAATCAACATGATTGAATGTGAGCAGACAAACCTGACCTAGACAAGAGACCGCAATTCTGTAACTTCTGGCAACATAAAGCGTCAGTCTAATTCTGTGTGCCATCCCTCGACTGGAGGGAAGACGACATGATTTACACAAACAGCAAATGTTCCTGGATCAACAACCTCTGTCACTTTTGGAAGATCTTTCCAGGAATCAGCCATTTCTCTGAGCGTAATCACAAAATCACAGGCATAGGAAGGTTAGTTAAGGACAACAAAATGTGGGGATTCACCTTAACACTGTAGAAAATGCTTTTGTTACTTAGGTTTTGTCTTGTTTCTACTCTAAATACCTAAAAAAAAGTCTACAAAAAGTCTGCTCCTTGATTTTTACTCCAAGTAAGACCTTTTCTGCAATGAAATCCATACAAAAAAAATATATATATATATAAATAAAATTCAATAATTTAGTCTACATTTATTGTTTAATATACAGAAAAGGCCTTAAGGTTATAGTTCAATCAAAAATATCCTTATCTACTCATCTTTATCTTATTCCAAACCTATATCTTTATTTATTAGATCAAATATACAGAAAAGGTCTTAAAGGTTTAGTTTTTCTTATAATTTACTCATCTTTATCTTATTCCTATCCTCTTATTCTATATGCGATCTGTATTTATTAGATTAAATATGGCCTTAAATGTTTAGTTTATTCCAAAAATGGCAATTCTATCATCATTTACTCATCTTTATCTTAATTCAAACCTATTTGAGATCTGTATTTATTAGATCAAATATACAGATATGGCCTTAAAGGTATAGTTCAATCTAAAAATGTTAATTATACCATCATTTACTCATCTTATTCCAACCCATATGAGATCTGCATTTATTAAATAAATTTACAGAAAATGCCTTAAAGTTATAGTTAAATCCAAAAATTGTAATTCTGTCATCATTTACTCATCTTATTCCAACCCATATGAGATCTGCATTTATTAGATCAAATATACAGAAAAGGCCTTAAAGGTATAGTTCAATCCAAAAATATTAATTCTGTCATAATTTACTCATATTTATCTTATTCCAAACCTATTTGAGTTTCTTTCTTCTGGAAGATAATTTGAAAAAGGCTAGTAGCTGGCACCCATTGTCTTCTATAGTCATTTTTGTCTACTACGGATGTCAACAGGAACAAACATTCATTAAAATATCTTCTTTTGTGTTCAACAGAAAAAAAGAAACTCATAAAAGTTTATAATCACTTGAGTGTACGTAAATGATTTAATAATTTTCATACTGGGTTGAAGTTTACCTTTGACTATATTAGCGTCCATATCAACAGATGATTGCTATATTTTTTCTAGGCAAGCTCTGCACAATCAGCTTGGGGTGAAAATCATTCTAAAAAATCAGTGTTTTCAGTGTTACAAGATGCTTCAGGAATCATTCTTATATGCTCATTACTATGTTAAAATACACTCTTAATAATATGTGGACGGCTATTCATATTTCTTTGCATGATTTTTCAATTAATAGGAGATTTAGAAAAGCATTCTCTTGAAACTAAAACCATTTGGATAGAAATCAATGAAATGCATACTTCCTAAAATAAATCTACTAATATCTTAATACCAAAACTTACTATAAAACTTTTGCACATTGCAGTATAGCAATCAAATAAACTATCACATTAATCAAGCAACAAAAAAAATTAAGATGAATAAATTAAGTTAAACTGGGGTTGATGGTAGGCATTGGGTAGCAGGACAGACTATACCAGGGGTGCCCAAGAAACGGCCTAAAACCAAACTAGATCAAGACTAGGTGAGGTAGTTTACCATTGGTAATTCCCTCATTTATTTAAGAATGTTTAAAAATGACTTGAACACATTGCTATGCTGTATATTAACTAATACAATATTTGTTTACATTCTATAATGAACTTATTACAAAACAATCAAATTTATAACAATATTACACTAGTTTTTGCCTTGATTTGCTTGCTGATGTCCTCTGCATAGTCCTTTATCTGTCGAGTGACCGTATTTACATTTGAAAAAAATCGGATTATTTTACATTTAATTAAACATTTAATTTTTGTTGCTGTTGTTGTTGTTTTTGTAGCTCAGCAATAAAATAAACAAAAAAGGTTACGTCGAATTAGAAATGCTCTCTGTGTTGTGCATCCGCCTCAACCTTCTCCATCATACTCACTCTCCTCTCAGATGGAATGGTGGGCCAAACTAGAGGTTACAATAGACCAACTTTGCCCGTGAGCCCTACTTTGGGCATCTCTGGACCATACAGTCCTTACAGTAAAAAATAATTACCTCTATGGGAAGTCCCCATAAAGATAGCTGTACAAGTGTGTGTATGTGTAATTGAATAATAACTTAATCTAGTTAACCTCATCTCTAAGTCCAACAAAAAACTCAGTCAGTGCCTCGTCTAACCATCAACTATCATTCATCAGACTTTCACCACCGAATGATACCAAGAAAGTCCCCGGAGCTCGGGCAAAGACCCCAATTAGCCTTTAAGGTCAAATTTTGAATCTTTATTTGATATCAAACCTCTTTCCTCCGCCTTTTCTCAGAGGATTTCACCTCTAACGCAAAGGCCACTGATTTTGGCTCTACTCCATCATGGCAATAAAAAATGGGAATTCCATTAAATGTAATGTGTGTTTATTTATGTGAAGCGTGTATTAATCGGTGTATTGATCTGGTGTGTGTGAAGCTCTTTGCAGGACTAACCTATCCAGCCAGGCTAGAAGGCTCTTAGCAGCGGCGATCAGATCCACCACAGACGTGAGGAAGTCATTGGGCAGTTTCCGAGTGGTGCGGCCGTCATAATGGCCGCTGCGTCTGCGGCCTGTGATGAAGTTCTGCAGGTTTTTGGCAGAGGCATTGAGCTTGTGCGAAAGAGTCTTCAGGTTTTCGGTCTCCAGCCCGTAGTTCTGTCAAGCAGAGATAAAGAGCACTGAGTGTTTTAGAGGCAAAACTGCTTGGCTCACAATCACAGGAATGACTCAATCAGAACAATGCTTCTCATTTTCCTGCTGTTTTGTGCCTTTTTTTAGATGCACGATTCTCCTCTCCCTCTCGGTTTTTGATTTATGTTTTATTGTGTTTTGTTGGCATGAAATAATTTTTGAGTTTGTAATTGTGCAAACTGTACAAAAAGAAAAAACGTCAAAGATACTTGTTAATACAAAAAATATGTCATTTGTTTATTTTAGCTAATGTTAATCCCAACATGTGGAATACAACATATGAGCTTTCAATGGACAGTTTTGTGTTTAGTACTGTTAACAAAGGTCAATAAATACTACTATAATGAGCGTACTGCTAATTATTATTTAATGTTGGTTTTTATGCTATTCTCTAATAACCATTAGGAACAAGCCTTATGATTCATTAAAGAGACATAAATTACAGTTAAGATCTTTTTTGTGTCTAATGGTTTGTTTTTTTGACAAGTAGCTGTATAATAAGCAGGATAATGTACATCCAGCTGATTGCTGATAAGCCCTACACCAAGGCTATTCAATTGGAGGCCCTCCAAATAGTGACCAAGTACTGCTTTTGCTGTGCTATGAAATACAACATTTGAATGTTTGTAAATTAAAAACCCACATTGTACAATGGTACATTACAGTACATTACAATACAGTATATTAACATTTCAATGTAGAAAAGTACAACAAGGGTTTCTTAAGGAGTAAAAATACAACATATGGGCTCTTATATGCTGCTGTGTCATCACTAATGTTGCAAGTCGTATCTCTCCGGCCCCTAATTTGGTATGCTTTTTTGAACTGGCCCCCATGACAAACTAATTGAATAGCCCAGCACTTGCACTTTACACAGAAACTGACCCACCCAAGGCTTGAACCAGCGACCTTCTTGCTGTTAGGCGACAGCACTACCTACTGCCCTGAAAAATATTTATTTGATGCATTTTTACAGCAGTTTAATTCAGTGGATGTTCTCATCCCTGACATAACAAAAGGGTAGTCAATTTGAATAGTGCACGAGGGTTAAATGAGAAGTTTATTTAATAACAGAAAATAATCTTGTAAGATTTTGCAGATCATGGTGATCTTTTAACTGACTGAAATTATGATTGCGGACTATTTATTTTTGATATGTTGAGTCCTAACATGGGAGAGTTGTCATTACACCATCGTGGATGACATCATTACCCTGTAGCGTAAAAGAACCAGTGGTCTGTTTTTGTGAACCAGTTCACTAAAACAAACTGACTAAAGATCCAGTTCGAAGAAAAGATCCAAACTTCCTATTACTACATCCAATGGGTGTAAATGCAGGGAAGGGAGACAGGAGATCGATCAATCAATAGGCTTTTATTGAACAGAGATCATTGTGATGTGCAGAGGATATGAAAGCCTTACATAAGCATGCTTATCTGAGTGTCTTTTGCAGGTGAAAAGGAAAGCAACGCTGGACTTCAGGACCACAGACCATCAATAAATAAGCCTTATACCATCAGGCGTGCTGACTGCAGAACAAACACTGAGCGACTGTGAGTGAGTGCTTTTAAAGGGAGTTAATGAGGTGCTGCAGGTGATGGTGATTACAATTAAGAAGAGCTGGGGGCCTTGGGAGTGAGGTGGCTATGTGACTGCATGAAAAATACTACCAATTAATTTATCTATCATGAAAAAAGAAACAATGAAATAATGAAATGTGATGTGTTTACTACAAAAAGTAAATGTGATTAGCACCAGTATATTCAAATGTACCAATACATTCAAATAAATACTAATCAATTTATTAATAGGGAATCCATTTCAAAAAAGCTTTTAAGGAAGATGCACTACACATCAAGCGCTGAGCATAGCTGTAAGAGTGACAGACACTAAGAATGCTCACTGACTCTCTCTCTCTCTCTCTCTCTCTCTCTCTCTCTCTCTCTCTCTCTCGCACGCGCGCACACCCTCAAAGATCACTCAGAGATCCCAAATGAATATTCAGAGAGAGAGAGAGAGAGAGAGAGAAAGAGAAAGTGAGAGAGACGGCGAGAGCTTCATATGCAGAGGTGTGTGTTGAGTGGGTGGAGACAGAACATAAAGTTCAGTGTATGAATAATGCACCGAGAATCTCTGCCGCTCAGCTGATAGGGGCTCTCTCACACACACTCATGTATACTATAAACCCCTCACACACATCTGTATATCTGCATTTGACCAAAAACGTTACAACAAAGACAAAAAAACAGTACTAAGTTCTCAAATGTGCCTTTGCATATACTTCTATACACCTTTTCCCTATCCCCCATGATACTCTGAGGCTACGTTCAGGCTGCAAGCAAATGTAACCCAAATCTGATTTTTTTGCCCACACGTGACTCAGATGTGATTCCGTTATGACAGAGTGAACAGCCCAAACCGCATGGAATCTGATCTTTCGAATTCTGATTTGTGCCACGTTCATATATGAAGAGTTTGGTTGCAAAACGCGATAAACGCCATTTGCTGACATTTGGATTTTATTATTGGAAATCACGGTTCTGATGTAACTTAATCGATGTGTGAATTGCTGCCATTAATAACATTAAGGAATGTACATTTTAGGCCTAATACAAAATGTATTTTTTCACAAAACGTGATATCCGCCAGACCAGTTTCTTTACAAAGTGCGATATAACGCTTTTAGAACGTTTAGGATTCTGCGTGAGCTCAGCATCCCCTACGAACAGAGTCATCGCCGGTGAATTGCTCTGAGTTTGCTCAGTAGTGAGAGTAATGTTGGTCTGTGTCATGCCGACATAATATTAGATGAAGATGTAGCCTTCAACTTCACAAAAATGTATAAAATTGCTACAAAAGTGGACCAGGATCAAATAATCCTGCGTCTGTCAACAATAAACGAATGCAGCAAGGAATGAGTCTCTGCTGATGTCAAGAGGAAGGCCAGGGATTACAGTGAAATACTGCCTTTTTACTGCGCTCCTCCCCATCACAAGATACCTGTTTGCAAGGCTACATTTCTAAGTGTTCTTTGTAAGTTTATTCTTTAAATAATTTCTGTGAATACCGAATGAGTGGATGATCACTTGTGGCAAATGCTGTTGAGATTTACACAAATGTGTAAATCGTTTCCCAAAAGAGACAAAATCGCAGTTGCTTCTACAGTAGACAGTAGCTGTTTCCATCCACCTATTAGGATAAACTTTTTATTTGACAAGAAAAGATGTGCATAAACTACGATGGAAACCCCTTTACAGAACAAATTCCAGCGCATTAAAAAAAGTCATGTGATTTTGTTATAATAGATGAATGTGAAACAGAGAAAATGTGCATAATGGACAAACCAGCAGGTTGAGCAAATTGTAAAACTTCTGAAATGTTGTTTAGGTCATTCTAAAATGAATAATTTCAGTACTAGTGTTATATAATTAATGACCTCCAGAACTGTCAAGGGCATCTGAGCTTTGCGTCTCATGCCTTTGAACGCCACCACGGGATCATTGCATGTGAGCATAATCTTCTTATTATATAATGAAAAGATTCATGCAGCTTCTCCTACAGCAGAAAATTAAGTTTTTACTGTTGATGTTTTGCACCGGTTAATCAGGAAGTGACGATTTTGCTTTGTTTATAATCATTTTTTGGATGGAAACGGTGCTTTATTTGTACTTAACGACAGTCCATTTCCTTTCTTCGTTGGGTTCAAAATAACAAGAACCCATTGCAAAATTGTAAGTATCAGGCTTGCGATTGTTTCTGACTGTTTGTAGTAATTACGGGAGATTTGCGAATAGTTTGTTTTAACCGCATATTCTAAGTGAACCGGTTGGACCATTTCATTAAATTGAACTAAGTTGTCGTGAAATGGTTTGCGTCTTACTTTTTAACATACCGGATGCCCCCTCTGACTTGAAATAAACCAATATCCTGAGAGTTATTCAGTTACTAGAACAGTACACTGACTCATTTGCTGTGAAAAAACAGACCTGATGATGATGAGTCCGAGCCGACTGTCTTTTCCCTTACAGCATGCTCTCCCATTAAGTGTGTGATTCAACCTGGCTAAAATAATTTGTATTTTGCAATTTATATCTTTAAAAGCCGATTAAGCAAGGTAAAAAAGTAACTTGTGTTGCATTTTTTTAAAAAGTAACTGAAACAATAATACTTATTTTTAAAAGTAATGTGTTACTTTACTAATTACTTTAAAAAAGAAAACATTATAACGTAAGATTTGTACTAATGTACACTAAAATATGAAATGTAACATTAATTTAATAATGAATTAAAAAATGCAAAAAGCCAAACATACTCATTATTTGTAGCATATCATCATTATTTAAAATGTCTTCAAAAGTTATGTAAACTGGAAATGCAACTTGAAAAGAGTGTAGGTGTGTTGTGCGTATGTTGAGTTGAGAAGTGCTGAAGTTTGTGTGGTGTGTGTGTGTATGTGTGTGTGTGTGTGTGTGTGTGTGTGTGTGTGTGTGTGTGTATGTGTGTGTGTGTGTGTGTATGTGTGTGTGTGTGTGTGTGTGTGTGTGTGTGTGTGTGTGTGTGTTTGTGTTTGTGTTGCATGGTCGCAGCAGATGTCCAGGTACTTTTGGCAGGGACCCAAATGAGCTTGTTCCTGCATAAAGAGTCCTGATCAAGGGGCAGAGACTGATCAAAAGCAGCATCATGCACATACGTTCAGGAGCACTGACACACACGTTAGCTTCAAATCCACTGACTTCTAACTCAATAGAAACATGTCTTTTAGAAGCAGTGGAATGAAACAGGAAGATTGGAGTATGTTTTACAAGAAAACATTTAGCTAGTTTTTTGCTAATTTTCTATTTACTTTGATGTTACCCTTTTATTTAAAAATGTTTAAAATATTAAGTATCATGCAAGTTACTAGCAATTTCCAAACAAAAATGATTTAAAAGTAAATCCCACACCATTTTCTTCATTGATAATGTAATGTTTTATGCTTCGTTTATGCTTTAAATAATTTATTTTACTAATTACTAATTTTAAGTACTTCAATTTATTTGTAACAATTTTAACGTAAAAAAGAAATCAAATATATCAATTATAGATACAGTTGAAGTAAGAATTACTAGACCCCATGAATTATTAGCCCCCCTGTTTATTTTTTCCCCAATTTCTGTTTAACGGAGAGAAGATTTTTTCAACAAATTTCTAAACATAATAGTTTTAATAACTCATTTCTAATGACTGATTTATTTTATCTTTGCCATGATGACAGTAAATAATATTTGACTAGATATTTTTCAAGACACTTCTATACAGCTTAAAGTGACATTTAAAGGCTTAACTAGGTTTAGGCAGTTTAGAATAATTAGGCAAGTTCTTTTCTAACGATGGTTTGTTTTGTAGACTAAGGGGCTAATAATTTTATCCTTAAAATCGTGATTAAAAAATTTGAAACTTGCGTTAATAAGTCAGTAAGTAACCATGTTCCTTATCATTGTAGATGTGTTTGATTGAGTGTCATTGTGTATTTTGCTTTAAATCGCCTCAGGAAAAATATTACATGTGTAAACCTTTCCTGCTCTGTCTCTTTGTTGTGTAGAGATAGCAGGGGATCTTAACTTATTACTCCAGGGCCGAATAATATTAGTTTCGTGGTGAATTGCCTTCTCTTTTAATTGCAGCCGGTGAATGAACGAGGACACATGTAACTTGGTCCAAAATATTTATTACTTTCCGTGTGGTACACAACAAATCAGTCACCTAAAATAATCTCATTGCCCAAAAACTGCTCCTCCTTTCTCTCTCGCTCTCCGCTTCACACACACACCCCAAACTGCAGCCGGACCCGCACATTTTACAACACGTGTAAACATAACGGTTGTTTGTAATCTGATTATTTGTTAATATCAACGCGTTGCTTGTCATGTGTTGTTGATGTAAGATGTATTCAGTTTGATCGTAATATTCATATTGATTATAACGAGCGCGCGAGCTGTCACCGCACATACACACGGGGGAGAGGTAAATTCAGTCATAGAGGCTCTCGACCAGCCCCTCATTCTGTCTTTATATTCAGCTCTGTGTTTGCCAAAAAGTCAGCTCAATGCAGGTTTTGTATGAAAATCTGACTCTGATGGCAACTCTGCCTCTACAGTTAAGTGAAACTCACAGCGGTTTATCATGAACTTTTCATCGATCATTTTCCCACAATTGACAGCAAGAACAAGCGCAGAAGCGTTGTCTGATTGACAAGCAGCAGCTACATGTTCAAAAGAATCTAAAATGCCAAATAGGATGAATCTGTACTGCATTTTCTAAACGTACTATATATATTTAGCTGTTCGCTTGTACGGGGGATCTGAACTGTCAAAACACCTCTAAAAAAGGCGTTTTCGGACATGACGTATTTGTACATGTGTACATCACTGTAACCCGTTTTATTCAATACTATTTGAGCTGGTTTCAGTCCTTAGTGCTTTAATTTTTATCTTATTTAAATATATTTAACTTGCTTGTTGATTAAATCCCATTTTGTTATTTAACCTTAATAATTTTATGCAACAGTCAAGTTGCATGTTAATTTGCTATGAAGAAAAGGAAGTAATGATTTTTTTGCATGCTGATTTATGTGAAATCGTGAATATAGGCCTATAATCACCTTGCAATTTTGAAGTTAAAGCTTTTTTGCTTTGAGTATAGACTATTTAGTTCATAAGAGCAGTTCAATCTTTGAAGTTTGCTGTATAAAAATATATCATTTTGAAATATTTATAAATATCGGCCTATACATATCGGCTATCGGCCTCCAAGTCTGAAGAATTATCGGTATCGACCAAAAAAATCCACATCGGTGCATCCCTAATATATTTATATATATATATATATATAAAAACACACACATATATATATAAACACACATATATATATAAACACACACACAAACTGTACACATATACATAAGAATTTATATACATACACAAATGTTATTTATACTTACACAGCTAAAATAAATGTAGTGTTATAAGCATGTATACTGTATAATTTTATGTATTATTTTAACTACCAGTACTTGAACTTGCTTACAAAATATGTTTAAAACTTAAACACAAATACTTTTATAACCTTACATTTGAAAGGTGTGTGTGATATCTATTTTAAAAGCCTTTTAATAGATAATATTATCAGTTTAGCATGAAACAACTGACGTAGATGAAAAGTGACCGCTATGTTACAAAAAAAGTATGTGCGCACGGAGGGGTGTGTGTGTGAGCGTGTGTGCATCAATTTGGGTATCTCCTCTCACATCAGCAGGAGATCGATTAAAGTAATGTGCTCCATCCTGTTCAAAGAACAAGAACAAACACACGCACACACACAGCCATAAACACACAGTACAAGCACAGGTAATAACACACACCTGGAGCACTAAAATAAACCTGTAGATACACACACACACACACAAACACACACACACACACACAGTACAAGCACAGATAATAGCACACACCTGGTGCACTAAAACAAGACTGTAGAAACACACAAATACACACACACACACACACACACACACACTGATCAGCCAGTATGTGTGTAGGTAGATGCTGAGAATCCTCTATGCTAATTTGTTTAGAAGCTCTCTGCGTGAATACAGCAGATAACACACACCAGCATGACAGAGAGATAAAGCAATGTAGAGGGAGAGAGAGATAAACAGAGAAGCGAGAGAACGACAGGCTTTGAGAGTTCGGGTCTCGGAGGTCAATGTGCTGTCAGACAATAAAGACTCAACGCTTCTTCTCTGCATGGCCTCCATCAACGTCTGTGAGCAGCTTTGTGTCTGATGGCTTCAAAGACACCTGACAGAGGAGAAGCAGGACCTCAGAGAATGAATGCTCTGCTCCAAACACTGCGCTGTGCCACTGGATGCTTCGTTGTTTGGAGTCATTTTTTCCTCTTTCATTGTGTTTTCCTTTTTAATGAGAAGGTGGGAGGCTCTCTTAAATCCTGCTTTTTAGAGAACACCTCATTGGAAAAATGGCAATTTACTAAGTCTCTGCTGTGTTATTTACTGTACCGTTTTAATATATTTTCAGTTTTCATTTGAATCATTTTGATTTGTCCTTTTGCCATTTTTACTTTTTAACTTGTTACTTTTTTACCCTTTTTACTTTGTTTTACCCTATTTTTCATTTTCATGGATAAGGTAAAAAATAGATATGACATGAATTTTTTAAATATCATTCAAAATTATATTTTAAATGTATTTAACTTGTGATTATGTTAATTTATCAATACATGATTCATTCATTTTTTTCAGTCCCCTTAGTCCCTTTATTCATCAGGGGTCGCCACAGCAGATTGAACCGCCAACTTATCCAGCACATGTTTTACACAGCGAATGCACTTCTGGCCGCAACCCATCACTAGGAAACATCCATACACACTCATATACACACATACATTACGGCTGATTTAGCTTTCCCAATTTACCTATCCTACATGTCTTTGGACTGTGGGGGAAACCGGAGCACCCAGAGTAAACCCATGCCAACACGGGGAGAACATGCAAACTCCACACAGAAATGCCAACTGACCCAGCTAGGGCTCAAACCGGCGACCTTCTTGCTGTGAGGCAATCGTGCTACCCACTGTGCCACTGTGACAAAATGTACGCTTAATATAATAATTTTGATCTTGACATAGACACACTGTAATATAACTATTTAAAATGAAAATCATAACTAAACTAAAATACTTTTATCAAAGGAAACAAAATTATTCTAAACTCAATAAAATATTAGAATTTTTCACATTTTCATGTAGTTAAAACTAAAACAATGTTTGAAAAAAAATAATAATAAAACACAACAAACACTTTTAACATTTAACTGCACTACAAGATTTTTGAGATACATTTACTTAAAGTGACAATGACATATTTTTGTAACATATGGTTCTGGACAGTGAAGTTGAGGATCCAATGGCAACGTCTTTATTAAACAAAGAAAAGTCAGGCGGATTGGTGCAGCGGCAGCAGTAATGTGGTCGATGTATCGGTCTGTTGTGGTAAAGAAGGAGCTGAGCTGAAAGGCAAAGCTCTCGATTTACTGGTCAATCTACGTTCCTACTTTCACCTATGGTCATGAGCTTTGGGTCACGACAAGAGCCAGACAGAATCTGTGGACATTTTTTGCTATTTCTGCAGAAAATTTTGTAAAACAAAATCTGTGGAATGATATTAAGGAGTACCATTAACTAAAAATTGAATATTTTAAATAAAAAAACATATATTTTAACTATTATTTATTGTTTACAATGAAAATCCAATTAGATTCACATTACATCTGGTAAACAAAGCAAGTCTCTCATATAATATATCTACTAAAAAATAGAAAATATTACTTAACAATCTGTATTGTACATAACTCATATGAACATATTCATTTTACTATTGTTATATCATAATAATATTAGTTAAATTAATTTAAATAATATAATAACTGAATAAACGTAAATTTACATAGACTCATATATTACATATATTAAGTAAATACATAGACTCAATGATGAGCTAAATATCCTAATAAACAAAGCTAAAAATCAAACCACTGCAAGGCAAGGAAAATGCTTTGTGATGCTACAGGTAGAACAAGAGGGTGTGTTGTATAAATAATCCAGGATATTAGTCATTAATGATTTACCAGCTGTGTGTGTAATCAGTGTCAATCAGGAACTGGTGTGTGCAAGGTGCATGCTGGGAGTTGTAGTTCGTATATGTGGCGTGTATGTAGTTCTACGGCGATCTGCAGTAACTAGATGGCTGGTGACTAACAATTTAAGTTAGATTTGTATAAGATATGAGGAAAAAAATGAATGTGGTTCAAATATCTTGTCTTTTTTTATGAACTAAAATTATTTTTTAACACCAGTGACTGAAACCCACTAAATCTAAGGTAAACAATTATAGACCCTTTTCCATTAAATGACATTTACTAATACTCCATTAATTAAACTTTCAGTTTTTAACATTAGAATTCAAGTATAGTTTATTTAATTTTCCATATTAACTATGAGCTAATTTGACAGTTACCATATTGCAAAGCATTATGCCAACAAATGAACTAAAACAAAATCTAAAAACTTCAAACATTAGCAGAAAATGTCAAAACCTGCATATTTCAAACACTAATTTTCTTTCATCTTTCAGTAATTAAAAATAATAATAATTATATTAAATAATAATTAAACGCTAGAACAATTCTTTTTAAAGGTGACTGTCAAATCATGAGACATTTTTTATGTGAAAGCAGATATGTCCCAACACATTATGGCTAATTTCAAATGCACATTGTCTGCAGTCTGACATTCACAGGACAGATAGAGAGCACAGCAAAGTCATCTATTTATGATTAACGCTCTCCTAAATGTCAGCGGCACAGGCCAGTGCTTCAGTCCCTCACCAAACCTCGCTCTCATTATAGTTCATCTTGTGTTAGGAATCTCACAGATCAACTATACCACAGGTGTCAAACTCACATTCCTTTGAGGACTGGTGAAAACGTCCCCTTGTGCGGGCCGTATTTGCTAAATTTTACTTTTTGCAGTTAATTTATTATTAACTACACTAACCCTAACATAATTACAAGAAACATTAAAAACATTCTTTTTCACATTCATATTAATTGACAACTTATTTACATGTGTTGCTTTTTTATAAGTTGTTTAGATTTTAAGACTTTTTATTTAAAAACAAAAAAGGTTTTATCTACAAAGTGGAACTGTAGCTTGGCTCTATATGGTCCTTTCTGTGAGCCAATCAGCATTTCAAATGCACGCACGAAAACCAATCAGGGTGAGCTTTCTTTGGCATTCCGCCAGACTGCTCCATCGACCAAAAAGACCAGATGGAAACATAAAATTGTTTTTTCTCAAAACTATAAAGAAACCTTAAACTGTAAAAATATGTGTAAATGTGATGATTTAGAAGCATTTTTTTTTTACATTGAGATGAAATGTTAAATTTTACATTGTTAAAAAAGAAAAAGTAAAAAGAAATTATATATTAAATGTAAATTATATTTTTATTTGGCTATAAAAAAGCAGTGAAACATTTTTAAGGTTTATTAAACTTTGTTAAACAACTAATTTTCTTATTGTCTGTTTTCTTTTAAAGTCATTAAACGTAATATTATGCCTTTATGGGTAAATACTTAATTTAATTCATGGGGCATATAATTCAATAATTCATATAAAGCATTTAATTCAATAAAGATTGCCATATTAATTACATAAAACTAACATCTGCACTGGACAAAATATTTAGCACAGCCTTGTATGTTTTAATTAAACAAAACAAATATTCATCCTAAAACATTAAATAAATGCAATAGAAAGCAAAAATGTAACTTTCTCAAGCATCAACATGTTGTTATAACACCAGTTTTTTTATTATTATTATTAAATTAATAAGCAGGCTGATTGTATTTATTGAAAAGTAATGCTTCGATGAATGATCTGCCAGAACCTTATAATTCCAAGCAGAAACCCATCATTACCCACCCTGTAAACAACAATACCTAATTATATGTAGAGTTCTTTACGCATGCTTTTAAGGCCTTGGGCATACATGATTATGGCGTATGTGTAAGTTTTTCTTGAATTTTGTCATTCATTTAAAAAAAAAATTAGTACAAGCGTTTTTGATGAATAACGAGACCCAATGTCTTTCTTTGTCCATGTGTTTGGCGCAAATTTTATTTCAATTGTTTCAGAATTTGAAAAGTCATAAAATCATATTGTATATCACTGCATATGAAAGACTTTCATATAAACTCACTCGTAATGTGTTCAACATAAAAACATGCAAACTTCTGACCATTAATCAGAAATGTACACCATTTACAACTGGCTTTAATCAATGATTCATTGACTCTTATCATTCAAACAAATTCAAGTTTGCCGATTCATATAAAATTGAAGTAAATGACATAACAAAACTCACAGAATCACTTACTCAAATAAATCATTCACTGATTGACTCAACTGAGTTATTCATAAATGAAACAAAGTAGTGTTACACTGAGGAGCACATCTTTCAACTTGAAATTATTTTTGATGAAGAAAAAGATAACATGTCTTTAAAAATGTTCCTTTTTAAAAAAAAATAAAATCCAACTGTTTGCAATTACACTGACAAATGCACTTCACTCCTGCTTATGTAATTAAAGTCCCTTTAAGGCAAGTCATTTCACTCAGTGGCCATCTTTGAAACACCTCTCAGGTAGTATGCTCAGGCATTCTGTTTGAATGGGGAAACATCAAACTCTCCAAAACTGTTTGGCAAGCTTACGATTAAATTTCATATTTGGCGTTACCAATAAAATGAAACAACAACTGTCTCTTAAGTTTTGTTTCTAAATGTTTGAATCTGCATCTGCATTTTTTCAGCTGCCCCAAACTAATGCGCATCCACACTTGAATGGAACAAGATCTTGACACCAACTTCCTTTACGGCTGTTTATGTTATACAACATCATCCTCTAGATAATGGTTCATCCAATCGCGCTGTCTTCTCAAACTATTCCCAACTTGGTCTTGATGGCAGATCTCCTCCCAAATTGACAGCAGCTTCTTTGTTAACAAGTTTGAGGCCGTTCGAGTAATTGCGACCATGTGATCTGCTTTTCACAGGATGGACTGTACCTTGTGTTACTTTCATACAAATTACAATTAACACAATTAATTAACAGTAGACATTATAGAAGATATAATATTGCCAAATCCAAGCGCCTTTAATTTTTCCATCTTATAGATGTGTACTGCATCATAGATAAAACACTGTAGCAAATAAACTTCATTTAACTTTCGAACAATGTTTTATTCATGATTATTTCATATTATTGTTCGAATCCTCCCTCAGGCCGGATAAGATGGCTTTGTGTATGTTTGACACCTGGGAACTATACGCTGAAATTCAATCTCAGGACGAGCCAGAAAGAAATTGGCCTATTTCCGCAGAAAGAGCAAAAACATAAAAAGGACAAAAAGGATAAAGCTTGAGGAGAGACTTGTGATAAATGCGATAAACATCATCCTGTCGTCATGTTGCTGACATTCAGAAAGCGTGGGCTGGTAAGTCATTGTTTTAATACCTCGACTGAGAGATTCGAGCAGGAGAGAGAGAGAGAATTAGATGGAAAGCTAGTTATTAAATGCTAGATAATGTAAAAGGCTCAAGCGGTGCAGAGCAAATTTCAGCTTAAATCCTTTCCTCATCTCCCACACTGTCTGTACTCCTGGTACCTTTTTGAAAATCATTTTCAAGCTGTCGAATGTCACACAGCAATAAAAATTAGTCAAGACACACACACACACACATGCAGAGCAGATACAGATTAAAGCCACAGGAACAAACCTACGGAGCAAAACGCCTCATTTAAATACTGATTGAGTGATATTTTCAGAACAAATCTGTGCAAATCTTTCCTCTGAGAATAAATCATATAATAAAACTCTTAAATCTTTGACATTTAGGTGAAAGTGCAATGACATTAGTTACCCATTTCCCCTCTAAAAAGTGTTTTTTTTTTAAGGTAAATGAATTAAAAAAAAAAAACATTAAAAGAACATTTAAATATATATTACATACATAAATTTAATATTTATTTTTTAACACATTTATATTTGGTCACTTTATTTTGATGGTCTGTTGGTTGAATTTAAGTTATATTGCATCTACATGCCAACTAATTCTCATTAGATTATAAGTAGACTGTTAGGTTGAGGTTAGTGTAAGTTGAAATGTACCTACACAGTTTCTTATAGTAAGTTAAATGTCTGTTGAAGGAGCAATACCAACAGATATCAAGCAGACAGTCTACTCAAATGGGCCATCAAAGTAAAGTGTTACCTTATATGTAGTTTTTTTGGGTCCAAAATAGAACCATTCAATAATCAATTATATTCATTCATCCATTTTCTTGTCGGCTTAGTCCCTTTATTAATCCGGGGTCGCCACAGCAGAATGAACCACCAACTTATCCAGCAAGTTTTTACGCAGCAGATGCCCTTCCAGCCGCAACCAATCTCTTGGAAACATCCACACACATTCACACACTACAGACAATTTAGCCCACCCAATATACCTGTCCCACATGTCTTTTGACTGTGGGGGAAACCGGAGCACCCGGAGGAAACCCACACAAAGGCAGGGAGAACATGCAAACTCCACACAGAAACACCAACTGAGCCGAGGTTTGAACCAGCGACCCAGCGACCTTCTTGCTGTGAGGCGAACATGCTACCCACTGCGCCAATTATAGTCATTTTCTATTTCATGTTTTTAGTTCAATATATCAACTAACATTTGTAATTTGCTAAAAAAAAAAGTAATTGGTTATTCTTTAAGTTTATAATAAAAATTATTAATATGATTTTATTTGTTTAATATAATAAAAAAAGTCAAGTTAAATGACATTGTCCTTCACTTGCAAGCAAAAAATGCCACCCAAAAACATTTGCAATCTTTTCAGAATGTGATGGTTTTTCTAAGTAAAGGCACTGTGTTTGTTTGTATATACAGTCAAGCACAAAATTATTCATACCGCTGGCAGATTCTGACTTAAAGTTTTTGTTCAAATGTAAATAAAAGCTGAGAAATATTTTTTTTTTTCCACAATGATACCTCTTGAACATTGTCTCATTATCTTTTGTGAGAAGCCCGTGTCATTTCCGGTCCCAAAAATAACTTGCTGGTTGAATAAAAGTTGAATAAAACTTTAAGTTTAAACTTTAAGTTACTTTTTTATATATTCCTCACATACGATTTATTGAATAAATTTTTTTTATTCTGTTGTTTACTGGCAATTATAAATGTAACTAACTAGTTAACTAACTAACTAACTAACTATCTAACTAACTAACTATCTAACTAACTAACTAACTAACTAACTAACTAACTAACTAACTAACTAAATCATTAAATAAATAAATAAATAAATAAATAAATAAAATGTGTAGTATTTTCAGAATGTGATATTCTTTTTCTATGTAATTGTTTTTTTTAAATCATTCCTTTTAGAAATATATCCATATATAATGTTTTTTTTTTTTTTCGCTAATTCGAATTTGATACATTTTGAAACAATCTCCAAAATATGACCCGTTAAACTTACTGGCAAATAAATAAAAAAACACACTTTTGTAATATTTAAGGAATATAATATTGTCTTATTTAAAAAGTTACTTGGACTAAAAAAAATACTTTTATTGCTTGATCAAACTCTGTATTTAATATAGGTTGAACCAACACAATTCTTAAGTTTTTTGGGGGACAACTTGTTTTATGTTTAATCCACTTAAATTTGTAAGAAAAAAAAAAAGTTATTTTAATCGATTTGTGTTGGGACAACATGAAGGAATTGTGTGGAACCCAGTATTTTTACAGTGTGAAATTAAAATGAATTAATTTTACATTGTTCGATTTTGTAACTTTTATGACATATTCTCTAAAATAAGACCATGAACAATTTTTTAAAAACCAAACAGAGTAACTTTCAGCTCAGCATCATGCTTTTGTTCACTGTCCTTCAAAGAAATGTTTAAAGTCTTCTTAAAATGTGACACAGCTTTTCTCGGAGTGATCTCTGTTAACAGGGGACTCAGTATTGAACGACAGATTTAGGATCAGAAGCATAAAGACTCTCACCAGAGCACACAGCAGATCCACAGCCTCCAGGATGAGCTCCTGATGGCCGATGCGAGAAACTCCCAGATCCTCCAGTTCCTGATGGGTGATCCTCAACAGCTGGTCTCCTCCAACCTTCTCCCGCTCAAAGTTCTTTATGTACTGCTGCAAACAGTCGTCCAGACCTGGAGATGAGAACCAGTGCCATTCATAAGATTACACCGTTTATGATTTCAATGGATATTCAGTTACACAAACTATGAGGGATCTATGGGGAAATAGCTCGAATGGAAGGAGAAGATGGGGAAAATGTGATTATAATGGAAACACATTTAGAGAAGAGTACAACTTCTGTACACCAAAAGTGGAGTAACTTTTGATTAATCGCGGGATTTTTATCACCTTTATCAATTTGTTGGCTTGAGTTGAATTATTTGAACTTGGATGGTTGATGTGATTGAGGCAAATTCCACATAATTGTAGTAAATGTGCAGCACTTTGCTTGACATTCACCCCACCTGATGTAATTGTGCATCTATTTTTGCATTTGCATTGACTTTGTATGTAATCTACTTGTGTAAATACTTAATAAATACTTAATTTAGCTTTCAGTGTGAACCAGGTATAGGATAATGAATATATTGAATATATTTGAATAGAACTACACTAAAACATTCGCCATTTTAGTTATATAAAGCTTAAAATTTATAGTAAATATAATGGTAATGTAATAATAGTCTGCTGTAATTGCTATATAGCTTACAGCGTGTGTCAGAAACCAAAACCCCTCATTACTATTTCTGATTTTCAGCTTTGGGGGATTCATATGTATATACATTATTTAATGGTTTGATGGTTTTATCTCATCAACTCAAAAGCATTTAAAGTTAATTTGCTTTTTCAGCACGAAAACAGCGCCAACTTGACTGTTTGACAGTACAAATCAAACTTTTCCAGACTACAGTACATCTACAATGTTTGATGGTCAAATTAGACATCATTTGCAGGCAACCCATAGATACTCATTGCACAAAAGATTGTCGGAGTAGGAAAGTAGGAAATACTGATGACTTCCCAGCAGGCACAGGACATCAACATGACGTCAGATTGATGTTGTACCCCAATTTTGTTTGAAAATGTTGATGTCAGAAACGAACGTCGGGCCGCTGTAAATATTAAGTGTTGGACAGACACTAAATTTTGGTTACTTTCCAACGCAACATAAAAACAACAAATTATCAACGTCTAAAGATGGTACAGCTTGACATACCAATACAATGTCTATCAGACGGATTTTGGTTGGCATACCTGACAAATAAATGTTAGTATTTGACATCAACATGACGATGGTTTAAAATGTTGACTCTATGTTTTGGTCACTTTCCAACACAACCTAAAATCAACAAAATATCAATGTCATTTCATGTCATTTTTGGACATCAAAACAACATTGTCCTTAGACACTGGCAACCTAAATCTAACCTAATTATGTTGTGTGTCTTCTGGGTCTTTACTGGAAGTTGTAGAAACAAAAGCCCCTTTCACACATACAGACCTTTCCGGAAAATTGCCGGCAATTTTCCGGAAAGGTTGTATGTGTGAACAGGTCCTTTTTGAAAATACCGGTAAATTCGTTCTGGCTATTTTCCGGAAAGAAAAGTTGTAACATTACCGGCAATTTGCCGGAATGCTGCGCTGTGTGAACGCAGAAGGATGATTTCCGTAATAAGCGCGTGCACGTCTAGAACGTGCTGACGTGAGACGTCTGCTTTAGCCAATCACAACAGTCAGACGCATTTACGTCCGCGCGGTTTGTGAGGATAAAAGCCTTTGAATATTTTTCCAGACACATTTAGCTGCTAGAAGTTAGTCAGATCACGTTTATATGTTCTTCTTAATGCCAACTGTGTAAATAATCATCGATGAGATGCTTATGATAAGCCGTTGTTTGTTTACCTTCAAGCTTTGCGTGCGCCTATGAGCGCCAGCATACGCACATATTATGAACATCTCGACATGCGAAAGTGATCCTGCGAAAGTTGTTCACAATATTGATCATCCACAGAGTTTGTAATTTAGTCAAATGTTTACAAATACAAGCGCAGCCGTTTAAAGCTCATTTGTGGTGAATGATGTCAGAATTTACCGGTATTTTGGAATGGATGTGTGAATGCTCTTTTCCGGAAAAATTCCGTAACGTCCTCGCCTGTGTGAACAGCGCTTTTTTGTGTATACCGGTAAAGTCGTTCCGTAAATTTTCCGGATATTTACCGGTATCACTGTGTGAAAGGGGCTAAAATCTGCACACTTCAACTTCAGCTCTCAAAAGATAAATAGAGGAATATTCAAGCTCCATACATCACACTTGCAAACAATAGCCCCTTTCACACAGTGATACCGGTAAATATCCGGAAAATTTCCGGAACGACTTTACCGGTATATTCAAAAAAGCGCTGTTCACACAGGCGAGGACGTTACGGAAATTTTCCGGAAAAGAGCATTCACACATCCATTCCAAAATACCGGTAAATTCTGACATCATTCACCACAAATGAGCTTGAAACGGCTGCGCTTGTATTTGTAAACATTTGACTAAATTACAAACTCTGTGGATGATCAATATTGTGAACAACTTTCGCAGGATCACTTTCGCATGTCGAGATCATAATATGTGTGTGTGCTGGCGCTCACAGGCTGTTTCATGGGCACACGCAAAGCTTGAAGGTAAACAAACAACGGCTTATCATAAGCATCTTATCGATGATTATTTGCACAGTTGGCATTAAGAAGAACATATAAACGTGATCTGACTAACTTCTAGCAGCTAAATGCGTCTGGAAAAATATTCAAAGGCTTTTATTCTCACAAACCGCGCGGACGTAAATGCGTCTGACTGTTGTGATTGGCTAAAGCAGACGGCTCACGTCAGCACGTTCTAGACGTGCACGCGCTTATTCCGGAAATATTCCTTCTGCGTTCACACAGCGCAGCATTCCGGCAAATTGCCGGTAATGTTACAACTTCTCTTTCCGGAAAATAGCCAGAACGAATTTACCGGTATTTTCAAAAAGGACCTGTTCACACATACAACCTTTCCGGAAAATTGCCGGTAATTTTCCGGAAAGGTCTGTATGTGTGAAAGGGGCTAATGACCGCCCTAATTAACCAATGAATAGATAAATAATAGGGGAGTCAAAATAATTGTTTCTACTGTGCACAGCGATGCAGACGCACACAATTCGGTATTGGTTCAGTAATAATCGTAGCCGGTTATTATGTACTGACTTCATTTATCTCATATGCGCTATGTCGCTGTACTGTAGCTTACTATGGCGAGGGAGGCGAGCACGAGTACTTACAACTCTCCAACTACTTAAAAACTCAGAAACTGTGCACAATTTCACTGTGTGTGTGTTTGCTGGACAGTCTTTCACTGACACTTAAAGCAGAAGCCCCTATTTCTCTGAGAATAAAAATAAAGTCCATTTCTCTTTCTCTCTCTCTTTCACTGTGGCCCCTTTGACCTGCTGGCGTGACTTTTCCTCCCCTCTCGGCTGTTACAGTGATACTCCTGGATAGAGGTCTGCATTCCTGCGGCTACACTGCGGGAGCCACGGGACCCGACCATGTTTCATATGGTGTGGGAATAAATTTATAGAATAAAGTGCGGGAGCGGTCGGTAACTCTGCTGTAATTTCAACGGGAGCGTGTGTGTGTGTGCGTGTGTGTTTATGTGTGTGAATGAGAGAAAGTGTGATGCTGTGTGTTGCTTGTTTGGTAAGTGTGTATGAATGAGAGAGAGTGTGATGCTGTGTGTTGCTTGCTTGGTGTGTGCGTGTTTCTATGAATGAGAGACAGCGTGATGCTGTGTGTTTCTTGTTTGGTATGTGTGTGTGTATGTGTGTGAATGAGAGACAGCATGATGCTGTGCGTCACTATCACTTTCTTGGTGTTTTGTGTCTATGTGTGTGTGTGTGTTTATACAGACAGTTTGTTACCTCCCACCTCCCCCCCATGTATAAAACTGTGTATGGGAAAAGCATCGTCAATGCACTGTGATGCACCGAGATATCAAATTCTCAAATCGTAACCGAACCGAACCGTGAGACCAGTGTAGGTTCACACTTCTAACAAATAACGTAATAGGTAAATAAGCTGACAATTTATTGAACAATTTATAAGCTGACAATTTACTGAATTGTCTTTTGAGAGTTAAAGTGGCAGTGTGGCGACTTTTTCTACTGTTTTTGGCTTGATCAAACACCTGCTTTTAAGATTTTTAGATGTGCGCACTCTGATGTTTTTCTTTCTTTACTGGAAGTTAGTTCTTTGTTTTGGGTTGACAATAATTCAATGACAATAAATGGTAGACTTTGGCCTTAAAACTTTTCAGCCATTTTATGTCAAAAGGGTAGTTTATTCAAAAATGTTGATTTCCTTACCATTTGCTCACACTCAAGATGTAAGAATCTGTAATGAACTTCTTTCTTTAATTTAACACAAAACAAGATATTCTGAATAATGTTGGGAAAAAGAAGCCCTTAACATCCACTCTGGAAGTCAATGGCAGCTTTTCCATTATTCTTCAGTATTTTTTTTCCTTTGTCTTTAACAAAACCAAAAAAAAGAAAAAGTAAACCAATCAAACTTTGGCGAACTGTCCCTTTAAGCAACTGTGAATGCTAATAAATGCAATCTTAATATATCCATCTGCTTCGGTGTCTCATCTGATTCAGACCCCAAATCACATCCCCGCAAAGATACATAGAGGTGCCAAACAGGTACACAATGACTGACATCCTGCATTCCACCCTAACTATGTCACATATCCATCAAACTGACAGCAAATGACAGCGAAGCCACATCATAACCTCTAAGCCTTCCCGTGTTTGAGTGACAGATGGAAAGGAAGCATCACAAAAAAACGTAAACAGAATTTGTGGCCATTTTGAGATCTAGAAACCTCTGTGTCCAGAATCGAAATCAAACCCAGCCTGCTGTAAATCAAATTTAAAAAATGATCGCTGTGTAACGCCTCTGAAGATCGTCAGGACGCACACACATAAATCAAAATAATAAAGCTACCGTCAGCCATATACAGGATAGATGCAGCTATAAATACAGAGAAATAGACTAATAAAGAGTGAGGGATCTAGCAAGTTTCGAAAACAGCACAATTCGCAACTGTCACCATCAAACAGGTGACGACACACACTTGTTGGAGCGCATTTGTCGGTCTTGAGCATTCGTCTCACAGCAGTCGCTCCCTGAACAGCTGCTGTTTGACACAACGCGCATAACTGAAGGATTTACATATTTTGCTTACAGTGTGTGTTTGTGATATGAAACAAGAACTTCTTTTTAATCTCTCTTGCTGCCCTCTAATAATTAAATTAAAAACAACCATCATCATCATCATCATCCAGATCATTACCAGAATGAGCCCTAAACTCAGAGGCAGAGCCGGCTGGAATAACAATAGCTTTCATTACTCCTCATAAACAATAGAAGACTCATTAATGCGTGACTGTTTCATCAGTTGAAGAAGCATTGCTAAAAATCTGGAAACGAGTGGGATGACTAACTTCTGCTGATGCTGTGAATCTGATTCACACACTGGATTTCTATAGTGAGCTGTTAATTGTTGGTTAATGTCGTTAATAATGATGTGTGGGCAACAGAATGATGTGGAAAGGAAATAACGAAGACGTGAAAGCTTATTTTTGTACTAATATATCACCAATATACACTAATACGGTGTTTCCCAACCCTGTTCCTGAAGGCACACCAACAGTACATATTTATGATATCCCCCTTATCTGTTATATTCATTTCAGGGTTTGGAGTCTCTTCTATTGCTCTAATGAGTTGATTCCAGTGTGTTTGATTAGGAAGAGGTTGAACGTGTACTATTGGTGTGCCTTCAGGAACAGGGTTGGGAAACACTGCACTAATATATCACCAATTCTGGATGGTGCTCTTAAGTCCCCATTTGCACTCAGTAACATCAACAGCCTGAGGTATCGAGACATTTGTGCTACCCATTACATTACAAACCACAGGAGAGGGAAAATTCTTCAGCAGGATAGTGCTCCGTCTCATACTTCAACCTCCACATCAAAATTCCTGAAAGCAAAGTAGGTCAAGATGCTCCACTATCGGCCAGCCCATTCACCAGACATGAACATTATTGAGCTTGTCTGGTGTAAGGTGAAAAACGAGGCACTGAAGATGAATTCAAAGAATCTTGATGAACTCTGGGAGTCACTTGATGATCTCGCTTCTTTGCCATTTTATTTGAGCCATTGCAGAGATGTATGAAACCAAAGTTTTCTGAAAATGGAAACTTATTGTCCAAAAATGATTTTTGTTTTTTTTTTTTTTTTGTGAAAAGATAAACATGGCTGAAGATATGAGCTTAAAATAAAGATTATGCCGTGTCACGCAGTCCAGCATTTTCAGTCACCCTCTAGCTGTATCACTGCATTCACTTCCTGGCCAAATTTCAAAATAGCTCAATATTTTGCTCTGTGGATATTCAGCTAATGTAGCCATATACATATCTATGTATGAACTGCACATGCTCACCGCAAAAGCAAAGCCAGCTCAAATAACACACCAACAGTACATACTTGTTCCTGCTTCTTGCTTTAGCGGTACTGTGTTGTCATAGCATCCCTGGTAAACAGCCGACTCTTTGTTCAATGTCAATAAAATGTTTCTGTCACTAAAATTGAATATATTTTAAATAAAGAAAAAACACTTTGTTCATTCATTCATTCATTCATTCATTCATTCATTCATTCATTCATTCTTCTTCAGCTTAATCCCTTTATTCATCAGGGTTACCACAGCGGAATGAACAGTCAACTTATCCAGCATAAGTTTTACTAAGCGGATGCCGTTCCAGCTGCAACTTAGTACTGGTAAACATTAATACACACTGGTTCACACACATACACTACGGTCAATTTAGTTTATTCAATTCACCCATACCACATTTCTTTGGACTTCGGGGTAAACTGGAGCACTTGGAGGAAACCTAGGCAAACACGGGGAGAACATGCAAAATCCACACAGAAATGCCAACTGACCCAGCCAGGACCCGAACCAGCGACCTTCTTGCTGTGAGGTGACAGTGCTTACCCCCAATCCACCCCAAAAGACTTAAATATGACATATTATTTCATAAAACAAAATAATAAATAACTATTACAAAGCATTTTGGTTTTGGTTTTCCGGCCAAGTCCAAAAATTTTCCCTTTCGATTTTAGCGCATAATTTTCATTATGGTGCATCCCTAAAACATCCAATAAACCATCCAATATGTAAATGTGTTAATAAATGTGAATTAAGAGGTATGCTGTTGTAAATAATGAACAGTTTCTTGCACATAATCAACTGTTTCTCTTCATACGACCTCAAATGCATCATCATCAGCCACGAGTATTAATTTTGTAATGCTTGTATTTTTTAGCACATTCTTTTGGACTCTCAAAGTGCCGGTAGCCAGCTGATTTGCATATTATGAATCACCAAGGACCACAGTTTCTGTTAAAAATCTTTAAAAGCCACCTACATCTTGCATGTCCTCAGAGTGAAAATAACAGCAAATCCTCATCTCTGAGTGGAATACCAAGACTCTTATGAAACATATTATTAAAGGAGTTAACTCTGTTGTACTACAAATAAGTCAGAAAACTAATCCAGTACAGTGAAGAGGTAACACTTTAGAATACGTTTGCATTAGTTAATGTTAGTTAATGCATTTACTTTTCTGATCTTTCAATCTAATATCGCGAGAAAAAAAAAACAATCATGAGCTTTTTTTGTTAACGTTTGTACAGTTAGTACTAAAGCAATTAAATAATTTATGAATATATCATGCACTGAGGTGTATTTCCTTTGTTTTCAATGAGTTTATATTTCCTAGTACATTAGACCTATATACACTGTCTCCATTTAAAGTTGTTAGATACATATTTTAGAATATCAAAAGTATTTATACTGGGTGATTTACTATATATATATATATATATATATATATATATATATATATATATATATATATATATATATATATATATATATATATATGCATCTGGAACTTGTCACATGAAAAATACATGCAAAATTTATTAACAACATTAATAACTTAATCAATTAAATAAAATATACACAATGCTCTGAAAACAGAAACAAAACAAAAACAAATCATATAAGCTCCAAGAGTGTTGCTGTATGAATTAAGTAGCTTTAGCAGAATGCAAAAACATTAATTTTTTTATCTAAAGAATTGGAAAATGAAAGTGTTAAAACAAGACGTTTATTAGTTATAAATATAGGCAGAAGAATTATGTTTTCGAATATATGAATGAGTATGGCAGCTGCTGTTCTAAACAGCAGTACAGACACACAGGGCAACTTTTTGAGCAGTGTTGCTGGACAATATTGTAGAGTAAAGTTGCTTGGCTACTTTGCAAGTAGCAAAAAATGAGAAATGTAAGTACTGTACATTTTGTATAGATGTACAGTTGAAATCAAAATTATTAGCCCCTCTGAATTATTAGCCCCACTATTTATTTTTTCCCCAGCTTGTTTAACGGAGTAAATTTTTTTTAAACATTTCTAAACATAATAGTTTAAATAATTCATTTCTAATAACAACTTCTATACAGCTTAAAGTGTCATTTAAAGGCTTAACTAGGTTAATTAGGTTAACTAGGCAGGATAGGGTAATTAGGGGCTAATAATTTTGACCTTAAAGTGTTTTTAAAAAAAAAAAAACTGCTATTATTCTAGCCAAAATAAAACAAATAAGACTTTCTCCAGAAGAAAAAATATTATCAGACATACAGTGAAAATTTCCTTGCTCTGTTAAACATCTTTGGGAAATATTTAAAAAAGAAAAAGAAACTCAAAGGGGGTTTAATAATTCTGATTTCAACTGTATACGTGATGTGAATGTAGTTCCAATCGTGAAACTAAAACCTATTGAATACTTTTTACTTGAGTACATATTTCAGGCTGTACTTTACTTTTACTTGAGTACAATACTGTAATGAATACTACAACTTTTACCAGAGTCATTTTAAACACGAGTATTTGTACTTCTATAAAGGATGTGTGTACTTTTGTCTTTTCTGGGTAAATGTTGATCTATGCTTAATAAATGTAAAATGATGTAGAAGTATTGTCCATAAATGGTCAATACATTAACTAATGAAACCTTATTGTAAAGTATGACCAGTAAAGAAATAGCTGTCCCTATGATATCCTTTTGATAAAAATAGCCAGCTATCATTTGCTTCTACCGATATCCAAATATACAAGGAGGAAAAGAAGAAAAAGATAAGAAAAAGGCACTCAAATAATCACACACAGACTGAACAACAATAAAGATACTTTGCCTAAGACAGCCGCATTGCCCCCTGCTTACCATGAAACAGCATGCCATTAATTCATCACTGCAGTGGATTTATTAATGAATCTGAGAGATTATTTACAGATCATATATTCTGTCCAGAGCAGACCTCCTGTCTCGCTGTCCCTCTGCACACACACACACTCGTACAGGAGTATTAGAACAGCCTCGCTCTGTTATTGTGCATTATTCATTGCACAGGGCCTGCTCCTCTGACAGGTAGCACAGTAAAAATCCAGGGAGAGAGAGAGAGAAAGTGCCAGAAAATGGGGCAAAAGGATATAAAGAAAAAAGCTTAGCCTGAGCACTTAAAATGTGACACATATTAAACACCTCCCTGGCTTTCTCCGTCATTGAATGATAGATAAAAACGATCTGGTAAAAAGCTCTGGAGTTACGGATCTTCTGAACCTGCTCAACTCAGTCTCCCAGTCTTTGAGTAATGTCGTTTATTGCTGCTCTTCTCTCTATAATTCCATCAATCTTCATTTTTCTGCTCATTTCTGTTGGCTGTGCTGCGTTATGCAGACTCAGTGACCACCGAAAGGGTTGTTGTGACAACCGTTCAAGGGCACAAAGTGCTCAAAGGCTTATGAAAAAAACTGTGGTTTCCTGATTTATTTTAAGGCTGCCATGACTATTATGATTTAATGGTACACATGCTGTACAGCGGAGTAACATTTTTTAAGCTGCTTTAATTTAAAGTAGTTTACATACAAGTTAAAAAATTAAACAAATCGAGGCACTTAAAGGAGTGAGTGATGATGTCTTTAAATACAAAGCACTATTTTGTTGTATTTCATTTTATAAATGTTTATTTATTTAAAATTTTTGACAAAATTAATATCTTTAAATTATTATTTATGTAATTATATTTAATGATATTATTATTATTTAACGTTTTTAACTTGAGATATTTCAAAGAATGCTGGCACTTTTGATACTACTACTACTACCACCACCATTGCTACTACCACCATCACCACCACTTTCATTACCATTACCACTGCCACCACCACTACCACTACTAGTACCACTACCACCACCATTACCATTACCACTACCACCACCACCAATAATAATAATAATAATAATAATAATAATAATAATAATAATAATCATCATCATCATCATAATAATCATAATAATTATAATATATTTTTTGGATACCAAAATCTGCATTTCAAGTATGATTTCTGAAGGATTGTATGACTAAAGTAAAGGAAGTACTACAACCACTACCACCACCATTACCATTGGCACTACCACCACCACCACCACTACCACCATCATTACTACAACTAGCACCACCATTACTACTACTACCACCACCACCACCATTAATAATAATTAAAATAAATTTTTTCATAGATACCAAAATTATGATTTCCAAAAGATTGTATGACTAAAGTAATAATAATGTTAAAACTTTTGATCTGACATCACAGGAATAAATAGGTGTTAAAATAATGATACATGTCGCATAAGAGACTTCTTCAAATATATGCAGGAATATATATTATGGGTGTAAACCTACTCTGCTGTCACGGTTTGGTGTGGTTACAATTATCATGCCGTAGATTCGGTTTAATTCGATATCTCGGTGCATTGACGAAGCTTTCCATAAAAAATGTATATTTTACTTAGCAACACAATAATTCTTGTACTCTAATGTATAAATATATTTATTAATTTTCTTTAATACAATCTTGTCCTTTGATACAAGCAGTCAGATATATGAACTGTACCTTTAATCTTACCTGCTCATAAAAAAAAAAACACTCTTTTTGAATGTATCAAACTGTCATGACTGTGTTGTCCACCAGATGCCACTGTAGTTCGGCACCACACTCCAGCGAACTACAGTGGCTTAAGAACTACATATCCACACATTCCTTTGTGCACACACCCGGTCTTTCATAAATACTGATTTGCAATCACAGCTGTCTCTGTTTCCCTGTTGATTACCTGGACTATACATTCTACCATTCCACCTCTGTTTGTTAGTTCGTCGTTCGTCCTTGTTGGTATGTTGTTCCCGATCTTGGTCTTGTATCTTGTCTTAGTTGTTATAGTCTAGTTCTAGTTTAATCTGTTTGAGTTCCTCGTTTGTTCATTTTGTTACTTTGTTACTTTGATTTTTGGATTTTTGTCACTGTCGCTGCACTATTTTACATTAAAAATCTGCACTTGGATCTTACACCTGTTTTTTGTTTCAGTCTCTATGCGCTAACGTGACACAAACAAAACAAAAGTACATGCACAGAACACCATGAGCATTTATAGAACATAAAATCAAATGTAAATATTATGCCGCCTGATTTATGAGTGTTGTCGAGCGAGTACTTAAACACCTGATTGGACACATGCTCAACAGAAAAGGCTGTGATTGGCTCTAACAGTTGCACCCCTGGCACTGTTCAGCAATTAGTGACACGAACACTAATGTTCAATGGCTGCGACAATCAGCTGATCCATTATAAACGGCGATGCAGTGGAGCAAACTCACTCTGCAGACACACTTGTGTCTGGACACTCAAGTAACATTTTTAGGGGTGTGAACCCACACTGGTCTCACGGTTCAGTTCGGTTATGAATATCATGCTATCAATTTGGTTCAATTCGATATCTTGGTGCATCACGGTGCATTGACAATGCTTTCCATAAACAATTTGATATTTTACTTAGCAACACAATAATTCTTGCATTCAAATTTATAAATATATTAATTAATTCATTTTCTTTTTAGGTTTAGTCCCTTCATAATCCGGGGTCACCACAGTAGAATGTACCGCCAACTTATCCAGCATGTTTTAATGCAGCAGATGCCTTTCCAGCTGCAACCCATCTCTGGGAAAATTTATAAATATATTTATATATTATTTATGATACAAATTTTGTCTTTTAATTCAAGCAGTCAGATATATGACCTGTATCTTTAATTTGACCTGCTCATAGAAAACACCCTTTTTAAATGTATCAAACAAAACAAAAGCACATGCACAGTTGTAAAATACAAATGTTAAACGCTTATGATTGATCACACGCTAAACAGAAAAGGCTGTCAGTGAAAGCCTGTCCAGCAAACTCGCAGTGAATTTTGCACAGTTGTCAGATTTTTAGGTAGTTAGAGCGCTTTAATTACTTGCGGTCACCTCCCTCGCCATAAGCTACCGTCATATAACGCATAGTGATAAATGATGTCAGTATGTAATTACCGTTGATCGATAATGATTATTACTGAACTACTACCAAATTATTCGCATCTGCATTGCGGTGCAACGAATAAAAAATAAATAAAAAAAAATTAAAACACTGATTTCATCTTTGTTATTGTTCTTTGAAGTAGTTGTGAACCATCAAAAAAGCCTTAAATCGGAAGTGAGCATTAAGCAAATAAATTGTAAACATAGTCTTAGTTACAGTTATGAAAATGTGTAACGTCCTTGAAAAAAAAAACATGAACACAGATTGCAAAAGGATGGGATAAGAATACCCATGAATCAGCGGTGAACTCCTACACAGATTTTTTAACATTCTGACATGACACCACCTGCGATAAGACTCTAAAAATGTGTGTGTGTGTGTGTGTGTGTGTGTGTGTGTGTGTGTGTGTGTGTGTGTGTGTGTGTGTGTGTGTGTGTGTGTGTGTGTGTGTGTGTGTGTGTGTGTGTGTGTGTGTGATTTGGTTTTGGTGGTTTAAAAGGACCATATTTATTAATATTTATAATGACATGATTATGACCTAGGTAGTAGAACATTGCAGTGGTTTATGAGCACATGCCTTACATCCTTGTAATTCAAAATGCTTCATAATCACCTTTAATGAAGTCTTTTGACATTCAAAAATTGTCATGTGTGGCCTTTGTTTAGGGGTTGGGTAAGGCCTAAAAGTGTTTTTACTGTATTAAATACATTACAGCTGTGAAGAGTCCTCCTAATAAACAACGAATGCCAGCATATGTGTGTGTGTGTGTGTGTGTGTGTGTGTGTGTGTGTGTGTGTGTGTGTGTGTGTGTGTGTGTGTGTGTCCATCGCTGAATCCTCCCTCCTCTTCCATCACTAAATCTCGAAGCCATAGGAGACTTGTGGA